>NC_068939.1:103072549-103418533 GCF_016801865.2 Culex pipiens pallens
TGCGCCATGTGCCAGCGGCGGCTACCCAAGAATCACATCTACTACATAGTTAATGTGAGTTTCCCCCCCCCGAAACCGACAAACTGTTGAACATTTCCAACTCTAACTGATACTCACTCGTTCTCTTTTCATCCCACCCACTTTAAAAAAAAACAGGAAATTCCACAATTAGAGCGACTCATCCAGGAGCAGGGAATCGCCATAAAGCTCGGCAACTCGACGCTGGTGGTGTGCAAATTATGCAGATACTATGCAAATTTACTGCTAAAGCCGCCGGATGCAAAGTCCCAGAAGGCGCAGTTTATCAAGAACTACAACCGAAGGTGAGTGCCGATGAAAGTTGCCGGGAAAGTTTTAATTGGTCGCTTAGCGGGCGTTTGGGGGGTGTTAATTTCGGGCAATGTTTTGGCTAACGGAACACGTTAAACGAAATCTGGTGCATCAAGGTTCTTAATTTTAAGCAAATAAAAATCTGTATATCTACGGAATCTTTCGATTTAATTTTTGATATTTTTTTTTACGAAACTTGCACACCAAAGTAAGAAATTTATTACAATCAAATAAATATTTTCAAAATTAAGCAGTTGTCAAGTTTTTTGCAAAAATGTCATTTTAATGTTTGTATAATTTTGCTTGAACGCAATTTTAGCCATCCATTTAAGACTGTCTATAGAAAAGTGCTTTGAAAATATTCGGAAATTTGTATTTTTTAAACATGCCCATTTATACCGAAAGAGATTATCTAAGCCGGAAAATGCAATTTAAACTGTTTTCAGTTTATTGCACTTCTATTTCAAATAAAGCTTTTTTTAAAATCATTTTTTTGCCTTCTGATTTTCGAGAAAATATTTTCAGTTTGCAAGGTTTTGCCCATGCTGAACTGTATCTAAAACGCATCTCAAAATTGAATCATCCACATCCACGACCCCCAGGTCTTTTGTGGTCTCTATTGCAAGTTTCTGCTCGAACCCAGGAGTACGAAGGCTCGAATGGGGAGGGCACCCAAACCTCTTTATACACCAAGGAACCTTCCACTCCCATTTTAGTCAAATTTGAATAATTTCATGGCCATCATGGTTTTAAAATTCTAAATCACTTTAGCGCAGTTTAGGGGTCATAATTAAGCGCGACAATCATAAATAAGGCAACGATTAAAAATGTTTTCCTGATTCGATTATCGGAAGTGAAATTTTTTCGAGGCTTTCGGATAATCGAGTCTTTAAATTTACCAAATAAAAAAAAATATTTAAAAAACCTTATCAAAAATCCATCAAACTTTGAACAAAGTTGAGGTGCACGAAAAAATTTTTGGCCGAAATTTTGGAATTTTTTTAGTATCATATTTTTGAAATATGTTGAGTTCAATATTTGGTCATATCAATGTTAGGGCCTTAAAGGAGACATCTGGAGCAACATTTGAAAGGGGCGGTACGACATTGCTCTTACGGCCTTTCGTCCCATTCAAACGCGTGTAATGAAAGGCCGTAAGCGCAATGTCGTACCGCCCATTTCAAATGTTGCTCCAGACGTTCTCCCGCTTTAATTGATGTTCATATCAAATTCGAAGCTTTACGATTACGATTTTTTATACACAGTATGTGATCAGTGTACGAGAAAGCTATATTTAGTGATTAGTAAATTAGTTTGGTTAGTTTGGTAAAGTAAAATTGCAATTGAGTTATAAAGTTATTACATAGTAAAACTCTACAATCGAAATGAGTTAACACCGTTACTGTTTACCGGCCGACAACGTTCCTTAAAACGTGATTGAGAATCTGACAATGCTCAAATGTACCTAACCTCAGAGCATTCTCTAAAATTTAATATCCTAGCTAGCCAGTGCATCATTTTGACGCGGAAACTTATTGACTTTGACGCGTCAGTGAAATTATGTGGTTTGTTTTCGTGTTTTCTCGGCTAACTAGACGATTTTCTTTAAGATACCACGCGTCTCCACCGCAGAAATGGAACGATGGAGACGCATGGCCTTGCACGTTCTCGAGTAGTGGTGTTAACATTCTATTTTTTTTTTTCCTTTTTTTAGGTTGCTACAGTTCTACGAGCGCGACATGGAGCCGCAAGAGCAGATCGTCACCAATCCCGACATCATCATATCGGACGGTGAAGAGGACGAACCACTCGAGGTGGTCACGGTGAACGATTCGATTTCGCTGCAGCGTCGAACCCGCCACGCACGCAAATCCACCGACCTCACCATCATCGATACCGGCAACTGCAGCAGTCAGGTGGGCGATCTGGACGAGGTTACGATCACGCCAGCTCCCAAGCTGTTGGCCAACATCAGCGGAAACAGTTCGATCGTACTCGACACGGATCTGTCCTTTGAGCAGCCACCGTCGGCGGAGAAGCGTCGCAAGAACGACGATGGGTTGGACATGACGAAAGCCCTCAAAGCCAACCCAAACATTTCCATGCGCGAGCTGTTCCCTGGCGAGGAAGAGTTGGGCATTCACATCAACATCCCGTTCAACACGGCCGCGACGCGGACGCCCGAAGGATGGGCCAAGGTGACGACGACGTTGCAGTACGACGACTCGACGCGGTCTATGTGGGAGGAGCTGCAGAAGCCGTACGGAAACCAGTCAAGCTTCCTGCGGCATTTGGTGCTTCTGGAAAAGTACTACCGAAATGGCGATCTGATCTTGTCGCCGCAAGCCAAAAACAATGCCGTTACGTACTCGGAGGCTGTGCAGAGCCGGTTGCGGTCGTTTGATAACGTTCCGACGCCTCCGCCAGTATCGGTCATCGACAAGAGCAGCATCATGCAACAGCAACTTGGAAACGCCCCGATCACCATCACCCCAGCGGCTAAAACGAGGACAAAGTCCTCAACGGAACCGGTCAGCTTGCTAAAGTCGAATAATCCTCACCTGACCGGAGGAGAGTCCTCAACGAGTTCCATGAAGCGAAAGCTTTCCACGGATGGTAAGCAAAAGTCCAGCAGCTCGGGCAGCGCTAAGACCGACTCCAAAGTGATCAAGCTAGATGAGACAAGTGTTGGGCCCAGCAACAAGGCGACCAATCTGGTCCCACCCGAACTGATAAGCATCAACGCAAAACAGAACGTCACAATCACCACAATTCCTGCAAACACAAAACCGTCGACGGCCCAATCGACTCAACCGCAGCAGCAATCGCTTCTTCAGCCACAACAGTCACTGTTGCAACCCCAACCCCAGGTTAAGAAGTCTCCGGGACCCGTCGGAACGCGAGAGATTATAAAGCTTCCGGATCAGCTGACCGAAGCCGAACGGCGAGAAACCTCAAAGCCTTGGCGCCCAACGCTCATTCCGATTACGCCCGGCAGTGCCGAGGCCATCAAGTCTGGTCCTCTGTACCAGACGGCGGACGGCCGCAGATTACCAAAACTTGTCCAGGTAATGTCCGGCGGCAAACCGTACCACATCTCAATAAACGACTACAACCGCATGTGCATCTTGCGGCGGGAAAAGCTGCTCCAGCAACAGCAGCAACTGTTCCTCCAACAGCACAAGCGACTCCAGCAGCAGTCACCGCCCAGTTTGACGGCGATCAAAACGACCAACCCAAAGCCCTCGGAGAACCCGCCGAAAATGGTTCAAATCCCCAACCAGATCCTGGAGCAAAACTCACTGATTCCGATCGCAAGCAACAACAACAACAATAACAGCTCGGCGAAAGCCAATGGACCCAGCAGCGAACTGCAGCAGCTGATCAAGACCCGCAAACCCAACAGCAACACCAACAGCGCACTGGTTCCACCTCCGTTGGCGGCCAACGCGGCGAGTGCCTTCTTCAAGAGCGCATTGGGCGGCGCCAAGCCAATTTCGTTGCCCAACAGCACCAGCGTATTCTCGATGCCCGCTCCGAACCAACAGCCGGTCCCCGGGGAAGCCCCGACGCCGCCCACTCCCTCCCAACTGGATCAGCTCATCAAGCTGAACAACTTTGTCAGCCAATCGCAGCTGAGTGCGTTTGTCGCAGCGGCGGCGGCGGCCAACACGGCACCCTCCCTCCTCGGCGGCGGTGGTGGCGGCGCAACCAGCGGCGGATCCATCCTGATGGACTCGGCTGCCGCCCAGCTGCTAAAAATACCAAAATCCCTTACTGTGATACCACAACAGAAACAAAGATCCTTGTCACGTGTCTCCTCGAACGAGGACCAAAGCAGTGCCTAAGCGAAACTGAAATCAATGATACAAGCAACAAAACAAAACTGCACACTAAACATTTATTACTAAAAAAAAAAAAACAAACAAAACAAACGTTAAAAATTACAACTAAAGCGAGGAGAAAGTCACTCGAGTTTTTTTCTAAGATATATCTTGTACTAAAACCAAGCAAAACCTTTACGAACTTACCTACTACAACTGGAAGCAAAGAATTTAATCAAAACAGCAGCAGCAGCAACCGGTTCCGGCGAGTCCCGGGACCAATCAATTGCTCTAGTCACTTTGGCTTGTCTTTAATTACACCCACACACAAACACGCGATAATTTTCCTTCCTGCGTTTTCGTTCCCAACATGATTGCAATTATTGATGGAAGAAGCACTGATCGAACGCCGGCCAACATTCCACCAACACCGTGTGTTCCGAGCATTCGCAGAACCGACGCCGCCAAAAGAAACACTCATTTCTACACCCAGCCAGTGCAGCAAAAGAGTAAATGATTTAAACATTTTCTTTCCGAAGAACAAGAGGAAGACAAAACAGACCTGCCCTCGCTGAGGGGGCAGACTTTGTACGGCTTAGTTGCGAAGATTTTAATTTAGTGTCACATGATTATTATTATAATTATACTATCACTACAAGATAACTTATTAGCGCGAGGATATTTTATTGTAACAGTAACAGCTAATGTACTACATACACACACATACCAACACACACTCATATAAACACCGCATCGCATTCAAAATAATTTGCAGTAGCGCGTAAGGTTTTTCTTCGTTTCCTATTCCTATTATCCCACTTTACGTTTTTCCTTTGGCACAAAGGAAAATGCAACACTTACTCTTAGGCAAACCCAAGTGGGGTCTACCTTAAAATTACTGCTAAATTATTGAAGGACTACACTACACACTTCTCATTTGGCCACACATTCATTTCTGCAAACTATTTTTGTAAGAATATAAACAACAACAAAAAAACATTGAAAAAGTAGAAATAATGCACTTATCTACGATGTAAGTACCTCCCGGTTGAAGATTACAAAAAAAATAATGTGTTGGATTTACAAACAAAGAGAGAGATACGATTAATGAAAAAAAAAAACGTTATAAAAAGAAACATATGAGATAGTTGACTATTATTTAAAGGATTTTAGGAATCAGAGAAATAAGGAAACATATTTTATCACACTTATCAGTCTAGAATAAGAAAAGTACATGAATAGACATACGCTTTGAATTAAACATGTATAAATTTGAAATAAACTTCAAGGTATTCACATGAAACATAATAGTGTATTTTTTGTGTTGATTTTGAAAGAACCCGGAAACAAAATAAATTAATGGATCTGGATGTTAATTTATAAATATTGATTTGATTTTTTTATTATTTTGAGCCAACATTTCTAGAATACAGTACTTGTTCGGTAACTGGGCTGAGAACGTAGCTCAGTCACCGAATGCTGCTCGCTAACTTGGCTGAACGAAAAATAAAGAGGGTACCACCGATGCATAATATTTCGCAAATAAAATATAAAATAAATTTTACTCACATTTATTTACAATGCTTACTTTTCATATTTCTCTAATTGTGACTTAAAGTTACATAAAAGTTTGATAAAAGTTTTTTTTTTAATTATTAAACATGCTTTTGCATCCATTAACCCCTCGGTCCTTTCGGTTTGTTTTGGTTTTTTGACGTTTGTCTGCCTTTTAACTGGGCTACGGCCCAGTTATCGAGCGTCCAGTTAAAAGCAGCCCAGTTAAACAACGCCCAGTTACCGAACAACTATTGTAGCTTTATTATGACATAGGGGAGTTTGGGGTAATATCGACAGGGGGGGTAATTTGGACACCCCTTTAAAAATCACCTTTTCTTCGGATATAAAGTTAAAATGGCAATTTAAGTGATAAGGCTAGTACTTGTAATGGCCTAGGAGTATGGACAAACCAAAAAAGTTGGAATAGGTTAAGTAGTTTTGGTGTAATATGTAAAAGTTTCCAAAGGCCGGTTGGCACTGCCTTAAATTCTAATATTTGAAGGTTAGGAAATAAGGTTTTGCAGGGGTTATATGGCAAAAAAGTGGACATTTTATGTTTAAGGGGGTTGCTTGGACGATGCCTGAGATATGTACGTATACAAATTGTGCATTTTATCCATTTTTATCATCAAAAATTGCAATTTATGATAGAATATGCTATGGGGGTAATTTGGACATGGCTTGTGGGGTAATTTGGACATACCTGAAAGTCTACCTGTCAGGCAACAAAAAAGTAGCTTTCATGGTTGGATGAGTTTTTAAAGCGATTTAGATAAATTTATAAATTGCTCACATTCCTTTTTGATTGTTTTGACATATTAAATCCCTCTATAGAGGGATTTAATATGTCAAAACAATCAAAAAGGAATGTGAGCAATGAGAACTTTCACAAAACCCCTATTCTTTAATTTAGATAAATTTATTCCAATATTCGAATTGATGAAAATCTGATTACTGTACATTTTGCGTTCAACAAGACTCTAATGTTGATTGCTTTTAATTAATTTCTTTGACATTTCTAATTTCTATGCTGGTTTACAATAATATTTAAATTTGAAGGGCTACACTGCCGTTCTACGCATAATTGTCCCATGTTCAAAAAAGTGCAACTGAGAAAAACGCGATTGAAATTTTTCGACCGATTTCTGTGTTTCTACGCATAATTGTCCCGTGGGTTCCTATTCGCCCTATGTGTCCCTAATCGCCCCAGTTAGCAGTTTATCACCCTTATTTGTGATCCTCTTGCTATACAACAGGTAAACAAGGCATAATGCTTAGTAAAACTAATGATTCCGTGTAAGAAAATACTTGGTGGGACAATTATGCGTAGAAGTTCAACGATGGGACAAACAGACTTGGTGTTGTTTTTGATGAGTTTCCGAACAAAGTACCAGATTTTATGTGTTTTTCTAAAAGTACACATCAGACTAAACTTAAAAATGGCATAAAGTCAAAATCGTCAAAAACTGACATGGGACAATTATGCGTAGAACGGCAGTACAGAATGTAAAATAAAATAAAATTTATTTTCAGTCTAATAAATTCTATATAAAGATTGATTTATATAAACATAAACGATACCTTAATCACTAAAATAAGTAAAGTGTGCCTGATCCAGAATCAATGTTTAAATCATTTCAGTATTAATGATTAAATTATGTATACTACACTGAACTATTTGTTATCTATTGAATTATAGTTCTATCACAAAATCATTATTTAAATTTTTGATGAAATATTGTGAACAAAACAACACTTCAAAATATAAAGCAATTACAAAACCAGGTTGAAGGATAAAAAACATGCTCAAAAATCAAATGTCAAACTTATTCTTCAACATGTGTCCAAATTACCCCACAAGTTATGTCCATATTACCCCACAAGGCATGTCCAAATTACCCCACAAGGCATGTCCAAATTACCCCATAGGGGTGTTCATATTACCCCCACATAAAAATATGGGGGTAATTTGGACACCTTTTAATATTTGCGATAAAAATGGGTTTTTCATCAAAATTTATCGAAATAAATGTCATTTTTCCATTAAATATGGTCTCTATTCTCCTCTGGTGTCATCCACATTCCTTTAAAATATCCATACAGCCCGTGACAGAGCAATTTCCTTAGGGTGTCCAAATTACCCCACACTCCCCTACAAACATAAAATTCAGGCTAAAACCATAGAATAGAGATAGGTAGAATTGCCACTTGCCGATTCCCCCTTGTAAACGTCAAGGGACACTGCCGACAGCGCCACCACTGCTCGAAACGGGGAACTTCAGTCGAAATGCGCACTGTGCACTTTGATGGAACTGCCCTGTGCATTCTGGAGGGTGCGTTTTGTTTGACAGTGACAGATGGAAAAAGGCTTGTTGACGTTCAGTTGGCGATCAAAAATGTGAAATGGTGCTTGGAAGCTGGGTGAAAAGACGAGACTAGTGAAGGCGGTTGAACGTTAGGATTGGGCGCAAATTGCGGTTTAAGTTGGAGTGCGGAGGCTTTGCTGGTCAGGTTGGTCGACGAGAACCGAGTGAGTGGAACAAAGTGGTGAAGAAGATGCCACTGAGAAACAAGATTTTAATCCGGAAGAAGACTGCGTCATACTGCGTACGTTCCGGAACACGGTGAAGACTTCTAGTACTTTCCGCCTAACCTGCCCGGGCGAATCTCGTGGGTGCCTGCTTAAAGGTTCTCGGCAATTTTTCAGTGCTACACGATTGAAAAATTCCTGAAGAAATACCCGGAAGCCACCCTGCTAGACGTTACCCGCAAGGAGAAGCGCCTGTCGAGCGCCATGACGAAAATTTGATGCAAATCATGGTCGAAACACGCAACAGGCAAGGCAAGGCGGACAACGAGCAAGAGGAGGAGCCCGTCGACGTCAAGCACAACTCGGGAACCGTTGCCGGCGTGGCCGGGTTTCTTCCTCAGAACCTTCAAGCTGGAACACCACGACCACTTTTCTTCACTCCGAACGGCAAAATAGTCTTTTCCTCTTCCGGTTCTTCACTTGGTTTGACAGCGACAACGAAATGTCAACGTGACAAAACAGATGTCTTGGAGAAGTGAAAACGGGTGTCAACATATTTGGCATAATCTTGGAATTTAGAAAAAAAGATGCTGATGCGAAATAAAAATCATTTAATCTTATTTAAAAAAAATCCTAGTTAAGGGATGCACTTATCTTGAATTTTCATAATTGTTTTGATTTGTTTTCCATGTTTTTTAAAATCATTTTACATTTTTAATGAATAATATATATGGGCCAACCAGTTCTCCACATTCTTGGCAGTATTATGCGCAGGGTGTTGTAGTTCCCCGTTTCGCCGCTGGCATCAGTTAGGCAGCACAGTTTTGTCCCCCAGTCGGTAAATGAGTGGCAATTCTATCTTTCTCTATTCTATGCTAAAACTCAAAATTTGAAGCTGTGATCCAGTGCTTTATCAGGAAAGATTAGCGACTTCTCGGAACTAGCTTATGGGCCAGTACGCAGCTCTTAAGAGCGAGTTTTTCACCAATGTGTCACAGGTCGTATCGGGGTGCTCCGATTTGGATGAAACTATCAACGTTTTTTTTGTTTATGGGGGTTATCATTGAGATACGGAGGTGAATCACTTAAATTTGAAGGCCACATGGTTTTTGTACGAACTCTTAATCAAACATTTTCAAATTTCGAATTCAACGTACAAGGGTTCGAAAGAAGGGTCCAAATGACTCGTACAATTATTTGTTGTTCATTCTTAAATACTTAGTGATTTTGCACAATTTCACGGAAAACTATCATTAATTGATATAAAACCAAAATTGCAATCAAAACGTACCTTCATCAGGGGTGACATTGGGTCTGGGGGGTGAGATTGGGTCATACAAATTTCAGCATTTTTGTATGAACCAATGTCATAACTGAATACGGTATTCAACCTTTTTTTCAAAATTGATTGATTTTGAAGGAAATTTAAATACATTTATTAATATCTCTTTTGTCAACGAAATGTTGAAATCTGGAATTTCATTTTTTTAGCATTCACTCTGAACGGTTCATTCAATAATACCACATACCACAACATCACAAATAAAACAAGCCATCAAATTTTTAAATGCTCTGTTCTTCTTTCCTCAACAAACCACTCTATCAACGCGTTTTCTCGAAAAGGACTGTTGACCAAAGAAAAATGAAGGTATAAAATCCCCACCAAATAATGCCATTGCATTTTAGTCGCAACAGATGTTACCTTACTGATTGTTCCCCTAGCGTCACCCACCGCAAGGGACAGGGAAAAAGAGCTTCCGGAGCCCGCCGCTTGTGATGTTTTCTGGCCTGTCGGCAAGACGTGCAGAGTAGGGTGCCCAGAAAAAATGACCCCCTGCTCCATTGATACCCGAGCCTAAAGTTGATGAGAAAAATGTTTTTCATACAAAAATGACTTTTTTAAATCGCTAATAACTTTTCAGGATCGTGTTTTACAGCTTTGGTATATTCTACAAAGTTGTAGAGCATTAAATTTCCAATGAGAATCTCACTTTTGGGAATATTTGGATGGAAGTAGCGCAAACCGTAAAAAAATGGGTTTTCCACACATTTTTTCGATTTTCCCATACAAACTTCACCTCCGAGTATCCGATTACCGATTTTGCTCATAAATCGAGTCCTAAAATAACTCAAGAAACAATATTCAGCTTGTGGAGCGAGGTTTTGAGAAAAAGTCCCATATTCTGGGCACCCTAGTGCAGAGCCAACTCCCCAACAATGATTGCTCTTATCTGGCTCTGCTCCGTCTGTGTGAAAGATAAAAATGAGAATATAACGATGTAATGTTTAAAGTTTCCAACGAAGATAATGTGGAAACGGAAGGACTTTGAAGGGATTGGAGAGGGTTGTAAAAGTTAATTTTAATGTACTCGAAAGTTTAAATGAACTCATAATTGGTAATAACATTAACTTAATATTTAAGTCTGACTATGCTAATCTTAAAATGAGCATAATGAGGGCCATATGCACTAGCGTTCACAGGGTGGGGCAACATGGGGCAACTGCCCCACCATCCTCAGATATTTGTTAGTCAGGGGGCGTCCATAAACGACGAAATTTTCTAAACGTCCATATAATTGCCCCACCTTCCTCGAGGGGCTAGGCACGCTACTGGTCATATGTTCGTATTTCCTTCACTGAAAAAATCCAACATGGCAATTTCATGTGCTTTTTCACGTGAGTGTCTCCAAAAATCAACACAGTAAATTCACATGCTTTTCATTTGACCTACACATGTTTTACACGTGGAATGGATGTGAAAACAACGTTAGTTCAACCCATCTTGATCCACTCTTTTTTCATGGGATTTTCATGTCTAATTCACACGAATGGAGCATTTCCATTCGAACAGTTTTTGTTTTTTTCTACAATGTATTTCTTATGGAGCAAACTGTCAAAAACTGCTCGACTGCGGGTGCTCCATTGCACTTCGATTCGCCCCAATTGACTTACTTACTTGCTTTACTTTTATTGGCGCTACACCATTAGCTTGGCCTGCTGCACGATTCTCCGCCAACAAGCTCGGTCCATGGCTGCATTTCTCCAATTTCGCGGCGCACCCACACTTTCTAAATCGCTCTCCACTTGGTCCACCCACCTCGCACGTTGCACCCCCCTACGTCTTGTTCCTACCGGCTCCGACACAAACACCAACTTTGCAGGATTGATCTTCTGGTTCCGTTGGCTCAATTGGTCGGCTCGTTCCGGCATCCTTGCAACATGACCCGCCCACTGCAACCGGCCAGCCTTCGCGACTTTCCGGATGCTTGGTTCGTTGTAGAGTTGTGCAAGTTCGTGGTTCATTCTCCGCCGCCATCCGTCGTTCTCATATACGCCGCCAAAGATGGTCCTTAGCACTCGACGTTCGAAGACGCTTAGCGGTCGTAAGTCCTCTTCGAGCATTGTCCACGTCTCGTGCCCGTAGAGGACGACCGGTCTTATCAGCGACTTGTAGATGGAACACTTCGTATGTAGGGAGAATTTTCGGGACCTTAGGCTCTTGTGAAGACCGAAATAGGCACGACTTCCAGTGATGATGCGCCTCCGAATTTCCCTGCTGCAGCTGTTGTCCGACGTCACCAACGATCCGAGGTATACAAACTCCTCCACCACCTCGAATTCGTCCCCGTCGATTGTAACGCTTGGTCCAATGCGAGCCCTAAGGGACTCGGTTCCTCCTGCCAGCAGGTACTTTGTCTTCGCCACATTCACCCTTAGCCCAACCTTCTCTGCTTCCCGCTTCAAGTCGGTGTACGCATCCGCAACCGCCTTGAACGTTCTGCCAACAATGTCCATGTCGTCGGCGAAGCAGATGAATTGGTTGGACTTGCTGAAGATCGTGCCCCGCATATTGAAGCCCGCTCGTCTCATAACACCTTCTAGCACGACATTGAAACAGAGACAAGAGATCCCATCGCCTTGCCGAAGCCCCCCAAGTGAAGTGAACGAGTCCGATTCCGCACCCGATATCTTCACACAGCACCTAGCCCCATCCATCGTCATCTTGATCAGTCTGATCAGCTTCCCGGGAAAACCGTTCTCGTCCATAATTTTCCATAGCTCTTCGCGATCGACTGAGTCGTACGCGGCTTTGAAGTCGATGAAAAGGTGGTGCGTGGGGACTTGGTACTCGCGACACTTTTGGAGGATTTGTCGCACAGTGAAGATTTGGTCGGTTGTTGATCTCCCCATGACGAATCCGGCTTGATAACTTCCAACAAAACCTTCCGCTATTGGCGATAGGCGGCTGAAGAGGATCTGGGAGAACACTTTGTAGGCCGCGTTGAGGATTGTGATGGCACGGTAGTTCTCACAATCTAACTTGTCCCCCTTCTTGTAGATCGGGCATATTACTCCCTCTTTCCACTCCTCCGGTAGCTGTTCTGACTCCCAGATCCTGACTATCAGTCGGTGCAGACAGGACGCCAGCTTCTCCGGGCCCATCTTGATGAGTTCAGCACCGATACCATCCTTACCCGCTGCTTTGTTGTTCTTCAGCTTCTTGATGGCATCCTTAACTTCCCTCATCGTGGGAACTGGCTCCTCTCCTTCTCCCGCTGTACCGATGAAGTCCTCTCTCCTGCCGCCTTGGGCCCCTGCCTCTGCTTCTGCGCTATTCAGGTGTTCATCGAAGTGCTGCTTCCACCTGTCAATCACCTCACGCTCGTTCGTCAAGATAGCTCCATTTTTATCCCGGCACATTTCGACTCGCGGCGTGAAGCCGTTGCGGGATCCGTTGAGCTTCTTGTAGAACTTGCGCGTTTCGTTTGAGCGATGCAGCTGCTCCATGTCCTCAAACTCCAACTCTTCCTGGTGGCGCACTTTTGCTCGGAAAAGCTGGTGCTGCTGCCTTCGCTTCTGTCCATACGCCACCTCGTAATCACGGAGATTGTACTGCAGCATTGCCCTCCGTGCTGCATTCTTCTCCTCCAAAATCGCTCGACACTCCTCGTCGAACCAATCGTTCCGTCGTCCTCGTTCCACAAATCCGATGGTGCTTTCTGCTGCGTTGGTGATGGCTGCCTTGACGCTCCTCCAGCAGTCCTCGAGGGGAGCTTCCAACAGCTCACCCTCCCCTGGCAACGCAGCCTCCAGCGAATGCGCGTACCGGGATGCGACTTCCGGTAACTTAAGCCGCTCCAGATCCAACCGCGGAGGGCGGCGGTACCGAACGCTTTTCGCCAGGGAAAGTCGTTGGCGCATTTTCACCATCACCAGATAGTGGTCCGAGTCGACGTTGGCGCCGCGATAGGTCCTGACGTCGATGATGTCGGAAAAGTGTCTACCGTCGATTACGACGTGGTCGATTTGTGATTCCGTTCCTTGTGGTGATCTCCAGGTGTACTTGTCTCGGAGGTTGTGCTGGAAGCAGGTACTTCGTACGGCCATGTTTTTGGAGGTGGCGAAGTCGATCAGTCGCAGGCCGTTTTCGTTCGTGCGTACGTGGGCGCTGAACTTTCCTATCACCGGTCTGAATTCCTCCTCCTGGCCAACCTGAGCGTTAAAATCTCCAATAACGATTTTGACGTCATGTTTTGGGCAGCTGTTGTACGTCCAGTTCAGCTGCTCGTAAAATGCGTCCTTGTCGTCATCTTCGCTTCCTGAGTGCGGGCTGTGCACGTTTATGATGCTGATGTTAAAGAAACGGCCTTTAATCCTCAACACGCACATTCGGTCGGTGAGCGGGGTCCACCCAATCACGCGATCGCGCATTTCGCCCAGCACTATAAAGGCTGTCCCCAGCCTCTTTTTTTCGCCGCGGCTCTGGTAGATTGTACAGTAGGGTGGGTACGGATTTTGAAGAGTTCTCAGATCAAGTTCTGGTGTGGTTCCCCTTGTAGGGCATACCCATAGGGACTCTCACGCCAAATTTCAGCTCATTTGGTTGAAAACTGGCTTGTCTCAAGCGGGTTCAAGTTAACATGGAAATTACTATGGGAAATTTTGAATTTTCGTTCATTCGCTCCTACAGGCCTGGGGAAAACATGTAGAAACTTCTAGGATGGTCATAAATGAGCGGAATCGTCTGGGGAACAACATTCCCGAAGAGACCAGGTCGATTCGTTCAACCCCCATCGGGCTCAACGGCAATACATCCGGGGTTTTCGGAACCAACGGTTTTCTCCAGAAAAGCATCAAATTTTCCTTAGCATGCTATGAATGCTAGATGAACACCGCGACGCCACATGTCAAACAGCTACCACGTGGACTAGCATCGCCTATAAAATATTACTTTTTATTACTTTTTGAACTATAGAATTATCATTTATGGTGATCCTGATACTATTTAGCTGTATTCTAAATCTCCAAATAAGAAAAAAAACTGTTATGGTGCAAATTGTACAACCACGTGGTAGCTGTTTGACATGTGGCGTCGCGATGTTCATCTAGCATTCATAGCATGCTAAGGAAAATTTGATGCTTTTCTGGGGAAAACCGTTGGTTCCGTAAACCCCGGATGTTTTGCCGTTGAGCTCGATGGGGGTTGAACGAATCGACCTGGTCTCTTCGGGAAAGTTGTTCTCCAGAAGATTTTGCTCATTTTTGGACATTCTAGAAGTTTCTACATGTTTTCCCCAGGCCTGTAGGAGCGAATGAACGAAAATTCAAAATTTCCCATAGTAAATCCCATGTAAACTTAAACTCGCTTGAGACAAGCCAGTTTTCAACCAAATGAGCTGAAATTTGGCGTGAGGGTCCCTATGCGTATGACCTACAAGGGGAACCACACCAGAACTTGATCTGAGAACTTTTCAAAATCCGTACCCACCCTATTGTACAGCCAATCCTTGGGTACGCTTGTACCTCTTCCGCGCCTATCCAGCCAACCTCCTGCAGCGCTACGATGCTGAACTTGCGGACCCTCAATATGTCGGAAAGTATGCGGATACTCCCGTCAAATTTGAGAGACCTGCAATTCCACGTCCCGAGCTTCCAATCGTGGGACCTCAAATGATGTCCAGTTCCGTGCCGATTGGTCCGGCTCGCATCGTGTGCTTCCTGCACACACTGACTTATCCTTTGATTTTCAAGTTGAATTCACGTTGATGTCAAATGTTATAGAGTTATCTACGTGCGCATGTATTGCGTGTACGTACACGAAAAAAAGTGAGGTTAAATTTTGTACCGGCCAGCAAAACAAATGGTGTGCTAGTGTGTGTGAGATCGGGCTTAGATAGCTCTATAGATATTGCAGTTGGAATGGTGAAAATTAGTTCCAAGCAAGATGGCTACATGAATAGTATGAGAAAAGAGCTCGCACCTTCAAATTATTTTTTTTGCTAGAAAAGTGTACTTTAATAGTTAAAACTATACTGCAAAACAGAGGTAATCATTTTCTATTTACATCTCTAACAAAATATACGCTAAGCAGAAAATTTTCTGATGTTTTCAGGTTCGGAATCAAAATTGATTGATGAGCCTGAAAGGTTAACTTGAATTCCTGGGAAACTTGCTGCGGACAGAACAGTTTCCATCGTCCGCATCCTGCCACCGCTGCTTATAGTGGCTTCCTAAAGATTACAGCGGATGACGACAAAGATCCAAAATTTATCAAGGTGTTCCGGAATGTGCACCGGAGCCAAGGTTCGCCAATCGCCCGAAAAGTGAATTTTAACGTGTGAAATGTGAAGTGAAAAAGTAAAATGTTGGTTTATTTGTGAAGGAGACCTAAAATGTAATTTGCATTTAAAAAATAAAAGCGAATAATATATGTAATGTATGAAACGTTTTTTTCTTCAAAAAAACAAGCCACTCTTTTTTAACTTTTCACTTGAAAAACAAAAGAAAATCATTTGATTTGAATGTGCAATCCATTTCATTTTCATCAGCTATTCATGCGATGACAAATGAAGCTAAAGTGTTTTTCACTTGGTTTGAATATGTATCATGGTTGAAATTTTATATGTGATTTGCACATGATATTCACATGCTAAACCGTATGGGGCAGATTCACGTGTGAGACATGTGATATTACTATGTGCCGTCAACTGGGGTGAATTGGGACACATGGGGCGAATTGGGACAGCAATTTTAACCATGTTAGAGCACAATATTTTGATTTTTCTGGATTTTTTAAACACTGCTGTCCCTATTCAGACTGTAGTCCCGAATCACCCCAGATGACGGTGCCTTTCTTTCAGTGATTAAGTAAATCAGCTTTTTTTTCTTCATAAAATTATTTTTATTAGGTCCTTTTCGGTACTGGGACCTGGTTAGGACCGAGTCGGCTTTTGTAATTACATTGTTCTTAATGCTAAGAGTAATTACAGAGGATCTTGTGTGTAAATGTTAGTGGGAGGGGAGCCGATTACCCGCGGCCTACTCGGGGTTAGTAGGGAAGGGATTGATGTTAAAAGACAAGTCGTGGGAAGGGAAGGGGGATTGTGTAGGGGTCTTGGTTGGCTCTGCTGGCCTTTGCTTTTGTCCTCAGCCGCAACTCGGTGTCCAGCTGCTGGGGCGATCTTGCTTTGCTTCCGGTGCAAACCAGAAACGACGGCTTTGTGTGAAGGCGAGTTATACTAACTGAAGGAAAACTAACTGGAAGAAAACTAAATAGATATTTTGGAATCTGAGAGGAACTGATAAAGTAAATCAACTTATAATCAGATATTTTTTTTATAAAATCATTGATTCATTGTACAAATTCTTCAATAATAAAATTTTCCGCAAACGCAACTTTTTGTTATTATTCTTAACTCTCTCCTATGTCTAACAAATATTCAAATGTATTCTAAAGTTCTGAATAATAAGTTCTCTGCACAGCAAAAAATCCGATGGTAAAATCGCATGCAAAAGCATGCACATCACCTTAGTCAAAAAAGACACTTAATATTACACGCTGCATGTACAATTTTTGTAAACACAAAAAAAAGTTGCAACCGACGGGACTCAAACCCAGCTTCAACAGTTAGGTCTGGCGCCTTAGCCCGCTCGGCTATCAGACCAATGAAAAATGGAAAGGATAAACGTATATGTGAGCTTGACATTTCGGTCAAGCAGGTTTCCCATACTGATGGGCTACATATTTCAGGGTGTAATATTGCACACAATTTCATAAAATAATGCAATATTTATTTTACACCCAGGCCTTTTACACGCAGCTGGATTACTACTTTATTTGATGTGTGTAGTTTCATTTATTTAAAATCCTTTTTTTGGAAAACGAACATAATAAAAACCGAAAACTCACCCACACATTAAGCGACCTTTAGTAGAGCCATACGTAGCCAAGCGGTAACGCTTCCGCCTCGTATGCGACAGATCGGGGTTCAAATCCTGGCTCGGACCAACACAACTGGTGATCGTTTCCCTTCTCAATTCGATTGCTCATTAAAGGGAAGGCTATCACAAGTTGGACCTTATTGATGGGACCGTGGTTTATTTTTTCAATGCATTCTTTACATTTAGATAATTCCTTAATTTGTTTTAATATTAGGAGGGAACTTTACAATTGATGTAACCTTATATTATTTTGTAGGTATTTTAAAAGTTTCGATAATATATAATAATATTGCAAATTTAATATTTAATAAAATTATGCTTGAAATACATTACACAACTGCTTTATGGTTTAAAACAGGAAAATTTCGTCAAAAATTTCATGAAAATTTTTTGGAAGGAACCTTGAATTTTGACCGTTTCACTCAAGTGGAAAACTGTAAAGATAGCAAAAATAAAGGAATTCCATATAAATTGAAAAGTCTTTTTTTGCACTCATAAACCACCCACCAACATTTATTGAACTGTTAGTAAAATTGGAGGAATAATTGTTGAAAAAGCTCTTTGCAAGGTTTTATAATTTAAGTTGCAATTTATTGAAAAATAACATTTCTTTTTCCAAGTTTTCATCACTTTTTTTTTAAATATTTTTACAAAATACATGTGTATTCCAATTTTTATTTTCAATAGGGGTTCGTGGCCTTATTTTTGTTTTTTTTTTATTTTGGGTGTAAATGCTATGGAGTAATCTTAAGCACCCATGCGTACCCACGTGTATCTTTGGGGGTAGCAAATATTATATATAAAAGGAGGTGCACATGGTAGGTATTTTTTTGACTGGCTCGTCGTTGTATGGGAAATTTTAAAAAAGATCAAATCAAACCAGAAAAAACTTTTTTTTGTGTCTTTTGGGCTTCAAAACAACCCCCTAAAATTTGGGAGCGAATGGTTGCGTCCACACTTTGCGCATGATTTCTAAGCATAAAACACGTTTTAGGCCAGTTTTGAGGACGCTGTATCTTTTTACAGGAGTAAGATAGCACAATACTTTCTTGGGGGAAAGTTTATGAGAATTTTCTCAATTTTAACGCTTTAACGATGGTTTAAAAATTTAGAGGAAAATGAAAATTATAGAAATCAGAATGTAAAACAGAAGATTTTCCATGATTTTCCCGTACAAAACTGAAATGCAATACTCTAAGTGTGGATGCAACCAATCGTTACCAAATTTTGGGGAGTTGTTTAGGGGCCTAAAAGTAACCGAAAACAACATGTCCTGAAAAATTGACCTTCTCGAGCCATCTTATTACCGTCGGTGGTGTAGTGGTAAGCGTAGTTGCCTCTCATCCCAGTTGGTCTGGGTTCGATCCCAAATGGTTTCGGTGGCATTTTTCGAGACGAGATTTGTTTGATTACGCCTTCCGTCGGGCGGGAAAGTAAACGTAGGTCCCGATCTAACTAGGTCGGGTATGGTCGTTTGCTCAGTTTAGGACGTCTCCTTGGGTCCTGTCTCGGTAGAATCGCTGGTAGGCAGTTGCAGAAGCTTAGGTGCTTAGTGTTTCATGTAGTAATCTCGCAATCGAGAACGTCAAGGCAATACTGTATAGCATACTTTGCGAGAATTTTTTTTATTTTTTTTTACTCTATAAAACAAGCTTAAAAAAAACTTTTTAACGAAATCCTTGCATTCATCTGCACCGCGGTCTATCATAAACAAATGCCCGTGTCTGACAGCTCTGTTTGTTGCGTCCACCCCCCGCCTCCTGCTTTTACCAGCCATCACCCACAGAACCAGTACCAAAACATTACAGCTCTCTTGCCTTGCTGCTGCACGAATATCACAACATTTCATCAGTGCGATTCTCGACGATGCACGGTCAACACGGTCCGGTTGTGCATGATTCTTGTTAGTTGTGATTCTAGTTAACCCGCGGACCAACATGATGAGCATAGTTATTCTGAATGGCCACCGCCAGCTGCTGCCGGGCCTGTGTCGCCGCTCCTTCCGAAATGTTCAGCTGGCGTTACGTCACTACGAATCCATGCCACGGCGGACCTCCGCTGGTCACTTGCGTGTGACACACACATTTCGTAACGCCACCCCGCTGAACCTGCGACGATTGGTACGGGGAGCAGCGACAAGTTCTTCCGCGGCAAGCGATAATGCACCATCATCACCACCTGTTGGGAAACAGGCAAAGGCCACAAAGGTCGCGTTGAAATCTACGGACGTGAAACGACTGCTGGAGTTTGCGAAACCGGAACGATGGAACATTGCGGGTAGGATGGTGATACGAGGCTTCTGGTTGTAGGTATATCTCGATGACCGATTTCGATACTTACAGGAGGAGTCAGCTGCCTCATGATTTCGTCTGCCATTACGATGTCCGTACCGTTTGGTTTGGGGAAGATTCTGGATATTATCTACTCGACGTCGGCTGAAACTGGCATAGCAAAGGAAAAGCTTGACCAATTTTGTCTTTTGCTGGGCGGAGTATTTCTTCTCGGAGGGTTGGCCAACTTTGGAAGAGTTTACCTGTTTAGTAACGCTTGTAAGACGTTTAATAGCTCGATAAACTAAGAATTGACATGCATTCTTTCATTAAACAGCTCTGCGAATAACGAAAAACATCCGTTCAAAAGTATACAGCTCCATGCTGAACCAGGAAGCGGGTTGGTTCGATCAACGAGGCACCGGTGAGCTGGTTAATCGATTGTCCTCGGACACATACCAGGTTGGAAATTCTCTCAGCATGAACCTCTCCGATGGACTGCGTTCCACGGCAATGATCCTGGCCGGGGCCGGCATGATGGTTTACACGTCACCCCAACTAGCCCTTGTCGGGATGTGCATTGTGCCGTGCGTGGCAGGAGTGGCCGTCGTTTACGGTCGTTTCGTGAGAAACATTACGAAGGAACTCACCGACAAGTTCGCCGACGTCATGAAAGTGGGCGAAGAAAGGCTGGGCAATATTAAGACGGTGAAGATGTTCTGCAAGGAAATGTACGAAAAGAAACTGTTTACGGAACAGCTGATTGATGCTCTGAACATTGGCTATCGGGAAACGAAAGCCAGAGCGACGTTTTATGGAATGGTGAGTAGAAATTCGATATTTGTTTACTTCAAAAACTTAGATACCAAGCGTCTCCACTGTAAATTACAACTGCTATAATATTAATGGAAACGCATTTTCACAACTATCGGGTGAGATTGCAAATGGTCCTAACCGTCTTTTATGAACAAAGTCGTTTCAAATCGGTATTCAATCAATTTACAAAAAGTATTAACTTTATTATCAAAAAAAAAAAAACAAATCATTTTTTTCGCTTTATAGCATTACCTTACCATTGTAGGGGAAGGTGGGGCAAGACGACCATATGGGGCAAGAGGAACAATCGCTCGTAGGGCCGTAATTTTTACAATTTTGATTATTTCCACTATGAGGAATTGTTGCTAGCAATGCAATTAGCTGATTCTACTACCACATAACCGCCAAAACGACGTAAACGCCACGGGGCATAAGATTGAATGAAGTTTTTTTTCAAAACCTTTGTTTCCTTATAATATTTGGAAAGTACAAAATAAAACTTTGGATTCGTTTTAAGGCTCATTTTATCAAAATGCTATTTTTCCTAGATCAGTAGTGTCCCTACCAATGACTTTCACGTATTATAAAGTATGATTTATGTTTTGGTTATTTTTGTAGAGAGCTTTTAAAAAATCTTGTTTAGGTGGGGCAAGTGTACCATATGGATTTTTAGTATGAAAAAAAAAACGAAATGCTGCAACCAAATATTTTATTGTGAAAAAAATACATAAAAGTACTTAAAAACTGATAAACAACTGTTAAATAAATTGTCCATACAAAAAATAGTGATATCATGAAAATTCACTATTTATCATCTAAGTAATATTTTTTTTTTTCGTAAAAACGGTAAAATTTTTAGAAAAATATTATTTTTTAATCTAAAAATGAAAGAAATGTTTCAAATACATCCTAATCTTATGTATCTAAGTGATAATAGTTCAATTGTTAGTAAATTAGCATGTTTTTACATGCATTGTTCCTCTTGCCCCAACGGGTTGTTCGTCTTGCCCCACTAGTTGAGTAGAACGTACGAAAAATCAAAATTTTTAAAATCATTTTTTTACTTTAAAAAAACAGATTTTTTTAAAACTTGTTCTATCAAAGTCTCAGTTAAGACCTAGAATAAGATGATTCTAAAAAATCCGACAGATTTTTAACGTTTTAATGGGTTATAACGAGCATTTCCTTAGCTTGTTACACTTGCCCCACTTTCCCCTATATTGCGAGATTCCTACTCGAAACTTGGTGTCCGAAGGCTTGAAACGGTGAGGCAATCCAAACCTCTTTTTTCAGTTCAACTACGATTACACTATTTTTTCGAACTGAAAAAATCGTATGAAAAAGTGTGAAAACGAACTCAGCAAAGTGCGATTTTCAGTTTTTACACCTAGGCTACCATCCACCCTAGGATTCGAACTGTTGACGTTTCGCTTGTGAGTCCAACTGCCGACTAGCAACTCTACCGAGCCAGGTTTTTGCTCCCAGTAAAAGTCTGCTTTGTAACGTCACAAATTGTCAAGAGCATTGCATTTATTTTTTCAAAATCCAATGGCGGCATTTGATTCAGCAGTCAATTTTACGTAAAAAAACTTGAAAAAAATCTAGTTCTATTGAGTAACAGAGCAGAATCATAGCCTGTTCAATGAAACATTGAAAAACACAAATTTCCTAGGTTGTAATTTCGCGATACATATTTTGTTGTTGAAAAGCAACCAAAAGGTTGTTCTTTCATAATCTGTAAAAAAAATAGTTACAGCCGAAAAAACTGAAAAGGAATCCATTGTATCGTCACGGCACGGAAGAATGTATCAACAACATTAAGGTGTGAATTTTATTCACGTTACTATGTATTTGAATTCCAGGACGCTTTGCAATCCGGACTTTTGAATTGTTCCACCTCTAATTTGAACTTTACTGCACTCAATAATTGTCAAATCTGCGTCATGAGATGAATTTTCACATCATCTTCCACATCTATTTTGTTTGGTTACTGTAAAATTTGTGAGATTTTTCGGTCTATCAACATGATAACGCTGATGTCCTAAGGGATTGCTCTGCAAAACATGCCAAACAAAAGTCATAAAAATTTTGTGATGAAACATGCGGGAAATTGACAATTTGACAAAAACCTAGTACTACGTTTTGTTCAAATACTCATGCCAAACATTTTGCAACAAAAAGCTCATAAAAGAATTATTTCTATAAAAACTTACATAACCAATTCAAAATGCAAAAAAAAAACAGTACAAACAAGTTTTTACACCTTTCAAAAATCAACAGCAAGCAAGTTTCTAACAAAAGTTTATTTAAACTTAATTTTGCAAACTTTTAATTCAATCGAATGTCAAAGTACTAGCATACATTTGCTAATATTTTTTTGGAGTGGATTCAAAAATGTATGAAAAAATTGGAAATTGACTTGAAAACATGCAAATGATAATATCATTTCAGACCGGCCTCTCTGGCAACATCATCATCCTTTCGGTGCTGTACTACGGCGGAACCATGGTCAGCAACAGTGAAATGACCGTTGGCGCGCTAACATCGTTTATCCTGTACGCGGGATACACTGCCATCTCCATTGGAGGCCTTAGCAACTTTTACACCGAACTGAACAAGGGCGTCGGATCGGCCACCAGGCTTTGGGAAATCATCGACCGGAAGCACACCATTCCAGTCGAGGGTGGACTCGAACTGCGGCAGGCACCCAGCGGAGAAATTGTGTTCAACAGTGTTCATTTTAACTATCCTAGCCGGCCCGATGCGGCCGTTCTGAGCGGGCTAAGTTTACGCATCGAACCGGCCACATCGACTGCGGTTGTGGGCAGAAGCGGTTCCGGCAAGTCGACGCTGGCTTCGCTCTTGCTACGGTATGCCTTTGGGTTGGGTTTAAAGTGTTGGATAAAAGAACTCTTTCCTATTTGCAGATTGTACGATCCCAATTCCGGAAGCATTCAATTGGACGGTCACGATCTTCGTGAACTCAATCCCATGTCTTTGCGGAGTTACATTGGTGCCGTAAATCAGGTCTTCAATAATATCGGATGAAATAGTTTAGCATAATTGTCACACACATTTTCCACTTTTCAGGAACCAATCCTGTTCAGTGGATCAATTCGCGAAAACATTCTGTACGGACTGAACATGGGCGATCGAGTTTCGGAAAGTACGTTCGAACGAGTTGTTCGCGAGGCCCACGTGCACGAGTTTGCGCAAGATTTTCCCCAAGGTCTGGACACGCTTGTCGGTCAACGGGGAGTCATGCTGAGCGGTGGACAGAAGCAGCGGGTGGCGATTGCGAGGGCAATCATAAGGGTAATGTCAATTTTGTGATCTACAATTAGTGCAGTATCCCTGATCAGATTGTACCCGTATTACAGAACCCCAAGATTCTAATCCTTGACGAGGCTACCAGCGCACTGGACGCAGTTTCGGAGCAGCTGATCCAGGATGCGTTGGAGAACTTGACGAAAAACCGAACGGTTCTGACGATAGCGCACCGGCTAAGTACGATTCGAAACGCGACCAACATTGCCGTGCTGCAGGATGGTAAAATCGTGGAGCACGGAAACTATCTCGACCTTATGGCGATGGAGAAGGGTATTTTTAAGGAGCTCGTCCAGCGGCAAACATTCTCGACGACGGCGTGAAAAATTGAAGGTTTTTTGGTATTTCTAGCGTAATAAAAGAGTCGTGTGCTATGTTAATTAGGGAAACGGTACTTGTTGTGTTTGTAATTATTACAATTTGTTTATAATAATAAAAGAATATTGCTAATACCTATTGACAATTGTTTTGTCTTTTAATTTTGAATGACAAAACAAATAAGGAATTACAATGAGATTAACACTGGATCATCCAATGCATGTCCAACGTACATGGACTCCAAGGCTATAAACGAAATGTTCAAACGGTAACTGCAACTCAAAATTTTGACGAACTTGTTTGGTCAAATCTCAAATTTTGGCGATCAAAAAATCGTGATTATTTATTTATTGGATCGATGTGTGAATTCAGTTATTTTTATTTTATTTTTTAAAATACTTTTCATTGAAAGCCATTCTTTTGCAATGCGGCGAGCTAAAATTAGTCCAGCCGTCCCGGAGATATGTTTTTTTTTCTAAAATTGCGTTTTTGCGAAAACCTTCTAAAAACGCCATTTTTTTAACCACTCTAATCGCCAACAACAACACAATAAACCTCAGGCCAAGTTTAGGTCAAATCGGGGCCATTTTGATTTTGACCCTGCTGGTTTAACATGGAATCGCTGTCGATTGTGCTCTGTGATGGATGGAATTTGAGTAAAATTAAACTACCAGTTTGTCAAATAAAATAGCACTGTTGTATACCTATAAAGTGAATAAAAGAAAAGTCAAGAGAGTTTGTATTTGAAAAGGTTCTTTAATGATATCTTAAGTTATTATTGCATTGAGAACATGAATGAGTAACAAAAACTTGTTCTACCTTGAAACTACCTTCAGTAATAGCTGTCGGTGAACGGGATACCATTATATCAGACTCAAAAACAATCTACAGGAAATAAAATATTACTGTGAATCTTATGCTAAAAATTATACTGAAGTAGGCTCACACAACCTTAAACAACAGATCAAAGGGCTACACGGATGCACAGAAATGTGAGGAATGATCTACAAACGTTCGAAACCTAACCATTAAACATAAGCGTTCATTCAGGAGCAGTACTCCTCCTTCAGTACGCGACGTAGAATCTTGCCGGAAGGATTTTTCGGGATTTCCTTGATGAACGTGACTCCTCCTTCCAACTTTTTGTACACAGCCACCTTGCCGGCGACAAACTGTTTCAGCTCTTCATCGGTTATTTTGGCGTTTTGTTTGGGAACAATGAACGCTCGTGGAACCTCTCCAGACACGGGGTGAGGTTGGCCCACCACTGCGGCATCCGCAACGGCCGGGTGGTCACGCAGAATTTCTTCTAATTCTGCCGGTGCCACTTGGAAGCCCTTGACCTTGATCAGTTCTTTCAGTCTATCGGTTATGTAGAACTCGGCGTTGTCGTCGTAATGAGCGATATCACCCGTTCGGAGCCATCCACCCTCGGTGAAGATATCGTCCGTGGCCTGTTTGTTGTTGTGGTAGCCCTTCATGACCTGCGGTCCACGAACCAGCAGCTCTCCACTTTGGTTGGGACCAAGTGCGGTGTTTGTGGGATCGTTCAAATCTACGATCTTTGCCTGAGTCCTAGGCGGAGGTGATCCCACGGAAGCGTAATTGTTGCTTCCCAGAGCGCCAATCAGAACCACCGGTGAGGTTTCGGTTAATCCGTACCCTTGAGCAAACACAATCTTTGGAGCCTTTGCAATGAGCTTTTCTGCATCCAGTGCCCCCATCGGAGCCGCCCCCGAGAAAATATTCCTCACTGTTTCCATGTGCTGCGGTTTCACCATATCGTGATTGCTCAGGAACATGATTATCGGAGGAACTGCGTGCAGAACCGTTCCCTTGTGTTCGGTCAGTGCTTTCAGGAAGGTATCTGGTCGAAAGGCGGGCAATGTGACCAGTTTGGTGCCTTTGGCAAGTTTCGAGATCATTGTCACCGTGAGGCCGTAGATGTGGAACATCGGAAGCACACAGGGCAACACATCCTGGAAGGAGTCGGTTGTCGGAAGCACCACCGAACTTTGGCCGGCCTTGACCGCCAACATTTCGCTGTTGGAGACGATGTTGGTGTGGGTTAGCTCTACTCCCTTTGGCAAACCCGTCGTGCCCGAGGAATACGGCATGAAAACCACATCGTCCGGATCTCGGCTGTGTCTCTGCAAGCTGCTAAAGTGAACACCTGAAACGAAGCATACGAATCAGTAGTTGAACTCATATGAAATTCAAAGGTCACTTACCGGAAGGATTAGCCAACTCGGCGAAATCGATTGCTCCTTCCGGCAGGCTTTCCTCGGTGCTTGTCTTCAAGCACACGATGGGAATGTTTCGCTGGGCCAGCTTGGTCGCTTCTTTTAGCACCGAGTAGTTTGATACGGTTCCAAACAAGATTTTGCTGTCGCTGTCCACCAGTTGACGGCTGATTTCCTCTATAAGAAAAAGAAAACAATTTTACTAATTTAGTAATTCATAGCGGATGAATACCAATTAACCCTCTACAACCCAACCCCGCCACTAGACGGGCTTCGATTTAAAAAATCGCCAAAAATCAATTTTTCAACCAATTTTTGATCTTCAAAAAGCATTGGAAAGAAGAACTTTTAAAATTTTGGAAAATTTTAGGGTTGGAAGTTTGACTTGTTTTATGTGACTTTGCCAATGTTTTTAAAAATGTAATTTTTTTAGGGGTCAACTTTGGCTGTGTTTTTTACGAACATTTCCTATATTTTAAGTAAAAAGAAGTATGCAGTAATTTTTCTAGTGCCCCAGACTATGCCTCTACGCATTTATTTACAATTTAAATGATAATGGTTCCATTTTATAGCAGAAAATGTGAAAAACATGCAAAAAATTGAAAAAGTTACTGTAAAAACATGAAAAAATTAGTTAGGCAAAATGTAATGATAGGAGGTGGTAGAGTAGGCCAAATACTACCAAATACAAACATAAACTAAACAAGATAAATGCGAATTAAAATACTAAAAATGAAACAAGAAAAACATAAAACAAGAAAAAAAAAATTTCGTATAACAAAAGTTGCTCAAAATGACCTCCTGAACACGGTAAAAATAAAAATTTTCGAAAAAAAAATTTGGGCAGTAGAGGGTTAAAGAGTCTTATTTTATTTAAAAGGAATGTCAGCGAAGTCTTAAATCTAAAGTCTCAACAAATTCAAAGCATAACAAAAAGTTGAAAATCGAATTCAAATCACCATGCGTTTCCAGTTATTCAACAAGTCACAACTTTTATGGAGACGCATAGTGTCGGAAGTTCAAGTGAATCATTCATCTGTAAGATTGCTTAAAATTATTAAGAATTATTAATTATTTTGAAAACTACGGGAACTATCGATATAATTTTGGTTCATCCCTTATAGAACAGTATTGTAAACCGAATAATTTACGACAACGTTTGACTTTTTTACAATCATATTGTTGCAAGATTGGGTCCGTAAGTTCGACAATTTGGAGCAATAAAACAACAACTTCTTTAGCTGATAATCTGGTTGACTAAAATTCAACTTTCTTGTGTTTTCTTTTGATTACACTGGTTCCCTATGGTACGTGTGATTTTTTGTTTCTAAGCAAAACCTTTTTTTTTCATTTAAACATCGAACAACAGCATTTACCAAGGCACAAAATAAAACAGAAACGTAATTTTATCATTCGAATACATTGAACGAAATCTAAGATTGCTAATTCGGCCAGCGTAATCAAAATACAAATTTTAGGTACATTTGGCTTTTGGAGCAATCTGATAAACAGTTCAACAACGCGTTATCTTTCATTGTACAAACTGTCTACGACGCCGGGTTTCCTTCTCGCGCTTTCTTATCGCTATCACTTTTTGACACACGTTTCACACCGAACTGATCTTTTCCTTATTTTGATTGTAAAATATTGTGCCGGGTTATTGTTTCTCCAATCATGTGTAGCTCCCCCCAAAAACGAGCAATCTAATCTCGAATTGCTAGGAATTAGTCAACTCTAACTGTATGGCATACGCTTAATTGCACAGTCTTACCGGCCGTGTAGATTGGGTTGATTGTCGTGATGACAAGTCCGGCTTCGATGGCCCCAAAACAAATCAGCGGAAATTCTGGAACATTCGGCAAGCATATAGCCAGTGTGTTTCCAAAGTTTAGCTTGCACTTTTGCTGCAATCGGATGGCCAGGGCGGCACAGTGGTCCCGAAGCGTTCCGTAGGTGTAGTTTCTGCCCGTTACGCCGCATACCTGTAATGGTTCAAATAAAATAAGTGATCAAATATATCAGTTGCCGTCATCAGGGGTGAATTAGGACAGTTGTTTTAGACTCGTTACTGTACAATTTTTGGATATTTTTGTATTTATTTCGGATGAACAAAAATACTGCATCGATTTTCAAATTTCAAGCTTATAAGTGACCTTAAACCTTTTGTCCCTATTTAGACTGTAGTACCGATTCACCCTAGGATTCACCCCAGATGACGGTGCTCTTCAATTAGATCATCAATAGCACAACACGACATTTTTGACATTGTCAGTAAACGCTTCAGTTTCGTCTTGGTATGTTATATTTGGGCTCCCTAAACACGCTCAAATCGACAGAATTGAATTTTAGTGAATTTTCTGTCAATAAATAAAATTGTAAAATTTGGAAATGGAATCATGTCAGCAAAGGCTCCCCCATGCGGACAGAATATACGTGTGTCTGTTGCTTAAGATATTTCATTCAATAGCATTCTCAAAATTTCATAAAAAAAATGACAGGAAATTCCATAAAATTCAATTCTGTAAATTTGAACGTGTTCAGGGAGCCCAAATGTAACATAAAAAGACGAAACTAAAGCGCTTAATGACATCAATTTAAAAAATCTCGAATTGTGCACACCCAGAACTGAGCAGCAATCGTTCGAGATAATAGTAGCCTCGAGCCGAGAGAATCGTGGAAACATTTACAGTCGCATAGAATAGTTAATAGTGAATTGCATAGAGTGTCCCAATGAGGCATTGTTACTGTTAAAATCAAAATTTTAAATATATTAGGCTGGTACAAATTTTATTTTAAGTTTTTGTCCCCCCCCCCCTTCAAAGTTGGCTCGAAAAATCAGGGGGCAAAAAAAATATTTTTTCAAAAAACTCTAATATTTCAATGAAAATTTAAGTGCAATCAGTTGAAATTAATTTTGAATGCATTCTTCTGCGCTTAGAATCATTTTTAGCATGTTTCGGTTGATTTAAAAATCATTTAAATTTTGGAAAATTTTTGATGTTTATTATCGCAAAAAGTTTTTTTTTCGCTAAAATTTTGGTTTTCGTCAAATTTTACATTTTTTGAAAACTAATGATTGCAAAACAACTGAACTAGTGTAAAATGCATTTTAAAAACACCTTTTCCGTGCAAATGTTGAAACTATGGCTTGTTATTTCAATATTTTTATTTTTTTGCCCCCCCCCCCCTCGAACCCGGCCCGAGCCGAGGGACAAAAACTTTGAAAAATATTTGCATCGGCCTTATAGACATGCAAAATTTTGTGCTCTATCATTCTGTATAAATGTTTAGGTGGAATTTTAACCCTCTACTGGCCAAATTTTTTTTTCGAAAATTTTTATTTTTCCCGTGTTCAGGAGGTCATTTTGAGCAACTTTTGTTCTACGAAAAACTTTACTTCTCTTGTTCTATGTTTTTCTTGTTTCATTTTTAGTATTTTAATTTGCATTTATCTTGTTTAGTTTATGTTTGTTTTTGGTAGTATTTGGCCTACTCTACCACCTCCTATCATTACATTTTGCCTATCTAATTTTTTCATGTTTTTACAGTAACTTTTTCAATTTTTTGCATATTTTTCACATTTTCTGCTATAAAATGGAACCATTATCATTTAAATTGTAAATAAATGCGTAGAGGCATAGTCTGGGGCACTAGAAAAATTACTGCATAATTCTTTTTACTTAAAATATAGGAAATGTTAGTAAAAAACACAGCCAAAGTTGACCCCTAAAAAAATTACATTTTTAAAAACATTGGCAAAGTCACATAAAACAAGTCAAACTTCAAACCCTAAAATTTTCCAAAATTTTAAAAGTTCTTCTTTCCAATGCTTTTTGAAGATCAAAAATTGGTTGAAAAATGGATTTTTGGCGATTTTTTTAAATCGAAGCCCGTCTAGAGGCGGGGTTGGGTTGTAGAGGGTTAAAGATGTGTTTTGTTCTGTTTTTAATGACTGTCTCATAAGCTAAGCAAGTATTTTATTTTTCCTTATCATCGCAAATAATTGTCGTGCAAATGACCAGTCATCTGTGTCAGCTTCAAACCTTTCCTGCACTGATAACTGAAATTTGTTTGAAGAAACGTCTGCAAAAAAAATGTGTCAAGATGAAAACAACACTTTTGTGCCTCCCAAACTGGGCAAAGCAAAACGGCAAAACGAGCGAGGATTGCGCTCTTTGCTCCGTGGCAATGAAAACAATCATGAGATTAAATTTTACCGCCTTGAAAGCGCGAGGGTCCAAAGTGCAACAACTGAAATATGTAGCCCCGCGATTTGCACATCACATCACCACAGTCTTCCACACTTACCACGGCCGTTTTGTTCGTCCACTGGCTGAAGCTGTCCCAGATGTAGTTTTCAACCGTGGTGTAGGGCACCTGTAGCGATTTTCCGTAAAGCGAATTTTGCTCCAAGCCGTTCTCCAGGGGAAAGGTAGATTCTTCTAAATATTTGATCTGACTTTTTGTACTGAGCAGTTGAACACATTGTTTGCGCCACGAGCTCTTCACTGCACTGGTTGCGTTGCTGAGCCGCGCCAGGTGAGAGGTTGCTCCGCGAATCATGATTTTATGAATGTTGTCTTTCACTGGTCGATATCACTTGTGTTTGTATATGCTTAGCACTATTGTTCGCGTTCAATATTGATATAAAATATTTGATATCTGATTTGGTCGTATTTGTTGTATGTGAAAGATCTGAAATGAAAGATAGAAAAGTCTTTATTAAGCAATCTTCGTCATATGCTTCAACAACAAAAGAAATGCGGCTTTCCTTCCCAGAGTTCTAAAAATAGCTTTAAGACGATCTTGTTTGTAAACATCCTTAATATTTGAAAGCTCTTCCTCCCTCCAGCGACGATGTCCTTTCCACCCCATCCAGAAAAGCGACCACAAGTGGCGTCGTATTTTTCCATTTCCCCTTCCCTTGCTTTTAACGCTTTTTTATACCTGATGCCTTTCCGGGTCGGATTTTCCGATTGGCCGTGAGTGCGAAATAAAATTTTAAATTATTTTCGCCAGTTGTCCTTGCTTATCTTTCCGCGCGTTACCTGGCTGAACAGAAGGTGGCATTGTTGGTTTTGATGTTTCCGTTGACCTATATTTCGAAAATATTTATATTTTATTTTAACCCTCTATTTCTCCGAAACCGAATGAGGTTTTTTTTCCGATTTTTCTTTGCTCGATTTTTTGCTAATATTTCCACATTTTAATAATATATTTTTCATCTACAAACTTTTTTCCTGTTTTAATTTTTTGTTTTATTTAAAGATTTACGAATAAGTCAAGTCATATCATGAAGAACGATGCCGAAAAAAGGATCGCTTCAAATATTTAAGAAAATATATTTTGTTATCCTTGGTGTAATTGATGTAAAAGTTGAAATGAAAACGACAAAAAGGCCAAGCTTTAAGAGCCTTAACAGAACCGCAGTAAGCTCCTCATAACATCAACTCAATTTTAAAACAAACTTATCGATAAGAATCTGGGTTACATATTTCTGACATTGAAGTAAATCTAATAAATTTCCAATGTACTCCAAATCGGTAACTTCCTAACTCTTTTACCACGCGATGAAAGCATCAGTCTTATCAGTCACCATTGAAGAGGTAACAGCACCATTGAACTCAATTTGACCTACTCACAGGAAAGTTCTTGCTGGCTATTGCCATTATAGCAGAGGCTGAGCACATCCTTGAAATCGAGCACTAACCAACGCAACAGGCTTCGAATAGGAGGACTTGTCGGTAATTTCTTGTTGGCGCCTCCGGGTCACGTTTCGCATCTTGTGGGCGGAGTATGTTTGTAAACGGTAGCCGTTCAACTTTTACAACAATGTATTGTGCATATTTAAGGATGAATCATTGAATTTAAAGCTGAAACGTTCAAATCACCACGACCAAAGAACGTGCTGAAACGGCACTAATTCGGTTTGTTTATTGTATCAGCAGATTAAAATAAAAGCTTTCCCAAAGCTAACAACCGTTGCACATGTGATGTGATGTGAACTTTGAAAACAGTGTGAACTTTATTTTTCATTTCTGAGTTAGATTAACACAAAATGAAATGCTCAAGATAACTTTTATCTGCACGAATTAAAAGTTTTTTTTTGTTTTGTTACGCCTTCAGCAATATTCTCAGCGTGTAAGCCGACTCTCATATTTGTTTTTGACAAATAAGAAACACTTCCATGATGGTCGTCAGGCTTGTTCTCCTTCGTTCAGATAATCAACAGCTTCCGAGGCAGAAAATGGCGGGTGCATTAAGCGATGAATGCTGCCAACTTTTGCCGACGCTAACATTTTTTGATGATTTGTTTATTCCTCTTAAATGTGCTTGGCTGTGCTGGTTCCGAGTAACGATGGCGCACGTTCCGAGCTTTAAAATGTGATGGAAAAATATCCTTAGGCCAGCGTTTTGGACTGGAAACATTGATTTTGTTTGTATTACTGTGAAAGAAATCGTTGATTTCTATTCAGGTTAATTTATATTGCACAATTAAATGGAAAATGGAGACGCATGGATTTTCATAACATTTAGTTCAATTACAAATACTGAGAAAAGATTAAAACTCAGCTATTTTTATCCTGATTTTTTTTTTAAATTCACATTGAAAACATCGTTCAAAAATCAAAAGAAAAAGAAAGTAAAAAAATCAACCTGTTTGAAAAATTGCAATGCGTGATTTAGTTTCTTTTATCGACGAATGTTTGCAAATATGATTTAAATAATAATGTTAAGGTTGTTCAGCATTATTATTTATTATTGATTTTTTATTCCCCCCCCCCCCCATTGGTCTGAAAAATCAGGAGGCAAAAAAATATTTTTCCAAAAAACTTAAAAATTTCCATGAAAATAGAAGTCTAATCAAGTGAAAACAATCTAAAATGCATTTTTCTGCATTGATGAGCATATTTAGCATGTTTGGGCTTGCTTAAAAATGTTTTGAATTTTTATGAAATTCCAATGTACAGCACCGCAAAAAAAAAATCGCAAAAAATAAAATTTTGGTCAATACTTAGTTTTTTTGGAAACTAATGATGGCAAACAACTGGACAGGTGTATAATACATTGTAAAAGACTTTTTTCATTAAAATGTTGAAACCATGGCTCGTAATTTAAATGTTTATACTTTTTTTGGTCTTTATATCTAAAGATCTTTAAAGATAAAAATGGTTGAAATCGACCGATTTTGTAGAGAATTGCTCATGTATCATTTCGTTAAGCACTGTCAAGCTCATCTCGATCCTTTGCATTGGTTCAAAGTTATTTACAATAGTGGTAATTACTGTTACTATTTTTTTTTGTGAGAAATTGAGTGACGCAAAGCACATTTCTAGACTTTTTGCCTTCCTCACCTCAATGAGGAAAGGCTTTAAAATCACTCGAAAAATGAACTTCTTTATTCGACCTCGTAGACCCACCTTCACGTATACCTATCGACTCAGAATCAAATTCAGAACAAATGTCTGTGCGTGTGTCTGGATGTGAGTCCGTGCACCGAAAAATATGCACACGATTATCTCCGGTCTGGCTGAACCGATTTGGACCGTTTTGGTCTCATTCGATCCGTCTTGGGGTCCCACAAGACCCTAGTTAATATTATGAAGTTTAGTAAAGTACTTTAAAAGTTATGCTTAAAAAACGATTTTAGCTAAACTTCTGAAGATTGTAAAAAGGGTGGTTTTTGTAAGAAACCCCGCCATGCGATACATTGTTAGAAAGGTATTTAAAAGACCTTTCCAACGCATTCAAAAGATTGAAGATCCGATAACCCCATCAAAAGTTATGGTCACTTAAGTGTTATTTATACACTTTTTTGAGGCCGGATCTCAAATATTTTGATGAAAAAGTTGTCCGGGTCTACAATGCGACCCATAGTTGGATAGCAAATCAAAAGACCTTTCCAACGAGCCCAAAAGATTGAAGATCTGACAACCCTATCGAAAGTTATAAGTACTTTAGTGTTTTCAATACACTTTTTTGAGGCCGGTTCTCAGATATTTTGATAAAAATAGTGTTATTTATACACTTTTTTGGCTGTGGCTGAGTAGTGTATTCACTTATATAAATGATAGGAAGGCACCAACCACCTAAAGGTGGATTAAGTAACGTTTTTTTATTAGATCCTAAAGACATATAAAACACAATAGCTTATTGGACTTTTCCAAAAACACTCTAGATTTGAACTCATACTTTCAGAAAATGGCCTGGATACGTTGGTTTGTTTACTGATCTAACTAATCTGTTTGGCACTGAATGAAATGAGAGTTTTCCAAATTAAAATAAACCAAAGCACTAATCTGGTAGATGCATGACTGATGAAACTATGGAGGTAATCATTTGATCGTAAATTATTGTTCGGACAAAATAATGTGTGCCACTGTTTATCACTGTAATCACGATACTGTGTCTACGACACGAGTCATGCCTGTTGCTCTTGACTGAATTGTGACTGAAAAAATATCTTACTTGAGCATCCAAAATTTAATGAAATAAAGGATAAGTATATATCAAAATCTTCAACAGTGGATTTGCTGCAGAAAATGTTACATTTTATAACAGTTTTTGCAGCAAGCTCATAGCTCATTTTTGCCCGCGTTTAAACATGTCAGCGATCTGCAGTTCTCCCCAAAACATATAATGCTGGCGCGTCACCGAGCAACACTCCAGAGAAATGAATGTGTTGGAGTTCTGTCCCATATCATCCAGTGTACATGGCGCGGTGGTAGCGTGTCGGATCAACAACAAAATGTTGATGGTTCAATCCTCGTTTTGTTCAGATTTTTTTTCTGCGATACAATCGAACAGTTTAAGAAATAACTCGAATGTTTTTAGAATTATCACGTTTAAAGATATTAGGGGGGCATGCTTATTAATTTCTCGTCGCTCCATACCCTCAGTGACGTGATGGGAGCAAGGGCGTCTATGCGAAGTGTCCCTGCACCCGCTACAAATTTCCGGCGCTTGGGGAGGGAAGAGGGAACCCATTTTGATCTATGCGCCGATATTTGTAGCACTAAAATTCGTGCAAAGAAACTTATGCACGTGGGTGTACAGATTACGGAGTAAAGATGATCGAATTGTTCACCTAGCGCTCACATGCAGGGTTACCAGGTCAAAATTTTAAAAATCTGGCGCAGTATCGATAAAAAATCTGGAAAATATCTGGCAGACGAAAATCTAACAGTTTTGAATGATAAAGGGAAAGGAATATATGGATTAATTAAAAAGTTTGAAGAATTTAGATGGTTTGACTGATTTTTTGGCTACAAAATTGGTGAATTGCCATTTTCTTTTAGAAAAACACATTTTTAATTTTTCGATTTTCATTTAAATTCATTCATTTTAATCAAAAAGTTGTTCAAAATGGCCATAAAGTGAAAAATCTGACAAAATCTGTCAATATCTGGCACTGAGAAGGATGAATCTTTCTTCTGGCTAACACTTGAAAAATCTGGCATTCCCAGATTTATCAGGCAACCTGGCAACCCTGCTCACATGTGTTTCGGGACCAAGTTGCCTGCGGGTATGGGGATCATACATACATACATACATACATACATACATACATACATACATACATACATACATACATACATACATACATACATCACGTTTAAAGATATTATACTTGATTTTTTAACACCTAAACGCCCAAGTTTTCAAGGGGGAATTTCCATACAAATTCCCTCTTTTTCTCGAGCTTGCGAGTTATTAATAAACCAGCTCATTAAAAATCTCAACTCAATCTCAAACTTCGGTAAGGCTAAAAATGATTCCGATATCAATCTTCATAACACTGATTGTTGTCCACTTTCCATAGAGCCACCCCTCCGATAATTGAGAATGTTGTTTTCTGCAACCATTGCCCCCTTTGCGATACAAGTGGTTATGGTCGGTTAACCAACTCAAGCTATGCGCTCGGCTGATATTGCCCTGTCCGGACCTATTAAAGGCGATGATAAGCGGTACACCGTACGGCAATGCAATGGACCGTCGCCGTCGTCGGTCGAGTCCAAAGTCCAAAGTTTTCTCTGGCTCTCCTCTGGTGTAGGCAGATGTCATCTCCTCCCGTATATTTACTGGCGTCAGAAACCGGTACGCAAGCGAGCAGCCTCACACGGGCACGGAGGGAAAAAGTAATGGTTGATGCAGACTTTCTTCTGCAGTAAGAACACATTCGTTTCTCTTGGTGTGAACGACGGCATCGAGAGTATTTTTTGCTGGTCGTCTCTTTTGCATCATTTTCATTCATTTTGCCGTAGTTTCGGTTCGGTTCCAAAGTCCATTCAAGAAGGAATCGCTACGCTCCGATGTTTACGAGTTGGTACACAAATCTTCGAGGTCGTTGGCGGTTTTATACTTATGAGAAAAAATCTTGCATTTGGGCCATATTTTCATACATGTGCTAAAAATAGCAAGATTTACTATAGCGCGCATAATCAGAATTCAGAACAATCCCACAGTGCAAAAAACTCGAAAATCGCGCCTTGCACAACTGGGAGTGGGTTGATGTAGGTCATTGCATTTTAGCTCGATTTATGCGGAATTAAACACTTCGATCTCTTCATCTTCTCTCTCCTTGTGTCCTATGTGTAATAGCAAAGTTTTCCAGCACTCTTTTAACTTAGTAAGTTTCCACAACTGGTGGTCGACACTAATTAAATCATCTATTCACCTTGTTACCAAACAGTCTGCCGAAGAAAGCTAGCTCAAACTTCCACAACACTGGAGAAAATTTAAAATAACGTCACACAGCTAATAACACAGCTAAAACCACCAGACGAAACACAAACGACTTTTTGGATCAAACCGAACAAATCCGATCGCTCGATCACCACTCTAGTAAACAAAAAAAAGCCGGTGAACTGATGGAAGACCGTCCGTGAACTAAGCCGACAGTCGCTCAGAAATGTACATATAAATATAACCCCCGTTGGTTGCACACATGACAGTCAGAGTAGCGGTCTAGTGTGGAGTACGGGCGCGCGCTCAAGAGAGAGCAATTCGCGCGCGCCAAGTAGTTTATCATCGGTGCTCAAGACGGTCGGTGACTTTATGATTTTGCTTGAATTTTCTTCTTAACCCTCCAACGCCCATTGTTACTCCAGAGCACCACTAATGTTTGTCTTTTAAATTAAATTTCTCTGTAGCCACACAGAAAAAAAAATGATGCTAATGATGCTAAATGATGAAATGGTGACAGATCTTGTGGCAAAAAAAATGTGTAATATTACATCAGGAATTGGTGAATTTTCATCAGTTTCTGATGAATATCCATCAGGTTCACATTTTTACACATTTTTTGAGTAATATTACTCAAATAATTCACTTGTCTGTGATATTAGTTTTAAGAAACCCCAAGTTTCGATCTCACTAGGTTTTTTGGCCAAATTTTCCCTAGTTTTTGTTTAATTGCATTTGAAGAACCTTCTGTTACCAAACGGTTATTGAAAAGGAAATAGTTGCAAGGAACACCAAACCAGTTATTCACACAAATTGTAAAATTGTTATTTCGGTAAATAAAATGAATTGAATTGAATTACTCAAAAAATGAGTTATATTCAACCTACCAAATTTTCAACATTCAAAAATTCAACTTTTGTTTGCTGTGCATGCATTTTTTCAATCTGCATTAGTTTATATAGAATGTTAACTTAAAACCATTAAAATTTCATCTGATTTGGTCGATCCAATTACGAGTAGTGCAGAAAAACGTAAAAAAAAGTTACGATTTTGCTCTGGGCGGGAAGAGGTTAATATTTTAAGCCTCCAAAGCTCTGAATAGTGGGGGCAAGACGACCAACTGTTTTGAGAAATGCACTACCAAAAATAAAATTTGAATGACTAGGATAGTCCAAATAAGACATTTGGCGTTGCTTTTAAAAGTACATTCAAACTCCATACGCAATGGACTCACAATCCAGAGGTCAACGGTTCGAATCCCGCGGCGGGCGCTCTAAAATTCTTTATGTAAATATGGGTATTCGGCGCCGTCGCTCCGTGCCATACTCTCGTACACTTAGGAGCCCAGGGCGGCGAAGTCCTTGTAGATAAAAAAGAAGACACTAGTGGTTGGTACTAGCAATGGTGGCCGACAGTTATGAAGTCAACTTTGTTTTTCGTAACTTGAAATTATGATTATAAAAATATCAATCTTTACACCAATTTGCCATTGTAATGAGAAAAAGTGAAACCAAACTAAGATCCTTTAACCCCTCTACAACCCAACCGCGCCTCTAGGCGGGCTTCGATCTAAAAATTCGCCAAAAATCCATTTTGAAACCAATTTTTGATCTTTAACATGCATTAAGCATGAGCATGAGCATGGTTGACTGCCAATGAGCTGCTACTCCGTTATTGACAGATCAGCTGAAGTTAAACAATAACTCGAAAATGATCAGTGGGAGCCAACCATCCGTTCACTGTTTAACCTCTGAAGATCCCTACTTTATTAGTCAATACCGGCGCCCTCCTAAGAAGCCTGCAGTTCAACGAAACGGAGGAATGTTAGTCCGATAGTTGAAGTTGCAGACTCATCAAACATACAGCTTATCGCTATATACCTGTTGATACCGCATGAGACCGTTGAATCCACAGCATCTCCTTCAAGCATCACGTGATTATTTTTTTTTGGTTAGTAGGATAAGGTATTGGCTTTTCGATGCCTCCCGAGCTACGATGCGGGGAGGGCTTTCATAACAGACCCGTCGGCGAGCCTTCCGAGCAACGATGCTATGGGAAGGTCTTTCTGGTTAACACACAAAATCACTCACACACAGTTATTTTACTCTCGACGATCCAAAATGTTAGCGCGTTTTTCGATCATATCATTACCCGACGCCGTGCCTTTCGATCAACGTTGATATAGAAAGGGCTTTGAAAATCACAAAACAATTGATTAAGATTACACAAGCACATAAAACACAAATTACTCCACGAAAATGATGCTCAAGACGCAAAAAATTCAGTAAGGCAAGCGCGTGGCCTCGTCGTAGCACACAATTCACGACAAAAAAAAGCGAAACAAAAGACACACAAAAAAAATCACTTTTCACTCCGAATATTTTTTACGACCACACGCTCCCTTTGCCAATTATGCACTCTGAACACGATTACTAATACAGCACAAGAAGAACACCACGAAAATTCATCATCCCGGCACTGCTGCTAACACGATACTCTTGATCTTTAACAAGCATTAAAAAGAAGAACTCTTAATATTTGAGAAAATTTTAGGGTTGAAAGTGTTACTTGATATGTGTGACTTTGCCATACACTTGAAAATGTTATTTTTCTGGGGTCAACTTTGGTTGTGTTTTTCACTAAAAATTCCTATATTATATGTGAAAATAAGTATGCAGTAATATTTGTAGTGTACCAGACTATACCTTTACACATGTTTAAACAATTCATATGATAATGGTATCATTCTATAGTAAAAATTGTAAAAAACAAGCAAAAAATGAAAAAGTGGCTGTAAAAACACGAAAAAACAATATAGACAAAAGGTAATGATAGGAGGTGATAGCATTAGCCAAATACTATCAGAAACTAACATAAACTAAACAAGATAAATGCAAATATGAATATATAAAATGAAACAAGAAAAACATAAAACAAGTAAAGTTTTTCATAGAACAAAAGTTGCATAAAATGACCTCCTGAACACGGGAAAACAATTTCGAAAAAAATTGGGCATTAGAGGGTTAATTCCTGTTCAAGTGCTCCAAAAGACCTTCAAAAGCAACAAATAGTATACATTTATATCAAGTTTGACATATAGACAACGCATAAGTTGGAGTCTACAACATGACAAACTTTTAAAATAAACAGAGAAAATTATTTTAAAACTCGCTTTTAAGCCATTTTCCTAAGTCAAAACAAATTCATAAATGCCAGTAGAATGACAGCACAACGATGACTTACTATCAGTTGCAATACTTCCCACCTATTCACTTCTTCACTAATGACGTGTGCTCAACTATCGCTGGTAGACTGTCCGCTCTTTACACATATAGTCAAACCAGAAGGTAGCAGCTTCATATAAAATGATTGAGCCCCCTATCACAGACACCGTTTGCTCTCGCGAGAAAAAGGGAACTTTGGCTTCCAAAACTGGCTGGTGGAGCGCAGTTTTGACTTGTAATCGGTTGAATGCGTTCGGTAACATGCTTATTAAAGGATGGTCCTCGTGCAGTACGTACAAAGATGTTTGCAACTTTTTATATAGTAGGACGAGGAGATGAGTGAAAAAAATTAAAAAAATGTTAAAAAATGCAATGAAAATATTCAATAATGTAGAAAAATGTGTAAATTAACCTTTGAAAATCAGTAATTTTACCACTTTTCTAGTGTAAAACCTTCCAAATTTACATTATTTTTGCTGTGTACGTGAAGGTGGTGGTGCCGGGTCCGGTGGCGCAGTGGTTAGCGTGGTAGCCTCTCACCCCAGTATGGCCTGGGTTCAATCCCGGACGGACCCGGTGGCATTTTTCGAGATGAGATTTGTCTGATCACGCCTTCTATCAGGTGGGGAAGTAAAACGTCGGTCTATTTGCGTAAAAGAGGTTTTGGGTGACTCACCACACATAACCTTCGGACGCCTAGTAATAAGCAGAAACTTGCAACAGAGACCACAAAAGACCCGGGGTCGTTAAAGTGGATTGCTTTGCTTTTTTTTATGAAGGTGGGTCTAGAAAGCTGAATTTAAGAGGCAGTTTTTGTAAATAGGGGAAAGTGGGGCAAGTGTAACAAGCTAAGCAAATGCTTGTTATAACCCATTAAAAACGTTGAAAAATCTGTCGGATTTGTTATAATCATCTTATTCCAGGTCTTGACAGAGACTTTGATAGAACAAGTTTTTAAAAAATCCTGTTTTTTAATGTAAAAAAATGATTTTAAAATTTTTGATTTTCCGTACGATCTACTCAGCTAGTGGGGCAAGACGAACAACCCGTTGGGACAAGAGGAACAATGCAATAAATGTTTATTTTCAACCATTTTAACCCTTTAAAAAACGAAAGTTAAAAAAATCAAGAAGCTGCTTTTTTCTGGTGTCATGTAGTATCCTTAGAAACGAGCTTGATTTTCAATAAATGTGAATCGAAGATTTTTTTTAACTTTTATTTTTTAAAGGGTCAAAATGGATCAAAATTTACTTTTTTATGCATGTTTCTATTGTGAAATTGTCTCAGGAACACGAACATGATAAAATTATCACCAGAAAATGGGATCTAAGGAGTCCCCCGAGCAAAAAATTCACTAAAAGTAAAAGTGTCTATTAAATATGTTAAACTGCCTTACCCAAAGCGTTCTCAGTCTCAGATGGTAGTCTCAGATGTCCCCTACAAGCTGCAGGTCAAACCAAGTTGATATCTGGATGGAACACTTTTTTATTTGAGTTTGAAAATTATGCTATTTTTTCACTAAAATGCCAATAACTCCCTTTAGATTTAACCAATTGGGATGCTTCTCCCTGCATTTGGTTGCATTTTTAAGCCCTTTACGAGAGCGTTTTGAATTTTGAAATTAAATTGAATTTTGCCGAAGTTATAGCCTTTTTAAGATTTTTGACGTTTTTGAACCTTTAAACTTTGTGTCCCGATTTGCCTCACTTCCCGTTGACCTAGAGAGCTCATATTTTGGCCAGATGCTAGTTTCATGTGTACAAACAACCCCTGAAAATTTCAGGCAGATTGCTGAGGTCGATGCGAGATGGGTATGCTTTGCTCGTGAACTCGCTCTTAAATGCTTTAAATTTGGAAAACGATGTACTTATTTTTTGTTTTGTGTCTGTTCTATCTGAAACCAATCAAAAATATCAAAAAATTGTGCGATAACCAATTCGCCCCATGTGTTCTGATTCACCTAGATGACGATACATTGATTGTTTACATTTGGTAGATCGGTCTATTTCAAGAAAAGCGCCAGATATTTATGAGATCACGCTATGAGAAATTTTTTCTAGAGACACGGATCTATCAGGTTGATTGTTCACAAGTGTAGTTCTAAGCTTTTTTTTAAGTTATTCCAAGTTGCAAATTTGATTTTTTGCTTACTTTTTCAAATGGTCATAGCACGGTGTATTTTTTCGAGTCCTCAAAGATAAAAAAAATCGGTATGTCTGATGTTTGGCACCGTGAAAGAAGGACTCTTTCCCGACATTTTGCGGGGTATACCGAAATATTTCGTCTGGGGGTCTAGAGCAATTTTTTTTGAAGATAATTTTTCGATTTTATGGGATATTTGGTCAAAAAAGTCACAGAAATCCGGTGCATTCGTGTTGATGTCACTCAATGCAATGTTACACGGTGTAATCAATTAGATTAGGCATTTATATAAATGTTAAACTGCACTTTAAAACAATTGGCACAGTTACTGTTGATAATCACCGGAAATGTTTGAGGTTGTTCATGCTAAAATAAATGATAGCCGTTTCATTCAGAAGCACAAAAAGCGCCTTTTTTCGGGAATCAATAAATACTCAGGCATCTTCTTCACTTACCTGTTCTTATGAATACGCCTTGGGGACTCTAACCAACTATATTTGACCAATATTTGACCTCCACCGAAAAAAATCGAACCAAATTTATCAGATTTCTAGCAATCTTTGTAATTACCCCAAAATCCAAGCTGGAAACCCCGATATGACCGAAAGTAAATCTTTTCTTTGAACAATTTGTCATGAAATTACAGCAACACATTTCCCGAATTAAACAATGCAAAACATAGATTATTTATTAAATAAACTGTTTATTACCCATAAGCAGAGATATGCTCAATTTCCTACTTCCTACTTGCCTAAGTAGCATGAACACTCAGATATGTTTTATGATGATAATATTTTATTGAAACATAAAAGTTATAGCCAGTTTTGTCGAAATTCATGAAAATTGTTCTATATCGTTCATTACAAAACTGAGTAGGCAGTGCCCATCGTGTGAAAGGTAATTAAATTCAGAAATTTTGGAGAAAGGCACTATTTATTTCAGGAAATTGGGCATATCTCTGCTTATATTGAACCAAAACTGATACTTTTTTATGGAACTTGTTCAGAAAACTGTTCTCCACAATGTGATTGATTCTGAAATGTTTTAAAATGTAATAGTGTAATGTGGCAGAGGATTGAAAAAATAATTTTCGGAGCTTATTGGGTAATAAATAGCTCATTTATTAAATAATCCATGTTTTGCATTGTTTAATGCTCAAATTCGTATCCGGGCAATGTGTTACTGTATTTTCATGACAAATTGTTCGTATCGGGGTTTCCAGCATGGATTTTGGAGTAATTTCGAAGAATGCTAGAAATCTGATAAATTTGGTTTGATTTTTTTTTGGTGGATTTCAAATATTGGTCAAATATACTTGGTTAGAGTCCCCAAGGCATATTTATAAGAAGTTTGAGTGATATCAACATGAATGCACCGGTTTTCTGTGACTTTTCTCCATAAAAAAGTGTTCTCCATAAAAAAGTGTATTATAGAATATATAAATTGGAGCCCAGCTAAAACTGATTACTTGAAAAATTAAAAAAAAAATAAGCTAAATAATCTGTTAACAATCTCAATGCAATGTTACACTGTGTAATCAATTAGATTAAGCATTTATATAAATGTTAAACTGCACTTAAAAACAATTGGCACAGTTACTGTTGATAATAACCGGAAATGTTTGAGGTTGTTCATGCTAAAATTAATGATAGCTTTTTCATTCAGAAGCACAAAAAAGCGCCTTTTTTCGGGAATCAACAAATACTCAGACATCTTCTTGACTTACCTGTTTCAAAAAAGAACAGTCAATAGTGTTTCAAAAATAATTATCACTAAACTTTATTTTAATTTTTGTTGAATGTTAAACAAAGTGAAAATTGTAAACTTGTAGAAATTGCACCATAAAAATGTAAACAAATAGTTTTAGCAAAATGTTATTATCCTTGAAAACGCGGCGTAATACTCGACTACCTTTGGCTGCAACGGCATCGATAAGGCAGAGAAGGGAGATGATCACTCTTTCAGGACATGCGTGTTTGCGTCGTTCCCCTAAAATAACCCACACACGTCAACAGCCCTTGCCAGTGTGTGCGTAGTCACATGTTTGCGTGGCATAGTTTCATTCACGTCGGGTTTTGGCGGCAGGATGATTGTAATTGTATGGACAGGTAGTGGTGGAAGGACGATGTTTTCGAAATTCCTTCTAGCCGTGTACTGTTATCCTGCTATGTTCAACAAATGGATGTCAACCGAGGAATGATGCTCCACTAGTACAAAGAAGCAACAATACAGAAACAGGGATGAGGGTTCTACTGTGTTTGCACGAGGGTTGTCCTATATATTTGAAATATATCGCGTACTTTTTTTTTATTTCAACATTTCAATCATTCATTTTTTTATAACTTTTTTTATTTGAAATGCTAATAAATGGTTTAAACAAGTTCCATAACAAGCTTTGTAAAAAAAATGCCTTATACAACCTAATTGACAAATAACCACAAAAATTTCCGAGTTTGTGTGTGTTCCAAGAATGTAGGCAACATAACTTTATTACAAATATTCAACAATTTGACAACATTTTGAAGGTTTATTTTTATAATATGCGACTTTTTTTTATTGACTGCCACTGAGTCACTGACCATGCACATTAGAGGCCCAGGGAAAAAACCTCTGGTCCACAAGCGGAAAACGGTTCTTTGGGTCATTTTAAGCATCTGTGCCAATTTTAAGCGAAATTGGTTAAGATTAACCCATTGATATCCGAGCCTAAATTTGGTGATTAAAATGTTTTTCACACAAAAATTACACTTTTAAAACTTATAAGGTGAGTTTTCCAGCTTTGGTATGCTCTACAAAGTTGTAGAGCATTGAATTTTCAAAAAGAATCTCACTTTTGAGGGTATTTGGATTAAAGTGGTGCACCCTGCAGACAAAACCGTAAGACAATTGGGTTTTTTCATACGTTTTTTTCGATTTTTTCCATACAAACTTCACCTTCGAGTATCAATGGGTAAATGTTGACCGATTTTGCTTATATTTGGCCCAGAGTCCTAAAATAGCTCAAGGAACAATATTCAGCTTGTGGAGCAAGGTTTTGAAAAAAGTCCCATATTCTGGGCACCCTAATGCAACTCCATTAGCACATGAGTAATGTTTTATTGTGAAAATCAATGTCCGATAGTAACACTACATTCAATATGTTTGGATGGGTCATCTCGGTTCATAATGTTTTCCATCACACCGTGTGGCTTCGCAATAATCGTCATGTATCTATATTTTTAGTCTTGAAAATCATCAAACAATCGACGTAATTCTTGAAGAGTCATTAGTGGCTTTGTGTACAATTCAATTTTATGAAAATTTACGAAGCGAAGCGAATTGCGTTTTATAAAAAATTACATTGTTCTGGCAGCGTTAATTATTGACATTGAGTATAACAGCAAGTTATAATTGACACGTAGATTTTAAGTTTCACTTCCAAGCTGTTCTAGTTCACAGCAATTTCAGTAAAATATTCAGATGTAAAGTGTAGGCGTTTAGCACTTTAGAAATTATCAATATTCCGTGCACAGTGGTTTCATTTTTTCATATATGATGTAAGATGAAATTTTAAAATATTTTTAGGCTTGTTTCAAGATGTAATTTGTGCAATCAACCGGTTACAAAACCCAACGTCCAGTTGAGCAATGTTGTCCAGTTACAACATTCAGTCAGCTGTCAAATGTGTGTACGGCTAAACTGTCATTACTTCGGCTGACGGGGGTCATGTGGGCATGCTCGCTAGCCGACGACCGCCACCGGATCCACCGTACTGCGCCTGTCTTCTCTATTCGCCCCCAAGAAAGGAGCAGTGCGAACAGTAGCAGCAGCAGTCTTGTGGTTACATCCGTGTAGTCTACGTTCAGGGCGCAGCAGTACTGGCCGAGGCGAAATTGGGAACGGTTAATCGTTTGAGTTGTACGCGGTTCGAAGGAAAAATGTAAAATTTATCATTTTCTTGGCTGACATTACTCTGATACTGCTGCTGCCTTTTACCTACTGCCAGTTGAGTGGCCCTCTATTGTTCAGGAAAAGTGCGGAAAAGGGTTCCTAAGTGCTAATGTAGGGCTTTTATTCGACTCGAGAGCCCGCTCCCAGTTCCATTATTGGATTTTCCTGCTTGACCAATTTTTCTCACACACACGCTGTTGATTGCTTCCTCCCTCTAGAATTTTTAAGTGTGTCCTTCAAACTAAAAGTATAGTAAAAACGAAATCATCGAAAAGTGCTGCAAAAATTTACGGTGCTCGAGGACGGCAAAGAAAACGGGAAAACCCACGGCTCATGGCGAAAATGTGTCCTCGTCGTCGTCGAAGATGTCGCTGAAGGGCAAAGAAAATTGAGTTGGTCTTGAGAATTAGTCCGCAGTGGTTGTGTGTGTTGAGTTGGAAGGAAGAAGAAAGGAAAAATTACCTTCAAGTGCTGGCTGCATAATGGAATGTGTGTAATGTGGAATGCGAAAAAACGTATAATCAGATTAGCAGTGGAAAGCTGTAGCTTAATGCGGTTATAAAACACCAAATCTCCCTCTCATCCAGGGAAGTCGGCGGCCTAGAGAAGCTTACACGTTTGACCAAACGGTGAGGTCTCTGCCGCTTGTGCGGTTCATCCTTAAGGTACATACAATACATACCTACGACTACCCAACACAGCCCACCTGTTTATTGCCAGTCAGTCATCGTCGTCGTCAGTCGCTGAGCTAATTAGTTTATTCTATGGATTTTTTCTTCTTCGTGCTGACTGGGACATTGCACGCATATTATACCTACTATCCTTGAAAATGTCCAAAGCCACGGGAGCATGCATACAAATGAAATATTCTCTTGAAATGCTTCACACTCTTCGCGGTTTCGGAGGCCACAACTAAACCTGCAGGTACCTATAGTACGAGCATGTGTTTGTGACACAAAAGTTGCCGTGTAATAAAAGTCGATAGAGCTCTTTTTTTACTACACGCGGTTTTCCTTTGTGCTACCCCCCATATCGTGAGTGAGTTTGGCAAAATGACCACACAGTGCAACCCTTCGTCGTTCTGGAAAATGAAGAACCTTCGTGGTAGTCAGTTTGGTGTACAAAACTAAATCATCAATTTTCATATGGAGTATCCGGTGGGTGTTATCGCGGTCCTTGGTCATTGTTTTAGTGCTATGTATCCTTAAACGCGGCTCTGAATAGAGGCGCGCTCCAGGCCACACAGCCAATTTATATGTAAATGAGTTTATTGGCTGGGTGACGCAGTCAGTGAGGTGTTATGGACAAATATCAAGAATATATAATCATCCTGGCGAAAAAAGATGAGAAAATACACTTATTAAAGTGAAATTTCCATGATTCAATTTATACTTTGAACGGTTTTTTACCAATTTATGAATTTTCAGAGAACACTTCCAAAATTCGTATCAATCGGTGATGGTATACAGATTTGAATTGAAATTTCGTCATAATTATTGAAGCCTTTGAACAGAATTAAGGATAAGCCACTTTTCAAATCTACAGGTTTAAAGATATTTTGAACTGGTACCATTTCTAAGATTAAATGCCTAAATTAATGGTTTGTAACATTTTTCCTACACCCAGAACTAAGCCCCAGCAGACAAGAGGATAAAGAGCACGGTTCGGTAGTAAAATGGTACTGTGAATGGACAGAGACGATAAATCCCGAAATTATCAAAAGTACTTTACTCATGGGTTCATTTTCTAAAAAGTTCACCCTTAAAAAAAAGTGTCGATACCGAGACTTGGAACTCAAGACCTTCGGCATATTGAACCGCACCTTTGCCGTATCGGCCACCATGTTTCGATAAATAAGTGGCGGTCATTTGTCCATATAAGCCACTCAATGGGATGAACTGTTTCAATGAACGAATGAACACGATTTGTTGTTGTTGTAAACGCGAGAGGTCTATACTGCCGTTCTACGCATAATTGTCCCATATTTCAAAAAGTACAACTGAGAAAAACGCAATTGAAATTTTTCGACCGATTTCTGTATTTCTACACAAAATTGTCCCGTGCGGTCCCTATTCACTCTATCTATCCCTAAACGCCCCCGTTATGTTGTTTTTAAACAAAGTACTCGATTTTATGTGATTTAAAAAATACATGGGTCAATTATGCGTAGAACGGCAGTATACTCTTGCAAAATGGTACTTTCCTCTCGTTTCAATTTGAAAGGACTATCCGCTTGGTCTTTAACTTTGGGTGTTTATTTAAAATATTTTTAATTCTTATTTTTAACTGATTGGGCTGCTTAAAATGATTTCATCACAGAACACCTCATACATAGTCAAAAGTAGAATATTGGAAGGTAGATTTTTTTTAAATAATTTTACCTAAATAATGTATAAGAAAGTAAAATTCATCAGGAATTGATGAACATTTCACCAGTTCCTGAATCCAAATTTAACTTTTATTTACACAAAATCTGTCACCACTCCTAGATGTAATAGTACCATCATTTTTTTTACTGTGTAGACCCACCATTATGTAAACCTATCAATTTAGAGATTGAACAAATTTTTGTTACAGATATTTTAGTATTTTGGAAACTACGGGACCTATCGATATAATTTTTTTATTCATCCCCTAAAGTACTGTATACTTAGTAATTTGCAACAAAATTAGCTATTTTTTTCAATCAGATTGATGCAGGGTTGGGTCCGTAAGTTTGTCAATTTTGGAATAAGAAGACAACAATTTCCTTGATTACTGTGAAACAGACTTTTCCAAGTAAAACTGGAAATTAACCCACCATCTTCCACTAACACACTTAGATTTTTTTTACCGAATTCGGTAAAGTTTACCGAATTTTCAACTGCTGAAAAGTTCGGTAATCTGAGGTTCATAATGGAATACCCGATTCGACTGGTAGTTTGACAGTTCGCTCCATAAGAAATACATTGCTCACTACCAATCGCGTCGGGTACTCCATTGTTAATCGTACAACCAAAATTCGTTAAAATTTTGTTCATGTTGACAGATGGTTTACTGAACCGAATCCGAATATCAAAAGTACACACACTTAGATTTTTTTTACCGAATTCGGTAAAGTTAAATTTTCAACTGCTGAAAAGTTCGGTAATCTGAAAATTACCGAATTATGTAAAAACTTACCGCAATTCGGCAATGAGGTTCATAATTGTTAGTCGTACAACCAAAATTCGTTAAAATTTTGTTCATGTTGACAGATGGTTTACAGAACCGAAATTTGGTAAAAAAATCTAAGTGTGTACAATGTGAAACCGGTAATCTTTGTCTTCCTATATTTGGTTATGAGGGTTATGACCACCTAAGTGTCAAAAATCAAGTCTGTCATTTAGAAATTGCAAAAAACCTATTTTTTATTTTTAAAACCGCTGTATCTTCACAAAGATTGGACATAGGACAATGGTCAATATGGAGACTTTTATGTAAAATTGTCTGGGGAATCGATTCTCACTATCGGTTTTTGAAAATTTAGACGTTTAGACCACTTTAAAAAAAAACAGTTTTAGTAAATGATTTTTGTATTTTTTTAGGAGAGACATACCATCCTGCATTTTTCGTGAGTCTTTTTGTAACATTTTAGGCTATTTCCTCAAAAAATTTGAACGAAAAAAAAATCGTGACATCACCTTCAAATTTAATTTTTAATCTTAAAAATTGAAAAATCTCATGGAAGTGGCGTGTATTTTTCATTCAGTTTTTTTTTCAGAAAGCCCGTCCAATTTGCTACAAGTTTGTCTTTGACCACTTTTTGATACGATGCAACGGCTTTGAGTTACAGTAATTTTTAAATTACGAGATAAATACAAAAATATTTAAATTACTTACGCCCTTCTCAAATGTCATTTTTGAGCACAATACTATACAATACAATACTCAAAAATGGCGTATTTAGGCCTAGAATAACATGTCTACAAAGTTTCATTGAAATCGGAGAGGGTCGGGTACAAAAGTACCAGACAAATTCATGATTTAAGCTGGAATTGCTCGATAATAGATTTTATTTCATTCAGATCCGTATTAAAAACTTCATCTGATGAAAATTATTGTCTAACAATATCCTGATATTCTATTGAAATTTGATTTTCAACAGGACTTAAAACATTTAAGTTGAAATTATAAGCACTCTCAAACTGCTGAGCAAGTTTTTGAGCTTTCTCCCCATTAGTTAATAAAATATTATCTAAAAAACTCCCTAATGTTTGGGAACGCATGGTCAAGTCCCCATATTGCGCAAAGCGATTTAATTTGGAAATTTGAGAGTTTTAGTATGGGGTAAACCATTTTTTTCGAATTTGATATTTCAAAAACAACGTTTCACGCCATATTAAAACCGTTCATATTCGGATGCTTTGTGCTCTACAACTTTGCCGAGTATGGTGCTAACTTGTTCCTAAAAAAAGATACGAAAAAAAACGAAGTTGACTTTATAGCTGTCAGCCACCATTGCTAGTACCAACCACTAGTGTCTTCCTTTTTATCTACAAGGACTTCGCCACCCTGGGCTCCTAAGGGTATGAAAGTATAGCACGGAGCGACGGCGCCGAATATCCATATTTACACAAAGAATTTTAGAGCGCCCTCCGCGGGATTCGAACCTCCGACCTCTGGATTGTGAGTCCAGTGCGCGGTCCGATTGATCCACACGGCGGGACGATAAAGCGATACAGCGTGTTCAAAACTCGTCGTTTTTGCTCGAAAATAACGTTTTAAACAAGTTTTGAGAACACTGCATCTTCTTTCAGGAGCAAGTTAGCACCATTCTTTCTTGTTCCATAAGAAAAGAACGACTAAAACAGTCAACATTTATGCTTAAATTTTCATGACAGGCTTCCAAAAGTCAGTTAGTATACATGAGCACATGCTTTCTTGATATTGTTTGCGTGATGTTACATTCCCACGAGACCGTACAGGCTAGCTTTGCTGTTGCGTTAACATATTCTGATCGACGCCTTTGTCGAGCGGAGAAATCTAATCGATAAAAGGTTCAACTTTCACAATTATAATAGCGCAAGAAAGCGATTCGAATTTATGATGGGAAATTTATCTTATGTTGGTTAAATAATGAAGAACATTTAACTTTTCGAAAAAAAAAATCGCTGCCGAAACATGAAATTGAAATTTCGAATATTTTAGCTCTTTTTGTAAATGTCTATTTTCCCAAACCTAATCGCGCTTGACGTGCGGAAAATGCATTTCAGAATTCCTAAAAATAAACCCGACTAAAAAATTGCATCCGTTCACCTTCAGCCTGCATTTAATTAAACCATACTTCTTGTTCTTAGCTTGGCTTGGCTCGGTTTGCTGTGCTGTTCAGAAAACGTATTCCCCCACTGCTCGCGTGGCAGATTCCACGTTGAAAGTCCTTGCAAGCAACTTCTGAAACGTTCACAGGTTTGTGTGGGCAACTTGAGCTTTTGCGCGTTCCTTGCCGTTTTCCGTAGCGGAAGTCGGGGCCTACAAGTACATTCGAAGCGGTTTGAGGAATGAAATCAAATTCTCTTTCACTTTCCCCAACCTTCATTGCCTTTATGAGCCGCGTGATGTTCTTACTGGAAAAAGCCAGCAACAACAAAAGTAAGGAAGGATAAGGTGCATTTGTGGCTGAGCCAAAGTGCAATTTCACGTGCGAAGGATAAGGACGTACAAGTTTTGCATAAATACAACAACCACATCAAGGTGTGCAGTTTCATAGACTGGAAGATTTATGAGAGCGCCACACTCACCTTGGATGTTTTCAAGTCGAGTTTAATGGGTTCAAGGATGGAACGAGTGCCAAATGGCCTGCCTTCCAAGGATAAGAATAATCACAAAACAATGTCACACGTTTTCACGAACAACTTCTTGGTTTGAAAATTTTTAGAAATGGTAGTGAAATGTTGATAAGAAAAGATGAATAAACTTATCAAAGTTTTCTCTTTCGTTTCAGGATCATCGATTAAAGTGAAGGTGATAAAAAGTGAATGCTAGCAGCTTGGGAAAAATTGAAGAAGAAAAAAGTGATGAAGGAGTTGGCTTGGTGTTTACCTATATTGATGGTTAGAAAGTGCTAGCTATAAGATAACATAATTGAAGAAATGCTCGTGATGAATGTATGGTGAATTGCTTGTTATGCATCAACAACAAGAAGCAGAGCAAAAAATGATCTTTAAAAGTGACGCAATGAACAAAAGAGTGCCGACACGGAATTAAAACCCCGCGGAGGATAAAATCGTCACAAAATGCCTGGTGGAAGGCGGGGGCTAGTTGCTCCACAAAACACATTCCTAGAGAACATCATTCGTCGATCAAACTCGCAACGTAAGTATTTACTGTTTGCTGATTTTTTCTTCTTTCTTTTGATTTTTTAACCCATTTGACCTAAAGATTTTAAAAATTATTTTTGATTTATTGAATGGTACAAATATGCCGAAAAGAAGTTTTTGCATTATCAGACTACTCTTCTCTCTCTCCCGCGTAAAAAAAATCATTACAAATTAAAATGTAATGGCAAGAATCAAACAAAGACGTCAATCATCCTTCCCGTAAATGTGATACGTAATCTTTGAATGAATCTATATTATGGTAGGGTAGTCATCAATGAGACACTTTTGGTTTTCAACTTTCAACGATTTTTCTAATTTTTTCATCAGCATGTTTTAATGAGCTTTTAGTTGCATTATCTTTCTTTTAATGTGTTCTAACATTGACCAAAATATGAGATCGATCCAACATCTACAGCCAGAGTTATTCAACTGTCTCATTGTAGACCCACTTGGCAGGAACAATGAGACAGCTGCCACGGTGCTCAAAATGTTATTATGAAAAAAAAAGGCAAACCGAGATTTTGGTGTCTATCGATTCCTTACACCATAACGCACCTCTGAACAAAAAATGAAAACATTCGCTGATGTAGTTTTCGAGATACAGCCCTTTTAAGATGTTATTTCCGACTTTTTCTAAGAAAATCTGTAAAATCAATAATATTTCAGCACTTTAAAGAATATGCATTTCGAGATAATGATGATTTTTGCATCATATGACAGTCAAGTATCTCTGGGTAAAGTTTCAGAAGGTTTGCTGATGTAGTTCTCGAGATATAGCCATTTTAAAATGTTATTTCCGACTTTTTCTAAGAAAATCTGTAAAATCAATACAATTTCAGCACTCTAAAGAATATGCATTTCAAGATAATGATAAATTTTGCTTCATATGACAGTCAAGTATCTCTGGGTAAAGTTTCAGAAGGTTTGCTGATGTAGTTCTCGGGATATAGCCATTTTAATATGTTATTTCCGACTTTTTCTAAGAAAATCTATTTAATCGGCGTTAAAAGTCGGAAATAGCAAATCAATTCGGCTGTTCCTAAAAAAACATCAGCAGCAGCTGAAACTTGGCCTAGAAATACTTGAAATGCATATTCTTTGAAATGCTGAAATTGCATTGATTTTATAGATTTTCTTAGAAAAAGTCGGAAATAACATTTTAAAATGGCTGTATCTCTAAAACTACATCAGCAAATTTTAAAATGGCTGTATCTCGAGAACTATATCAGCAAACCTTCTGAAACTTTGCCCAGAGATGCTTGACAGTCATATGAAGCGAAATTCATCATTATCTCGAAATGCATATTCTTAGAAATGCTGAAATTGTATTGATTTTATAGATTTTCTTAGAAAAAGTCGGAAATAACATTTTAAAATGGCTGTATCTCGAGAACTACATCAGCAAACCTTCTGAAACTTTGCCCAGAGATGCTTGACAGTCATATAAAGCGAAATTCATCATTATCTCGAAATGCATATTCTTAGAAATGCTGAAACTGTATTGATTTTATAGATTTTCTTAGAAAAAGTCGGAAATAACATTTTAAAATGGCTGTATCTCGAGAACTACATCAGCAAACCTTCTGAAACTTTGCCCAGAGATACTTGACAGTCATATGAAGCGAAATTCATCATTATCTCGAAATGCATATTCTTAGAAATGCTGAAATTGTATTGATTTTATAGATTTTCTTAGAAAAAGTCGGAAATAACATTTTAAAATGGCTGTATCTCGAGAACTACATAAGCAAACCTTCTGAAACTTTGGCCAGAGATGCTTGACAGTCATATGAAGCAAAATTCATCATTATCTCTGAATGCATATTCTTTGAACTGCCGAAATTGTATAGATTGTTTTGGTTTTCTTATTGAAAATCGGATGTATTATCTTAAAAGGGCTGTATCTCGAAAACTACATCAGCGAATGTTTTCATTTTTTGCTCAGAGGTGCGTTATGGTGTAAGGAATCGATAGACACCAAAATCTCGGATTGCATATTTTATTTCATAATAACGGTATTTTGGGCACCGTGAGCTGGGGAACAATGAGACACTCTACGAAAATAAACATTTTTCTAGCAAAACATCGTGTTTTTGTATTGTTTCATTGCAGGTGACTTGCCTTGAATATTTTAGAGTATTTTTGCCAGCATGAAACTTTTAATAACAAAAGTTACACTAAAAAGTATTTAAATTTTGTAAAATCCATATATTAATACCAAATAACTTTGTATTTTTGGTTAAATGAAGTTTTAACTCAATAAATATGCCAAAAATCACTTTTAATTCATGTTTTGAAATATTTCCATCGATTTTGAAAAGTTTATTGAAGAAAAATCAAAGTGTCTCATTGTTACCCATGGGCTGAAATGAGTGGGGAACAATGAGACAGCCCTGGATTCTGGGTATATTCTAAATGTTGGCCAAATCTAATGAAAGGACATTGTAGCCCAGCTTAATCCCTATGGAACGTCGAAAGAAATTTGAAAAAATATTAGTTTTGGTGTAAATGGCAGCCTACGAGCGAAATAGTTTTTTCTGTCCATAATTTACTTTCACACCCCAGAATCAAACATTTATGAATTACTTTTCAAGGGAGCGTCCATAACAAAAGCCACTAATATGGCAGACGTGTATCCAGTAGACACACCTTTCCTCCAAATATGAGCCTGATTGGTTGAAACTACGACTTGTGAGAGCCATTTTATCATTTGTCTCATTGATGACTACTCAACCATACTGCCAAATCTAAAATACACTCAAACCCCGATGGTTTGACACTAACTGTTGTCAAACGAACGGGGTCACATTTTAGTTTGACACCCCTTTTACACGGAGTTCACACACACTACCAAACGTTTGTTTTTGCTGAGATTGACTTAATGACTTGCCAAGTTCTTCCGAAGGGCAAAGCTTAAGAGCCTAGGCTTCATCCATAAATTACGTCACGTAAAAATCAGGCTTACCCCCCTCCCCCACTTTGTCACGCTTTTCCTATACTTATAACATGCAATGTCACACTTGCTCAGACCCCCCTCCTCTCCCTAGAGCGTGACATACTTTATGGATGACGCCCTATTTGTTTTTTTTACCCAAGGCTATAAAATCAATGTGTATTATTTCTAAGAAAAGCAGGGATTTTGTTAGAACAATCAATACGTATTAAAAACAATGCATTGTTTCAATAGTATAGCTTAGGTGCACTGCCCATCATTATCCACTATTGTCAAAATCGAGTTTTTAGCACCAAATGGTAGGGGATGTTCTAACGCATCTTCTAAAACTTGAATTTCGCAAAAATATTGTTTAGTTTTAGCTGCCGATGCAAAAAAAAAAACCAAACAACTAATATTTCATTCTAATGAGAAATTGCCTTGATGAAGATTTGACGACGAAGACTAAATCGAAGACTTGTCTCATAATTTCATTTGTCGCCGTTGAGTTTTAAAATGAACAATACTCATGTTGCGGCGAGTAACGTTTTACTTACAAATGCACTAGAGAAATTCATATTCGGATGCTCTGGAGGGTGCTAAGTTGCTTCTGAAAGAAGATGCAGTGTTTTCTTAAAAACTTGTTCAAAAAGTTATTTTCGAGCAAAAAACACGTTTACGACGAGTTTTGAACACGCTGTATCTTTTTATAGGAGCAAGTTAGCACCATACTATCTTCGGAAAAGTTGTAGAGCACATTTCAGAGCATCCGAATATGAGTCCCGTGTGGATATAGCGTTAAAAGTTATTTTTTTTAAATATCAAAATTAAACATGTAATCCCCATGCTAATTCCCATACAAAATAGAACCGTTTGCGCAAAGTGAGGACTTAACTAATCGTTTCCAAACTTTAGGGAGTTGTTTAGGACCCCAAAAGGTACCAAAAAGTTGCTGTGCTCACTAAATCTGGACAACTTTTTTTTTACCATACAACAATATTACACACTAATCACGGTTGGCTGGAACGAACTTATTATTGAACTTGAATGTACCTAAAATGTTTTGATGGGGAAAGTTAGTTTAAGATGTACCCTTTCAAGATTTCAAACTCCCAAAATATTCTATGCAGGGATTTTTAAATGCCGTCCACTTTTTTTTATTTCAAGGAGAAAAAAGTGAAATTCAGTACATTTACAGTGCAGTATTATCACACAAATCGGTTTTTATGTATAGGAACTCAATGGTTACTTTGATTGAGTCTTTGAGGGTTGTCCATAAACTACACGGATTGACTTAGGCCATCGTAGGACCCCTCCATCGCATCATATTTCATAAAAACTAAATAAATTATGTTAAATCTTCTTTTTTAACTGTAACAGCATTGAATTTACCGGTGTTACGTAATGTAAGGATGATCCACCTTTTGTAAAAGTTGACACGATGCCTCTTCGAACTTTTTCTTTCAAGCCCTACTGCATTTTGCTTCGTTTCTTCTTCCAAATTGCTTGTTTTAAAATTCTAATACACCAATTCCATATTAAAGTCGCCTGTCCATGAATCAAAATTGCTTCATCTAAGATACAACATGTTTTAAGAGTTCTTCAATTGACTTTAACATAGGTACTCTTATCTGCTGGTTGGTGCTAAGGATTGTTGTATGAAAATTAAGGTGGTTCCAAATTTGGTATTTTCGAATTTCCAGGAAACATATAAAAAAAAATCAAGGCCATATTAATTTGATTTTGAGCTCGTATCGACTTATTGTATTAGAAAAAAAAAACATTGGCAGGATTATAAGAAAACATAAATAGTGTTTTGCTCAGGCAATGCTATGTTCAGTATATTACATTCCATTTTGCTGATTTTGATAAATGAGCACATCTTAAAATGGACGGCATTTGAAAATCCCTGCATAGATTATTTTGGGAGTTAGAAATCTTGAAAGGGGACATCTTAAACTAACTTTCCCCAGCAAAATATTTTAGGTACCGTCATCTGGGGCGAATCGGGACTACAGTCTGTAACCAGTGGGTGTGTAGTGAGTGAATTCCAGTGACACAGGGGCAGGTTAGCGAGTGTGTTCGTTGAGAGTGAGACGGTTCGGTTTGTGTCACCCACGGAGAGCGAGCGCAACCACCCCGTATGAGATCGCCAATGAGAAGGAGTAAAGCCGCTAGCCACCACCAGAGGGCTGAAGAGGATCGCAAGGATTGATAGCCGTGGCGAAAAGGATGATGATGATGATGATGGGGCGAAATATGGGACTTCGCCGGATCAGAGGTTCGCGGTTCCAAGTCCTGCCGTAGATCGGCCATTTGCCCGGTGTATCGAATAGAGTACGCGTCATTACGATCGCGAAGAAAGCCGTCCGAGCTACGCTTAAAGCTCCGCGGCGTGATAAAGTGAAGTGCCGCGACTCACCAAGGAGAAGGACTTCACGGAGGACACGGAAAGACCGTGCAAGACACCCCAGGACATCCAGGTAAACCCGCGAACCCGTCAACAACCCTGATCCGTGCCCCGAAACCAACGCCCAGTGTAACCGCCATCTTGTTCCCCCATCTCATCACAGGACCCCGTAGTTTAGCTACAAAAGCCGGAATCCGCGACTTGGATCTTCCGGAACAACCCGTGGCTCGCCAGTGGTATCCCCAACCCGTCCACCGTGCACAATCGGTGTCGACCAGCGACCAGCCGCTCAAAGCTGAGTCGTGTGAGTCCTCCATCCGGGAACCACGAGCCACAACGAGAGGAGCCAGCCAGTTCCGAAGACCTGCCCTACACCATCAAACCCTGCGCCGGAAACCGGGCAAGACCAGCGGTACCTTCGGGGACAGCTGAAGCTCGAGTCCGTCAACACACTCGAGGACGCGCAGAGGGCAGGCAAACGAGGGTCCAGCGAAGGCTGCAGCAGCACCAACCCGTGCGTCGGAACGCCGACGGTCACGACAAGCCACCTCAGGCCAGCGAGCAGCGCGAGCAGGCCAAGGTCGGAGACAGCGATCGCGTCAGCAGATCCAGAAGCAGCGGCAGCAGTAGCTGAGGGGCCCCGAGCAGCAGGTTCGCCCACGGACAAGGAAGAAAGTGTCAAGGTAGGAGATAAGCAATAAGGAAGTGGGTTAGGACAGGAGGGAGAAGGTCAGGTTTAGGAGGAAGCCGTGACAAGAACGTGACAAACAGGACAATAAACCGAGGAGTTAAGCTTGATGCGACACCAGTGTTTTCCTGCCTCGTGAGCATAATTAAAACTCACCCCATTGAGTTTATGTTTCAATCCCCTTGCCTTGTAGCAGTAACTTAACTAAGAGGGTCACCCTAGTAGACCCGAAAGTTATAAGTCTGAATAGGGACAGCAGTGTTTAGAGCACTTAAAGGTTTTAAATTTGGAAATGGATGTACATATTTTGTTGGTCTGAGTCTGTTCTATCTGAAACCTACCAGAAAAATCAAAACATTGTGTTCTAACATGGTTAAAACTGCTGTCCCAATTCGCCCCATGTGTCCCAATTCGCCCCAGTTGATAGTACATCCAAATTCAATAATAAGTCCGTTCCAGCCAACCGTGTAATGTTGCATCGTTTGTATTGCTTCACAAATGTCAATGTTGAATAAAAATATATGCTTAAGTTGGTAAATCAATAATTTTAACACAAAAAATACTTTTTTGCATCGCTCATAATAACACCGGAATCTAGTCTAGTCCAGAATCTAGTCAAACCATGGCAACGCGCAGAGACGAGTGTTAGGGGTTTTGGAAACCCACAAGGACGCATCAAGTGCAAATTTTAATCAAATTATAGTGTAAATATACTGGGGTGAATCGGGACTACAGTCTGATCAAGGGCAGCACGTTTTACAGCAGAGCAGTTCTCTAAGATTTCGGTCATTCGTTTTTTTTTTTGTATTTTTTTAATCCGACTGAAACTTTTTTGGTGCCTTCGGTATGCCCAAAGAAGCCATTTTGCATCATTAGTTTGTCCATATAATTTTCCATACAAATTTGGCAGCTGTCCATACAAAAATGATATGTGAAAATTCAAAAATCTGTATCTTTTGAAGGAATTTTTTGATCGATTTGGTGTCTTGGGCAAAGTTGTAGGTATGGATACGGACTACACTGGAAAAAATAATACACAGTAAAAAAAATTGATGTTTTTTTATTTAACTTTTTATCACTAAAACTTGATTTACAAAAAAACACTATTTTTAATTTTTTTTATTTTTTGATATGTTTTAGAGGACATAAAATGCCAACTTTTCAAAAATTTACAGGTTGTGCAAAAAATCATTGACCGAGTTATGAATTTTTTAATCAATACTGATTTTTTCAAAAAATCAAAATTTTGGTCGCAAAAATGTTTCAACTTCATTTTTGTAAAATTGAATTTGCAATCAAAAAGTACTTTAGTGAAATTTTGATAAAGTGCGTCGTTTTCAAGTTATAGCCATTTTTATGTAACTTTTTTCAAAATAGTCGCAGTTTTTCATTTTTTTAAATTAGTGCACATGTTTGCCCACTTTTGAAAAAAATATTTTTGAAAAGCTGATAAAATTCTCTATATTTTGCTTCTTCGGACTTTGTTGATACGTTCTTTAGTTGTTGAGATATTACAATGCAAATGTTTAAAAACAGGAAAATTGATGTTTTCTAAGTCTCACCCAAACAGCCCACCATTTTTCAATGTCGATATCTCAGCAACTAATGGTCCGATTTTCAATGTTAAAACACAGACAAACAGACGTGACTCTCCATACAAATTATTTTTGAAATCCATCGTCCTTAATCAAACCACCAAATCACGACGACGCCAGCGCTGCCTGGTGAGCTGATGCCGAAGCGCAGCCCAAACATACCAATACAAACCCATTACTGTCATGTGTCATGTCAGTGTATGCGTGAGACAATCAAGCGTTAACGATTGTAAACATCAACAGCTGACCGAAATAATTTTGTTGTTGCTGATCGTCAGTACCCGATGCAAAAAATAAAAATCTATCGTTTCCAATGGCAGAACTTCATGAGCCAAATCATGCGGCAGCATCAGCAACGACAGAGACCAAAAAGCTGGTCCTCCCGTTGCTTCAAAGTTCTGTCGAAGATTCCTCCTCCACCGAAATCTCGATATCCCTGGTCATGAAAACACAATTCAAATCTACCAGAATTGGTCCCCGGGTCGGGCGTTTGGAAACATCCGCGGAGAACGTGTCGCCCACGATCGACGCAACAACGTAAAAAAGACGACCAGCAGCAGCAATCTGAGCAGCAGTCCACGAAGGATAAGCAGGTTGCTCCGAAGGAGATGACTCCACCACAGGATCCGGCTTCCTCCGCAGTAGCGGGCGCCTCAGCAGCAGCCTCGACATCGGCAGGCAGTTGAACAGGCCTACCGGGTTAATATTGGGGCAAGAGGCTATGGCCAAGGCTGGCCCAAGCTTTTCCTGCAATGCCTGGATTGTGATTCACCGTTAGATTAACTGAATTCCATAAAATTTTGTGTTCTCATTTGCTGCCTCGCACGTGCTCACGCTCAACTTAAAAACAAAAACACGCATCACACACACTGAGAAAATGCGGGTGAGCTGTCACGACAGCAGCGCCATAAGCGCCGGGTGAGTGGATGCCGAAACAAAATTGCATTTGAAATAACCGTTTTTGAAGGACGATGGTTCGGCACTCGAGTGTCCCGTCTGTTTGTCTGTGGTTAAAATATGAAACATTTGTGAAATTTTCCGATCTTTTCGAAAACAGTATTTTCAAAATTTTCAAATCAAGACTAACATTTTAAAAGGGCGTAATACTGAATGTTTGTTGCTGAGATATCGACATTGAAAAATGGTGGGCTGTTTGGGTGAGACTTAGAAAAATCAATTTTCCTGTTTTTAAACCTTTGCATTGCAATATCTCAGCAACTAAAGGTCGTATCAACAAAGTCCGAAGAAGCAAAATATAGAGAATTTTCTCAGCTTTTCAAAAATATTTTTTTCAAAAGTGGGCAAACATGTGCACTAATTAAAAAAAAATGAAAAACTGCGACTATTTTGAAAAAAAGTTACATAAAAATGTCTATAACTTGAAAACAATGCACTTTATCAAAATTTCACTAAAGTACTTTTGTTTGATAGTTTGGGTCACCGAGAATTTTTGTTTTTTGGCTTTAGTTGTTAGTGTTAGCTGACACGATCCAGACACTCCAGCAGGAGTAGCCTGGCCTGGAATAGTTTTTGTGTCTGAAGATGGCCGAAACCAAGAAGTAGGCCGAAACGTAACGAAGAAGAATTTTGTTTCATTTCTCACCGAAAAACATCAACTAAAGCCAAAAAACATAAAGTACTTTTTGATTGCAAATTCAATTTTACATCAAAAAAATGAAGTTAAAAATTTTTTGCGACAAAAATTTTGATTTTTTGAAAAAATCAGTAAAGATTAAAAAATTCATAACTCGGTCAATGATTTTTTGCACAACCTGTAAATTTCTGAAAAGTTGGCATTTTATGTCCTCTAAAACATATGAAAAAATAAAAAAAAATTAAAAATAGTGTTTTTTGCAAATCAAGTTTTAGTGATAAAAAGTTAAATAAAAAAATCACCAAATTTTTTTTACCGTGTATTATTTTTTTCCAGTGTAGTCCGTATCCATACCTACAACTTTGCCCAAGACACCAAATCGATCAAAAAAAAATCCTTCAAAAGATACAGATTTTTGAATTTTCACATATCATTTTTGTATGGACAGCTGCCAAATTTGTATGGAAAATTATATGGACAAACTATTGATGCAAAATGGCTTCTTTGGGCATACCGAAGGCACCAAAAAAGTTACAGCCGGATTAAAAAATACAAAAATTAAAATCAAAGAAAAACGACCGATTCCGTGGAGAACTGCTCAGCACTAAAAAGCTTCAAATTTGGAAATTAATGTAGGGTAGGGAGACATCAATAAGACACTTTTGGTTTTCAAAAATTCAACGATTTATGCATTTTTTTCAGTTTTATGCTTTAAAGAGCTTTTTGTTGCATTTTCTTTCTTTTAATTTGTTCTAACATTGACCAAAATATGAGATCGATCTGACGTCTACAGCCAGAGTTATTCAACTGTCTCATTGTAGACGAACTTGGCAGGAACAATGAGACAGCTGGGGAACAATGAGACGCTCTACAAAAATCAATACTTTTCAAGTAAATCATCATTTTTTATATTGTTCAATTGCAGGTGACTTGCTTTGAACATGTTCAAGCAAATTTTGTCAACATGAAACTTCAATTAACAAAAGTTATACTAAAAAGTATATAAATTTTGTAAAATTCATAAATTTTTCCAAATAACTTTATATTTTTTTATGAAGTTCAAACTCAATAAATATACCAAAAAACATTTCCAATTCATGATTTGAATGATTTCCCTAGATTTTGAAAAGTTTAATGAAGAAAAATTAAAGTGTCTCATTGTTACCCATGGACCGAAAAGAGTGGGGAACAATGAGACAGCACTGGATTCTGGGTATATTCTTAATTTTGTCAAACCTAATAAAAGGACATTGTAGCCCGACTCATACCCTGTGAAATGACGAAAGAAATTTGGAGAAATATTAGTTTTTGTGTTAATGGCAGCCTATGCGCGAAAATGTTATTTTTAGTCATAATTCACTTTTACACCCCAGAATCAAACATGTATGAATAACTTTGCAAGGGAGCTTCCATAAGCAAAGTCACACGGAACAAAATCCGGTCGGCGGATCCGAAAAATTTTCGCGATGAATTTGAAAACATTTGATGTTTGCAAAATCATGACAAATGTATTCGATATTGAAAGAATTGTTTTCGCCTTTGAAACAAAATGTTTGCGGAATCGCAAACCCCATGATTGCGGTACGAATTTCTGCGTCGTCCGACGCAGCCAATGCGTTACACTTTGACAGCTTGACGATCAGCTGCTCGCCCACAAATAAACAAACAGAAAATGTGCGAACATAACCTTCTCGCGGGAGGTTTGTTTTTTTCTGCGTTGCTGTTATTTTTGATTTTAAAATCGGGAGTGAAATTTGTCACCGGTCCGGTCATGTCCGGACGAGTGAACCAAGCATCGGGGATCTTATGCTTGACCACATTTGCCTCCCGGCTGTGGCGGGCAGATCTTTCAGGCTAGGCCGATTTTGGTCCGATCCAGAATCAGGAGGAGGAAACAACAAGGGACGGTTGCAGTTGAGTGCACAGAAGGTAAAGTTGCATGAAATTTCAGCGTCTTTTTACTATTTATAACATTAATGAGTAATCACTTTGTTTACACAGATGATTTTCCCCAGAGAGAAAACTTAGCAGGCACGACAACACGACAGCCAGCACCGGGCTGACGAATAGTCAGTACGCGGGGACAGGAAGAACGAACATCGCCTGCGAACAGTTGTAGTGCGTCCTGCCTGACCATCAACTCCACCCGCTAACCCGGTAAGATCGTGTCCCCGTTCCTGTGCTCACCGGACACGAAACCTGAGGCGCGGATACGAAACTGTAACGACATTCCGTGTTCACCGCGGTGGAACTGCTGGAAGTTTACGCGGTGCTCCAAGTCCTCTGGCTTCGGAATTCAGATGCATGAAGTGACCTGCATCCACGAGGCAACCCGCGACGGTGAGAACACCATGATCGTACCGAACAGCATGTGTACCACGAAGCCCCAGCCGGAACCGCAGTTCTGCAACATCAACGACTGTCCTCTGCGTGGGAGGTTTCCGAGTGGAGCAAGTGCTCGGAGTGAGTATCCATCTACGAACTAATCTGCATGCAATTGGTACTTACGAATTCTTCCAATCTTCCAGACCTTGTGGAGACGGCCTCAAGGAGCGTCGCGTCGAGTGCAAGCAGATCATGGCCAAGGAACACAAGGTCGAACGGCCGGCGTCAATGGGCCCGAGCAACAAACCTCCGGACAAGAAGCCTGCAACGGCAAAGCGTGCATCCTGGAATACCAGAACCCCCCGATCGCCGGAACCAACTCGACCTTCATCCAGCATGACCCCGAGAAGAACAAAATCACGCTCAAATTCGGCGGTGCAGCGACCGTGTTCTTTGGGAAGCAAATCAAAATCAAGTGCCCATTCAAGCGATTCAACCGAATCAATATTCTGTGGGCCAAGGTTGCCGACGCGCGTTGTGGGATCACCCGTACGTGGCGAACCAAATGGAGGATATAAAAAGGGGTGAGTGATTGAACTGTTACCAATGCAGAAATCAAAGAATATTTTATAACAACTATAAGTTTGGCTTTCTAAGACCATCTCCACCAGAGGCGTGCTTATCTGCTTGAAGTGAAAGGAGAATCGAGATTTTTCTTTTAAAATAGAACTTTTATGGTACCACGGGACTGAATATTGATGATGGACATTTTCATTGGACTGGCCACAATCTGGATTGGTCCAGGTTTCCCGGGGGATGTTCCGTTGAAAGGACATTGTTGGTGTCAAACTTCACAATTTTTTAAATCGCATATGAACATTTCAAAAATAGACATTACGAGTGGACTGGACACAACCCGAATTGTTCCGAGTTCCCCCAGGGATTTTCCGATGAGCGGACATTGGCGGCACCGTATGAATATGGGCAATATTGGTGTCAAACTTCACGATTTTCAAAATACATATGAAAATTACAAAACTTTCATTTTAAACGAACTGGCCATAACCAGGATGGTTCCGGTTTCCCCGGGGGATGTTCTGTTGGAGGGACATTGGCGGCGGAATATGGGCAACATTGGTGTCAAACTTCACAATTTTCAGAATCACATATGAAAATGACGAAAATGGACATATTCAACGGACTGGCCACAACCAGGATGGTTCCGGGTTCCCCTGGGGATGTTCCGATAGAGGGATCGTATTCTCAAATTTCTCAAAAATTAACAAAAATTCTCAAAAATCAGAATTTTTTTTCTAAAATTCTCAAAAAAAAAATCTAAAATTCTCAAAAAATCTCAAAAATTCCCAAAAATATACAAAATTCTCAAAAATTCTAAAAAAAATCTCAAAAATACTCTAAAATTCTCTTAAATTCTCTAAAATTCTCTAAAATTCTCTAAAATTCTCTAAAATTCTCTAAAATTATCTTAAAATATCTAAAAAATCTCTAAAATTCTCTGAAATTCTCTAAAATTCTCTAAAATTTTCTTAAAATCTCTAAAATTCTCTAAAATTCTCTTTTTTGATTTTTAAGAATTTTTTAAATTTTTTGTAAATTTTAGAGAATTTGAGAGAATTTAAGAAAATTTTAGAGAATTTCGAGAATTTAGAGAATTTTTAAAAAATTTAGAGACTTTTTTAAAATTTCAGAGAATTTTAAAGAATTTTAGAGATTTTGAAAAAAATTAAGAGAATTTTAGAAAATTTTAGAGAATTTTAGAGAATTTTAGAAAATTTTAGAGAATTTTTGAGAATTTTAGAAAATTTTAGAGAATTTTAGAGAATTTGTAGAGAATTTTAGAGAATGTTAGAGAATTTTAGAGTATTTTTGAGATTTTTTTTTTGAATTTTTGAGACATTTTTTTTAAATTTTGAGAGTTTTTGAGAATTATTGAGAATTTTAGATTTTTTGAGAATTTTTAAATTTTTTTTGAGAATTTTTGATTTTTTTTGAATTTTAGATAATTTTTGAAATTTTTTGAGAAATTTTGAGAATTTTAGAGTATTTAAGAGAATTTTAGAAAATTTTAGAGAATTTTAAAGAATTTTAGAGAATTTTCGAGAATTTTACAGAATTTTTGAGAATTTTAGAGAATTTTAGCGAATTTAAGAGAATTTTAGAAAATTTTAGAGAATTTAGATAATTTCAAAAAATTTAAGAGAATTTTTTAAAATTTTAGAGATTTTAAGAGAATTTTATAGATTATAGATATAGAAAATTTTATAGATTTATAGAATTTTAGAGAGTTTTGAAAATTTTAGAGAATTTAAGAGAATTTAAGAGAATTTTAGTAAATTTTAGAGAATTTCAGAGAATTCTAAGAGAATTTTAGAGAATTTCAGAGAATTTTAGAGAATTTTAGAGAAAATAAGAGAATTTTTAAAGTATTTTTGAGAATTTTTGAGATTTTTTTTAAGAATTTTAGATATTTTTTGAGAATTTTAGAGATTTTTAGAGAATTTTAGAGAATTTTAGAGAATTTTAGAGAATTTTAGAGAATTTAAGAGAATTTAAGAGAATTTTAGAAAATTTAAGAGAATTTTAGAGAATTTTATAGAATTAAAAAAAAATAGAAAATTTTAGAAAATTTAAGAAAATTTTAGAAAATTTTAGAGAATTTTAGAGAATATTAGAGAATATTAGAGAATTTTAGAGAGTTTTAGAGTAATTTTGAGAATTTTTGAGATTTTTTTTAGAATTTTTGAGATTTTTTGAGAATTTTTGAAAATTTTTGTTGATTTTTGAGATTTTTTCAGAATTTTTGTTAATTTTTGAGAATTTTAGAAAATTTTAGAGAATTTAAGAGAATTTTAGAAAATTTTAGAAAATTTTAGAGAATTCAGAGAATTTGGAGAATTTTAAAATTTTTTAGAGAATTTTTGAAAATTTTAGAGATTTTTAGAGATTTTTAAAAAATTAAAGAGAGTTCTAGAGAATTCTAGAGAATTTTAAGAGAATTTTAGAGAATTTTAGAGAGTTTTAGAGATTTTTGGAGAATTTTAGAGAATTTTAGTAAATTTTATAGAATTTCATAGAATTTTATAGAATTTTAGAGAATTTTAGATAATTTCAGAGAATTTTCGAGAATTTTAGAGAGTTTTAGAGTATTATTGAGAATTTTTGAGATTTTTTTGAGAATTTTAGATATTTTTTGAGAATTTTTGAAAATTTTAGAGAATTTTTGAGAATTTTTGAGAATTTTTGAGAATTTTTGAGAATTTTTGAGAATTTTAGAGAATTTTAGAGAATTTTAGAGAATTTTAGAGTATTTTAGAGAATTTTAGAGAATTTTAGAGAATTTTAGAGAATTTTAGAGAATTTTAGAAAATTTTAAAGAATATTCGAGAATTTTAGAGAGTTAGAGTAATTTTGAGATTTTTTAGAATTTTAGGAGAATTTTTGTGAATTTTTTATAATTTTTGATAATTTTTGAGAATTTTTGAGATTTTTTGAGAATTTTAGATATTTTTTGAAAATTTTTGCTGATTTTTGAGAATTTTTGTTAATTTTTGAGAATTTTTGAGATTTTTTGAGTTTTTTTTTTTTGAGAATTTTTGAGAATTGAAAATGTTAGGGCCCAATTCCGTTTTTTCAATAAAATTTTTAGAATTTCAGAGTTTTTTTTTATTCTAGAAAAGTCGAGGAATGATAATATTGAAATTTAATTTGGTGTTCTCTTTCGCAGTCTACAGCTCGCAGTTGCACCGTGAGTTCGGCTAACACCTTCACAGATCCGACTGCTGGCGGAGATTCTGGGGATTTGTTCCAGGCGGACGGTCTTCCAGTGGAGGCCACTCCGCTCAAGTCGATTCTCGAGGTAAAGGTCGGCGGTCAACCTCCAGGACCTCTGGCGGTACGCGAATCCGCTCAAGGGACGTTCCAGCTCGTTGCGCGACGCTGGAAATCAACCAGATCGACGACCCGAGCACGCTGCACCGGTCTCAGCACCTCTATCCGGGTGGCCCCGCCGCCGACGTCACCGAACACGAGAAGGACCTGTACAATCATTACCAAAAACATAGTTGCCGCGGTGCCGGCCACAAATACTTTCGCAAGTAGAGCAGCCACGAGTGCATTTCGGCCACGCCACCTTCTTTTAGCACCGGGACTCACGTCACGGGGAGTAACATGCCAACGGCGGCACCGACGCCCAGCAGTAACCTGCTGCCCCGCGGACATCCAGGACGACCAGATCAGAACAATCGACAACTGTAGAATTAAAATTCCGTAGTAAACCACTCACACAATTGCTTTGATTTTGTTTTGAAATTATGAATAAATAAATAAAAAAATTTAAACCGCTTCTTCTTCTTCTTATTTCCATCCAAAATTTGAAAAGCAACGGTCAATTCAAAACAGTAAATATTGTAGTGGCTGCGTGCTGCGTACTTTTGGCAGGCATGCGTTACGGCGTTACGTTTGCGATATCGAAAATCACCGTTTGCGATATTGGAAGCAATGCTTCCTGCTGACGGGTGTAAACGGAGGTTTGCGATTGGTAGAGCAAATCGGAAGCAAAGTTTGTGATTCCGCAAACCGGATTTTGTTCCGTGCACTAATATGGCAGACGTGTATCTAGTAGACACACCTTTCCTCCAAATATGATCCTGATTGGTTGAAACTACGTCTTGTAAGAGCCATTTTATCATTGTTGTCTCATAAAAAAATAGAACCAAGTTCCTAAATTCTAGGAATTTTGCCACTTTTCCTTATTTAGTAATCGGGTTTTCTAGATTACTTAATAAGGAAAGGAGGCAAAATTCCTAGAATTTAGGAATTTGGTACTTTTTTTTATTTCAGTGTACACAGCAAAAAAAATCATGGTAATATTTCATCTGGGGAGAGGTACATCTTTTATGTCAGAAAAAGGTGTAATTTTACCTCTGGAAATGTGTAATTTTACCACTTTTCTGGTGTAATGTCAGTTTTTCAGTCTAAATTGAGGTAAAATTACATCATAAAAGAGGTAATATTCAACTTTCCAAATTTACATTATTTTTACTGTGCACACATTTTGTTGCTCTCAACAATTTTAAATTTTAAAATATGTTAGTATAAAGACTGCCATATCGACGCCGTTGTGCTAACTTGACGTACGTCGCTTTTTGACGTTCCGAGAAAAACGCGTTTTAATGTTTGTAAACAATAACAAACACATTTTGTGTGGTTGATCATTGTGTGCATCGTCCTGAAGTTTTGTTGTATTGGTTGCTGGAGTCCCGAGTTATAACTCAAAATGTTTACAGTAGTTGAGCTCGTTCCTGTGTCAAACGCGTTTAGACCTGAAATCCCTTTGGCCAATTGTCGCACTTACATCAATTTTCAGACTGTGTCAAGATAGCACGACAAGATTGAAACTTCTTTCATATGAAAAGCGACAAAAATGCACGGAGTTTTTTTAGGTTTTTGTTGAATATCTCAGGATTGAAATCGAATTTTGGGGACCTGTGAAGATCAAAAGGCATTGTAAGCTGCACAAAATGGCGTTCTTAACTCAATCTGGCCAAAAATACACGTACGACAAGTTAGCACGACAGCAACGTTCTGTTATTTTGGCGGTTTATTTCCAAATGTGGATTTCTTATGGTTTGACTATACACTTTGAACTCGTATATTATCTATTTGTACAAAGTCAAAATCAAAATTGTTGTCAGCAATCTTCTTTTATAATTTGATGCCTTTTAATCTACCTTCAAAATATAATGCCTGTTTTTAAATCTTATTTACCTCATATTTTCTCAAATTCATTTCAGCGGACAGCTCGTTCCTGTTGGCAAATGCTCAAATAGTAGATTTCCCGATTGTTTACTGCAATGAGGCCTTTTGTAAGATTAGCGGCTACAACCGCGCTGAAGTTATGCAGAAGTCGTGCAGGTACGGCACAAATGCAATGGATTGGCATAGGTGGGATACCATTACCTTCATCTAAATGTTACTATTTTTAGATGTGGCTTCATGTATGGTGAGCTGACAGAGAAGGATACCGTTACGAGGGTAGAGTGCGCGTTGGAGCATCAACAGCATGACCAGTTTGAAGTTTTGCTCTACAAAAAGAACAGTAAGTAGCGTAGTTTAATGAAAAGAATTTATCGTAACATGTTTGATAGCACTTAAACGTTGAAACAAAACACAATGAAAATATGAATGGTATTTTTTTTAATTTTCCAGAAACGCCACTTTGGCTTTTGCTACAAGTGGCCCCGATCAGAAATGAACGGGATTTGGTGGTGCTGTTTTTGCTCACTTTTCGCGACATAACGGCACTGAAGCAACCAATTGACAGCGAGGACACCAAAGGAGGTAAGCCATATAATTCACTTACATGTTTGAGCAAGATAAAATATAAAAAACAGCGAAAAAATATCTAGTGATAAGATTGGATTGGAGTATAATTCGATAAGAGGAAATGATAGAACATTGGGCTGAATCGATTAAAAGATTTAATGCAATTGACATCCTTTTCTGAACAAAAGTCAAACTTTTCCTTTCACTGTATCATTATTGTTATAATTTTACCAATTTACTTTTTCGCTGCTTGGCTTCTCTATTTCCTAATACTTTTACACTAACAGTTCTTGGTAAGTTTACTGAACAAATAAACATTCACGCTATACATACTTTAAATCATTAGATTTAGTTATTACTGCTACAACTTATTCTTCTTTTATAAATTTCTTTAAATCATTTGATATAGTGTAAATTTTAAATCCATACATCATTAGCTTTTTCTAGAATTTGATCCCATTTCATAATGGTGACAGCTACAGGATTGCAAAATTTGTTTTCAAACTTCATAATTTTTATCTAACATATCTCCTTATAATGGAAACATGAGTGATTGATAATAGGATTACCTTTACTACGGGGTTCACTCGCCCTTCAGAGCAACAAGTATACTTAGTTTAAAATATTTCAATATAACTAAATATTAATATACACCAAGCTTAGCGTGACACTAGTGACGAAGAGTTAAATGCCTTTCTTGTGGATCGCCTACCAAAAGGTGACAGGCAAAAAGCATTCCCCTTTGGGGGGCTAAATATAACACACGGGGTGGGTAAGCCGTCTGACACGAAGAATTTTGTTGATGCGTCGTCGTTGGTGGCATGGGCAGAAATAGGGAATCGTGATTTTAACAAGGATTATTCAAATGTTTCCATCTAACGGATACAAATTTAAATTCATTTAACACTCAAACGCTCAGGTAGTCATTTGACCCCTATTTTTTATCTTAAAAATCTCATAACTTTTGGTAGAATTGACCAAATTGGATGCTTCCGGTTGCAAAAGATCCAGATTTGTCTATATTTTGAACTGTCAGATGGGGCACAAATATGGTCCAATTTTACCGGAGATATTCCGGATTCCGTTGGGGTACCTCGGCCCTCCTATTTGGGGTTTTGGTCAATAGAACAAAAACCATTGCATAGAAAAATGCCGGAAATGATGCAAAACTTCAAGGCATCATTCTAATACATCGTCCTGCGTAGAAACATGGCATGGCCAAGACCTTCGGGCACCGAAACAGGTTCCAACCGGAAACTGTTCACTGAGCTGATGTCGATTGGTGCCCAAATGGAACCGGTTCCGGTGCCCCGTAGGACTTAACCATGCCAATTATTTTTGATGGATGATGTATTAGAATGATGCCTTGAAGTTTTGCATCACTTCCGGCATTGTTCTGTGAAATAATTTTTGTTCTATTGACCAAAACCCCAAATAGGAGGGCTGAGGTACCCCAACGGAATCCGGAATATCTCCGGTAAAAGTGGACCATAATTGTCCCCCATCTGTCAGTTCAAAATATAGACAAATCTGGATCTTTTGCAACCAGAAGCATCCAATTTGGTCAATTCTACCAAAAGTTTTGAGATTTTTAAGAAAAAAAATAGGGGTCAAATGACTACCCGAGCGTTTGAGTGTTAAAAGAATGCTTGTTGTAATATTTTTGGAAATTCTACTGAAATTATAGCATCTTACCGATGCCCACTTCTAGATGTCTTTTTTTCTAAGTAATGGTTTATACCTGCTCTTAGATAAAAAAAACTGTCTTTTGATAAGGTATTTCTAAAGTATGATTCATCGCTTCAGTTTTAATGTTATCGCTGGTACAAGGTTGATTATTTCCACTATTGCGCTTGTGAAGTCAAACCCCCGTTTTTCACGGGGAATCCGATAAAAATATTTACAACAATAGGCTGTTGGGTCTACATTCAAAGCATTTTGAAGTTTCATACATCCTATTCATATAACAGGCAACTTTTTTGAAATCCATTCTGTTTCTACAATTACAATCTACAATCCATGTTTTCGCAATGCAGAGAGCAGTATTGTTGAAAAGGGTAAAAAAAAAACTATGATTTTTGATAAATGCGTGTGTGTGTGTGTTTTAGAAAATTATTCCAAATTGACATTGTTAGACCAGCAAACGAAAAATACGTGGAGAATTACTGTACGGTGGAATCTGTATTTTTTCTGACTTTTGTATTATTCAAAAGTCAAATAAAGCAATAAATTTCTTATCATTTGCGGGTTTAAACATCATTTCCCATAATTTTATAGGTAACCCACAAAATTGGAAGCGGTCTTACTGACACGTCGTCAACAGATATAAAAAATACCCCTTTTGCAAGATCAGGGATCAAATAACCCTTTAAAACGAAGGATCATAGAAGAGAGATCTTGACCGAGTATGGAATTTCTACTTATTCTGGGGATTATGAACATGTAGTGTCTTGAGTGAACACAATTTAGAATTGTTCGCAGAGAGAAAGTTTCTTTAACTAGAACCCAGTAAAACGGCATCACTCATGAATACTAAACATGCAACCTCGTTCCCGAATGATTTGCTACGATTCCGTTTATCTGGCCATAGTCAGATTGTGCTGTACATAGAACTGCGTGTTTGCCGGGTGGAGCAATTCTCTCCTTCGCAGGGGGTTGTATGAGTTGTGGGTCCACGTGTCTGGTCATTGGCGATGAATGTTTTATGTACCATCAGGGAGCAATGAAATCATCCTCGGTTTGATTTTGCATCCACCGGGACATTCGGGCGGTACGTGAAGCAAAAGCGTCGACAGCAACCGTCAGAACCTGGCCGGATGGAACAGAACAGAAACATAGGGTTGTGCTGTACAGATTTCTTGATTTCAGACGCCAAACGTGTCCGTATCCGGCGAGAAGGGACACTTTTTTATTATCATGACTCACGTTTATGCCCGCTTTCGTAGATGGAAGATGCCGTAGAGCCACTAACAATGCTTTCAATTTGGTTTTGTGATCTTTCTCCACTGGCTGTTAATTTACATTTTTAATCCATTGCTCTTGTCTTGTGTTCTACTTTTTTCGCTGTCATTTTTCTCTCCCAAAGGATTGTCCAAGTTTGCCAAACTGGCCCGGTCCGTAACCAGAAGCCGTCAATTCAGTGCGCACTTGCCTACCCTAAAGGATCCTACCAAGCAATCTAATCTAGCTCATGTGAGTATGCGAAAGACACAAATTAAGTGTGATGTATGACAATTTCAGCTCAAAACTATTTAAAAAATGTGATTTTTGTTTTGCCAACCAAGCTAATAAAGATCAGTACCCTGAATCGCAATGTTACGTTCAATAGGCTTTCCATAATCAATCCTATATTAAAAGATCAGGCTAATTAATATTGTTCTATAAGTTTATATTCCAATGTAGGAATCATCACCTTGTTTAACTTTTTTCATCTGCGTGTTTTTCAAACAATTTAGATGAACCTAAGTAAGAGTCAGCAGATTCAAGGTCCACAAGGTTTGCTTGCAAGTTTTCGCTGGAATCTATAACCCCTGTTATTAGAGAGACTCTTTCGAGCGGGTTATTGTCACCATCATTTATTATTCAGCGGTTATTACGGTGGCCTTATATCACAATTTTAATTTTAAATAACATTCCATTCTTTCTCACTCGCTCCTAATGCTTCTCGTCCGTCCTTTCTTTTATCTCTGCTTCTCACACCATGGACTAATTTCGGACTTGTATGCTGTGTGTCCTCACGAATTTCCGCTCGTCTCATCGCTACTGGCGCCACCCCACCCACGTGGCCCTCATGGAACAACAACGGGCGGCAAAATGTCCTCAGATGATGTCATTAAGTGCCGATGTTATGCCACAATATCGTCAGGAAGCGCCAAAAACACCGCCGCACATATTACTGCATTATTGTGCATTTAAAGCAATCTGGGATTGGGTGATACTGTGTTTAACATTTTATACTGCAATCATGGTGAGTAAACTGTGCTTGTTTACTTTTTATGCCACACTTTCCACGAGAATAATTAGCATAACTTGTAAAACTGTTTTATTCGACAAACGTGTCGTATCCTTTCTCTTTCCTACCAGGTACCATACAATGTAGCCTTCAAGAATAAAACATCCGAGGATGTTTCGCTCTTAGTAGTTGACTCGATAGTAGACGTAATATTTTTCATAGATATTGGTGAGTAGTAATTTTATTTATACTTGAAAAAAAATATTGAAGCACATAAGTGCACCCTATGATTATAATTTTAACTAAAGTTGGCAAACAAAATGTGATCATTTTTTTTAATGAACTATTTCTAAGAACGTTTTTAGAAACATCATCATTGAGATGCTCTTAGCAGCGAAACATTTCCAAAATCTGTTGGTATATTATAATACTTTAACAAGAATAACCAAAACTGTAGCACATATGGCTTTTGTTTTTTGTCGTTTTGGAGTGATCTGATTTATTGTATTTAATGTAAAAATAATAAATGTAAGATTATAATCATTTTTTAAAAATGTATCTCAACAAAAACGATGTTTAAAGCTAAGTTTCTGGAGAAAACATTGATTTTTTTTTTACAGAAACCATATCGTTTAATTAAAGATTTCCAAAGAATTTTCGAATATATAAAATAAAAATTACATGAAAAAAATTTGATATAAATTACGTTCGAAACAATTTTTTAAATTAAGTTTACATCAGACATTATTCAAAAGTTTAGCGGGCAACATTGAACTGCTGAATTTTGAATATATTGTAAATGCTGATAAAATTACTCTTGGACTCGCCTCTTTGGATAAATCTAGAGTTTTTTTTAAGTCTTATAAAATATTGTCTTTCATATATTTATAGGACCTATTCAAAAAAACTCTAGAAATATTCAAATGCCATAAAGTTTTCAAATGCCATTCAAATGCCATAAAGTTTACAAAGCAGGTTCAACTGAACAGAACTTTGGGGTCCCAAAAACACGTGCATTTTAATTTTTTCAAAAATATCTAAACAGGACCGAATGTTTTTTCTCCTAAGTTAACAGTATGTAGAAAAAGTATTTACACCCCTTGGCCACTATGCACATTTTGTGATGAAACATGTAAACAATTTAAAGTTTGACAGAAACCTAGTACTACGTTTTGTTTAGAAACTCATGCCGAACATTTTGTTATAAAAAGCTTATAAAAAGATGATTTCTATAAAAAGTTATAAAACAAATACTATTACAAAAATCAAAATAGGTGCAAAAAAGTTTGTACACGTTTCAAAAATTTACAAAAAATAGTGTTATTTGTTAAAAAATCACCATAAATCCAGTCTCCGAACCCCAAATAGGCATCCTTGACTGATAAAAAAACTAATTTGGATTGAATTTAAAGTTTACTAAATACTTAGTATAAAAGCATCCGAACCGGTCCACGATTCACAAGTCAACCCGGAATTTTTGAGCCCGATCCGAGCACTTTTGTTTTTTTCCATGCTGTTTTCATGGGGAATTGCTGTATTAGTACGCCCATCTTGGCAGAACATGGCCATGACCATAGTAAAAGTTATTCACACAATTGACAACATAATATTAACTAAAACTTGTGTGAAATAGTTTGCAACTGTGCAACTTGCAGATCCAGAGGTTCAAGTTGTTTACAGCCGTTTAGAAATTTGATGTTTTGCAGACTACTGTCTCTATTCAGACTTTATTTCAAATTAGCTCCCGTTGATGGTAGCATTATTCAATAAACTTTATTTAAAATTGTTTTTTTTTTTGCATTTTAAATAGAGCCACTTTTTGTTAAGATGTTGATTTATATAAACAAACAATGGACGTTATTAGGGCAATATCGATGCACCTATCTAGATTCATTCTGAATACTTTGAATAATTGAACACTCATTAGCAATAACAACCACAACTTCGACCATACCGGGAAGCAATACTTCGTCAGTTCTTCATATGTATACCGAATGATTTTTGAATATTTGAATCAAAATCAAATCAGTTATGCAGAGTACCCTTGGCATTTTGCCTTATGTTTGGAACTTCAGACTGTTTCAGCGTTGTTATTGTGATTGTTATGATTGCACGCAAAATTGTCTCTCCAGATTGTCATTATGGTTTTGTCCATCGTCTTGATGTCCGTCCCTCTTTCCGTTTTAATTGCAGTATTAAATTTCCATACAACGTTCGTCGGTCCCGGAGGGGAGGTGGTTAGCGACCCGAAGGTTATCCGCATGAATTATTTAAAGTCTTGGTTCATCATTGATTTGCTTAGCTGTCTGCCGTACGACGTCTTCAACGCCTTCGACCACGATGAAGATGTGAGTAGTGTTTCCCTTTTATGGGTGGATGGGGGGTTGTTTACTGTGTACATAGTTAAAGGGACATGATTATAATAGTTTGCAAAATAAGAGGGGATTTTTGTGATAGTGGTATTACAGAAGTCTGCGAAGCAATGTTTGCTGCAACGATGTTAAACTAATGCCATTATTTTTTACAGGGAATCGGATCATTGTTCAGTGCATTGAAAGTAGTTCGACTGTTGCGCTTGGGTCGTGTTGTTAGAAAATTGGATCGATATTTGGAGTACGGAGCCGCAATGTTGATACTCCTGTTGTGCTTTTACATGTTGGTTGCTCATTGGCTCGCGTGCATCTGGTACTCGATCGGACGGAGTGATGCTGACAATGGGGTATGTTCATTGGTGGCCACTAATTGGAGTTGTTAAATTTGCTGTAATTGTGAAAGAGGGTCGCTGTATGTGCGCGAAAATAGTTATACATAATTTGCCCTTCTCTCTGTTCTATTCTATCTACCGTTACCACAACAGGTTCAGTACAGCTGGTTGTGGAAGCTGGCAAACGTTACCCAAAGCCCGTACTCGTACATTTGGTCCAACGAGTCTAATGCACCAGAATTGGTCAATGGACCATCGCGGAAAACGATGTACGTTACAGCACTATACTTCACGATGACATGCATGACATCGGTAAGCATACATTGATATATTGATTCAATTTCGTGTCACTCTTCGCTTCAGCACGGTTCGTTCCATTCAAAATTGAACAACACGTCGCCAAACGAGCAATCTATTCACGGGGGACCTGTCCGTTACAACCATGCTAAATTAAGTTTTAAAATTTCAAACGACAGCAATCCCGAAGCACCATTTTCTATTTGATCAGTTTTTCCAAAGTATTTTTCATCGTCGTCTTTTTACTCCTGTTCCATTCTAGGTTGGATTCGGAAATGTGGCTGCCGAGACGGACAACGAGAAGGTATTCACTATCTGCATGATGATAATTGCAGGTGCAGTGTTCTACGTTCCGTTGCCACGTCCAGTTTTTTTGACACTGTTCTTATGCGTAGTGTTATTTTTAGCAAAAAAAAACTAAACCAAAACAAAACTTCACTATATGCGGCTCGTTCTGTCCACACTGTTGTATCGACTAAGCGCAAAACTTGTCTGTCGCTGCAAACCTCCTACTAGGTGTTGATTGGTTTTATCTATTCGGAAGCTAGAAACTGCCACAAGTGCCAAAATTCTGCTAAATTGTGTTCACACCGATCGCTAGGTCACTTTCACTCACACTCAAATGTCCTTTCATTTTCACGCTTTGATTTCCTGTTTTACACATTCTAATTTAAGTTCTTTTTTTTATCTGATTAACGTGTATCTTAATTTATGTTACTTTGTTATTGTCTTTTCTATTGTTTTCGTGTAAATGTTCGGACTCGCTTCAAAATTTTAGGGAGTAAGTGGTTCAATGCAATGCAACATTTATTAATGACGCTAGCGTAGAAATTGTTTTTTGACATCATACCTAAATGAATGACACATTTCCAATCATATTTTAAGAATATAATGATGGTGATTGGGGTTCTTCAAAAACATTATTTGAGTTGCCGTGTTCTATCTCGTGTGACGGCTTCTCTGAAAAATCTGTACATACTAGGACGTTACAAACTGACATTTGGTGAGCATTCAAGGGTTTGTTCCTTGATTAGTCGCCACATTTAAAGTTTAAGTTTGATCTAACTATAACATCAATTTTAGCTAGGGGAAATAGCCCCATTTTTGTCACAAACAACGTTTTGCGATGCAGTAACAATAGAATGTTGCTTGCTTTTTTTAATTTGAGCTGTTTCTTAATTTGGAATAGTCAAAAACACTTTATAATGTATTTCATGATCAAAGTGCTGATAGGTTGATAATAGAAATGGGCCGAGAAAGGGTATATTTCTCCCATTGATTACTTTTATACAGTGTTAAAAACTTTTTAGAAGCTGTATTTCAATTCCAAAGCTCTAGTAGGCTGAAACAGAACTTGATTAGAAGAGGGATATTTTCCCTACAGGTGACCGAGACTAAAATAGATTGAGAAGAATAGTACAGTGTCATCCCGTTTTTGGCAACATGATTGCAATAAACAACGTGTTTTTCTCAAGAATCAAATGATTTAATTACGTGGACTTTTTTTTGTTCCATTAATAATACATCAAATCGATAAGTCTTTGATGAATGGTCCCATGTATTTTTTCACATAAGTCTATATGATATGAGTGAGAATAAATAAACATATTTGTCATAAGCTTCAGAAGACTGCAAAATAACATAAATATTGGGGTGTTGCCAAAATCGGGAAGAAATGTTTGGAAGCGTTCTTTTATTACGTAAGGCAAAATTTGGGATTTTTGACCTCCCCCCCTCCCTTGGTAACAAATCGTAACAGATGAGCGATACCCTCTACCCCCCTGTAACGCGTAACATAAGTTCTTTTTGCTTATTTCTATAAAAGCATTCATGAAAACTTTGCGTAACATTTCGCAACAGACGTAACAGACACCCCCTCTCGCCTAACTGCATTACGTAATAAAAGAACGCTCCCTTTCCAATAACGGGTGTTGCCAAAATCGTAAGTTGATAAAATTAGGTGTTTCCAGCAACGTGATGGCACTGCATTCGTGAATCTATAAGTCCTCGGATTATTTACGAAAACCAACAATAAAGACTGTCCATTTATTTAATAACAAACATCATATCGCACTAATCGTCATACATCGTCTTGTGATGTGGTCAAAAAGAAGCAGTGGTCTAATTGAGATTTAAAAACCTGATTAATATACTGTTTTTTAGTTGTTCCATTCAATATTTCATCGGTAAATCGTTACTGATTTGCAATTTGCATCACTTCTGTTTAAAATTACGCCCTAAGTTCTGTTCCTTTTGTGTGACCGGAGTTAACCAAACAGAATTTTCACTGTCCAGTTGAAATATGCTAAAAACTTCGTTGGTCAGCGCGCCCGACGTCTGTGTAGCTTCCAGTAGATAAAATATGAACCGGACCGCATTCAACCTTTTTTTTTGCTAAAAATTACCCCCCTCAGCTATACGAGCAAATGTCACGTAATGTCACACACGAAAAATCTCAACCCACACCGATGCTGCTGGCTGAATGGCTGGCTGTGGTGAATGTGAAAAGTGTCTCAAACAGCATCTGCTCACGGCACGCTCGCCCGAAATGAATCGAGTTGTAGGGAAGCTTCACAGCCAGCGTGTGTTCTCGTGTTCAATGTCCATGTCTACATTTCCCGTTGAGCCAGCCAGTGATCGTCTCTTCTCTGTTTCCTTTACTCTCTTACTAATCACACAACTACATAATAGTATCATTTTCATTAGTTTGAGTTTCCCCTTTCGTTTTGTCGAAATTTTTACCATTTTCCAAAGCTCTCCAAATGTTAATGTATTTTGTTTAATTTCACTGTGGATGCCAACAACAGCGCTTCTGTACGCCACCATTTTCGGTCATGTAACCACAATCATCCAGCAGATGACATCTGCCACCGCAAAGTACCACGACATGTTGAACAACGTGCGGGAATTCATGAAGTTGCACGAAGTTCCTAAAGCGCTAAGCGAACGTGTGATGGATTACGTGGTGTCCACCTGGGCCATGACCAAAGGATTGGACACTGATAAGGTGGGAATGAAACGTTTCAGCTCCAGCAAAACTTTTGAATCATTACTGTTTGATGGAGACGCCTTGTTGCCGGTACAATGTTTTAGTCATTTTATTAAATTTTCAAATGGCTTCTTTACAGGTTCTCAACTACTGTCCCAAAGATATGAAGGCAGACATTTGTGTACATCTGAACCGGAAGGTATTCAACGAACATCCTGCGTTCCGACTTGCATCCGACGGTTGTTTACGGGCCTTGGCCATGCACTTTTGCATGTCTCACTCGGCACCAGGTACATTGCAAAATCAGTCTCACTTTCCCATCAGGATTCTCACTTTTCCCTCCCTGCTCAACAGGTGATTTGCTGTATCACACGGGCGAGAGCATCGACAGCTTGTGCTTCATTGTGACCGGAAGTCTGGAGGTGATCCAGGACGACGAGGTTGTGGCCATCCTTGGTAAGGGCGACGTCTTTGGTGACTCGTTCTGGAAGGATTCCGCGGTGGGGCAAAGTGCGGCCAACGTGCGAGCGTTAACTTACTGTGATTTACATGCGATAAAACGAGATAAGCTTCTCGAAGTATTAGATTTTTATCAAGCTTTTGCTAATAGTTTTGCACGGAACCTAATTTTAACGTATAATTTAAGACATCGATTGATATTCAGGTGAGCACGAACGATACTAGTTGAGGACATTGCGATCTTAAATTTTGGGATTTTTCTATTCCACCGCAGAAAAGTAGCAGATGTTCGAAGAGAGAAAGAGCTGGCTGAGCGTCGTAAGAACGAACCGCAGTTGGGCTCAAGCCAAGATCACCTGGTAAGAAAAATATTTTCAAAATTTAGAAGAGCTCAGCAAAATGCACAAGGAACAAAGGAACAAACTGGTTCCACTCAGAGCGACGTTGAGAAAGGAGACACTGATACAGACAAAGGAAAGGTGAATATTACAAACTCTAAATCAAAATTTTCCGATACCAAATCAATAGAACTCCTGCTCATTGTGAGCAAACGAGCAACATGTTTAGTAGTGGTGTACAGTATCAGTTGCTATTTAGAACCGTTATATCCTCCGTTGTTAGTGCAAATACCAGTGCGATGAAAGTGGAAGATAAATTGCAAAAATGTGTATCAAAATATTGATATTAGTCGTGAACAACCATATAGTATATAGCATTACCAAACCATTTATATGTTGGATTCTCAATTTGTTAGTCACCTTGTAGCACACATTGCCTTGATTGTCGTGTAGAGATATTATGACGAATGATCGACACCAAGTCCTGAACCATATAGTTTTATCACAACAGTCGATGTAACCCTTTTTATCGTTATATACATCAAGTCCTGAGTTTTTCGGTTTGTTTTGTGCACGTGCTTTGTTGCCTGACTTTGGAACCATTAAATGTGTGAAAAAAATATATACTAATTCAAACCATAACAAAAAACAAAAATAAAACGCCGTACAATCAAAATTATTCTCGCCTTATTTCAGCTGCCAGCCAAGCTAACGCTAACCGAAGATTCTCGCGTCCTTACAACCGTCCCATCGCCATCTCCATCGCCGTCGCCCTCGTCTGGACCCCCGTCGGCGAAAGGGGCCCGAGCAAGCAAATGGGGTCGTCTGCTCGGTAGTTCTAGTGTTGATTCGGCCAGCGATACAAGCACAAAGGTAGCCGTGTCTAGAAGCTTAAGTGCACGTGAAAGTTTGCGTGAAAGTGCACAAGTTAGAGCTAGTAGTAGCTCAAGTAGTAATGGCGGTCAAGGCAATAAGGTAGCTTTCAGTGTGATTGTTTGCACAGTGATGCACGTTGAGTCCCATTCTGTCACGCTGTTTCTTTATCTTTTTTTCTTTTTCCTGTCTTGCATGTGTGATTTTCCCCATCAACGGTTCAGATTTTCCCCAAAACTCCGAAACTCACACCAAATCCGGCCACGTTGGCCCGGCAAGACACAATTGACGAAGGTGGAGAGGCGGATCATGCTCCAAACCGAACTGAACGACCCAGCGTGGTGCACGTGGAGCGTGAAAGCTCCAAACCTCCAACCCTTGAACGGCAGCCCACCGAGAGGGATCGTCTGTTGGACACGACGAGCGTCAACAGGGATCGAGAGCGAGAGAGAGAACGGGAAAGGGAGCGAGAGCGAGAGAGAGACCGCCACATGGAACGAAACCTGTCTCTCGAGCGGGAACGACAAATAGAAATGGCACAATCCAGAGCTACGACATCCGACACGTACGACACCGGTCTCCGGGAGCAGCCTTCAACCCTGGCACAGCGCGATTTGATTGCAACAGTATTAGATATGAAGGTAGATGTGCGCTTGGAGATGCAACGCATGGCACAAAAGATGGCGAGGATCGAGGAACTGCTCGGCGATCTTCTTGGACGGATACAGATCGATTCGTCTGGACAAAGCTCGCCTGGGGACATGGCCGGTACCAGCATGGTTCCAACTTCAACTGCAAACGCAAATCCCTCCAGTTCCAGCAATCCACCGGGAACCCTCCTGAATTTGACCTCCACTACATCCGGTGCAACTGGAACCACCACGTCCACGGTGACCGCCATAAGTCCCGGTGGAAACGGTTTAGGACCAATCTTACTGCGCAAACGACGTTCCAAAAGTCGAAAAGCGCCTGCACCACCAAGGCAGACTCCCGAACAGACCAGACTTCTCGATGCGGAAGTACCATCATCCTCTACCCGGAAGCGCGAGTTCCTCTAGCCCCGGATTCTGCTGCGTCATCAATCAGACAACACCGAATAAACAGTGTTTTTTTTGTCCAGCTACTCTTTTCCACCTAAACGAGATCTGTTTGATGACGTCGTCATTTCCCGTCGCTGTGTAGTAATGTTTTGCTCAAAAGTGTAAATATTTTCAAAAAAAATTTGCGGTCTGTTTTATGCTTTTAGGAAAGACTTTCGAATTTATCTCAAGTTTAGCTGGTCCGACAAGATGTTGTCTTGTCGAAACCCGAATCTGTTTCCAAATATTCTACAATGTCGAGATGAGTACATTGAAATGACAATATTTGCGACACCGTCATCAGGGGTGACATTGGGTCTGAGGGGTGAGATTGGGTCATACAAAAATGCTGAAATTTGTATGACCCAATCTTACCCCCAGACCCAATGTCACCCTTGATAAAGGTATTGAGTTTGGGTTTGGAGTGCCTTTGCTTTTCATATCATGCTAAATTTTTTCACCTTTCCAAAATGGCTAAAGCCTAGTATACAATAGGAAACTTGCAGGATCGCAGATGCAAGCGCAAGTTCTAAACTCAATGCCAATGACAATGCTGCGGTGTTGCGGTTTTGTACTAAAATCGCAGACCGCAGGTTGCAAGTTCTAAATTTTTAAATTAAATGAAAATTTTCGCAGGATTTCTGCGTTGCACTTCAAACGCAACCCATTGCAGATTCCCGCAGGAAAGTCTGCGTATTTTGAACGATTTTTCTCCAATCCTGTCATCGCGGCGCAGTGCAGGATCGCAGCAGTTTCCCGATGTAGATCAGGCTTAAAACTAAAATTCTATTTCTATGGGGTGTAGAGTTAGGTAGCTTTCTTGCGACGACACTGACTTCAATTTTGTTTATTCAATATTGTATGCCCTCCATAAGTATATGACTCTACAAACTCTGACTCCAAAACCAAGTCCCAAAATCAATAGAAACACATCCTTTGGTATTAAAATGAGTTTTGAAGAAAAATGCTTTTTTAAATTCAAATCGATATTACTATATTGTGTCAGCGAATTGAAAAATTAACAACTGCAATACATTTTTGGACAGTATTTCGCATTGACAAACGAAGAACATAAATATTTCACTAAAAATCTGATCATCATGATCGAAAAATCTTACAGAAAAATCATCAAACCTAACCGTAACACACGTAACAGCATTTTTATACGACAAAATTATTAACTGAATCTTCCTAATCACTTTGATAAACTTTTCACATCTATTTGCTTTAGTATTATTGATCAATTCTAACGGGAATTGTACTTAGATTATGAACAAACATCACTTGAATTATTTACCACAGACAAACAGATAGATTATATGTTCCGAATGATGTAATCTCAATGATCAACGCTAAACTGCTGATCAGTGTAAGGGGCAATCATTACATTCTCGATATAAGCCGTATTTGTACACGATTTTTAAAATATTTAATATAATAATCAACCTTAAGTTCTATTCCAGCACAGCCATAAATGCTTTGGAATCAAAACATTATTTTAATCCTCTGGAGACTGATTTCGTAACAATCATTTCATAAGCTTGCAACCGTTTGCATTAGTTTGAGTTTTTATACAACAGACGTTTCGAACTTTCTACAAATAAATCAAAATGCTTAAAATTCGATAACGAAATTTAGTTTAGCGTGTAGGGGTTGAAAATGGTTTCGGTGCTCTTCTGATACGGTGGAGAGGACTTGGAATGAGTATAAAATAAATGTACTTGATTTGCGTAGTTGATGACGAGATGTGTACATAAAGACTTTTATAGAAAAATCGCGATAGGAACGGATAACAAGTAACAGTTTTTAAACTCGAAATCTTTGAGCGTATTAATGCGGGTGACGGTAGGATAATATTTGTTTTTTACTCTCGATAGCAAACACGTGTGATAGTATTTTAACGTCTTTTAGTTGGTTTTCAATTGTCAATAATCGAATGCAACCGCAGTGATATAAAAGAAAAAAAATCATGCTACTAACTTTAGTTGCAACTTAGGCTAAACAAATTTTAGTAATAAAATTGGAATTACAAACGCAGATATAGACATTTTGAATTTCACAACGCGTAGTTTAAAACCAAGTTTAATGATCGTAAGAAAACGATCTCTTGTTTGTAAAAAAAAACTACTTCGCCTTAAACCGCTGATCGGTTACATGCACTGCATAATCAATCATTGTTATAAAAATAACACACTTGCGTAGTGAACTCTTCATACAATTATAACATGATACGTTCTAAACTGATCGAAAGAGAGGATTCCTAAATCTGATAAGCGATGGAAAATATAAGAAGTTAGTGTAAGCCTTGAATCATTGTATTTAGTAACAAGAGAGAAATTAATTTCGTAGAATCTAGTTCATTCGCTCAATAAATTAACTTCACTTAAAAAATAGTATCAAGTATAAGAAAACTTATTTCCAATCAAATTTCAGTAGTTGTATGAGTTCATTAATTGCGTTCAGTTTAGATGAGAAATATTGGAAAACTTTATTCTGCATAAAAATTATTTAATATCTGAAATAACGTTCGTTTGTATCATACAACAAACTTCACGTTCATTAAACCATCTTGTACAAAATGAAATAAACATGATGATTGCCAGGCAAAACATAATAGGGCAATGCTAAAAGTAGATCAAAGCTATAGGTAATTATATAAAAAAAAAATCACAAAACATGTTGATGTATATAACACGAGAACACATTATACAAGTATATATATTAACAAAAAACTGAACAATTCTAAATAAAAGCAGTGACACAAAATTGCAACCAAAAAGTTGTTTTATTTACTTACATGAGTTCGATAAACGAAACTCGATTGGCAATGCCACACAAATTTTTGCCAATTTCAATTTTTATGTAACCATGATCTCCGAAACGCGGTCCCCACGAGTTTTTCACCAAATAGTACGGAATTGTGCCTTCCAGATTGTAGCCGACAATTTCCACCGCATGATTCAGGTCTTCGTAACTTCCGTCGCAGTGATACTGGACGACCCCTCCCAGATAGTACTGCCAGGAGGCGGCATTTACGGCCGCTACAATTGGTCCTCGCGTTGCCAAGTAACGCAGCATCAGGTGTTCACGATCAACTAGGCTGTGATGAATGTACATTGTTAAGGTGAAATTACATTTTGTTCTAGCTTTTACCTAACGCAGGAGAATTTTTCCACCGCCATATAATCACCCACTGTAGCATTTTGGAATGCACATTCGGTTCCATTTTTAAGTTGTTGTGTCGTTTCACAGTCTTTTAATGTGTTCAGCTTTACATTCGATTCCCTCATCCATTCGAGTAAACGACATGTATCTCCTCCCTCGCAACCATAGTTTCCATTGCCAGCACAGTTTATCACCTGTTCGATGCACAAATCTGTGGCATTGCTCTGAGCCTTCTTTATGGCCGAAATTGACGAAATCGTATCAACGACACTAATTGCCCAACACGCCCCACAACTTCCTTGGGATTTCACTGCCGGAATCACTCCTTTTTCTCGCCTAGAATTATGGATGTGTTTACTCAGACCAATTACTTAACAAGAAATTAAACTTAGTTTACCAATCAACGACCTTTGGCAGTAATTTTGGGATGCGAAGATCTCTTCGAGCTCGTGAAAATATAATATTATCTTTCATTTCAGCGCTTTTTGATTCGATTGTAAACTTGTCCAACAAACTAGACCCAGCAGATTCGAATCCTAGCGCAGGATGCTCATGCTTTAAATCGGCCAGATTGATCCGCAAAAACTCCTGGTCCGAAAGATCCGCGTACTGCGTGATGCCATAAATTGCGGTATCATTTTCAACGCGATGTGCGTTCAACGATGCTATCTTGTGCAGCGATGAGCGAAAGATCTGAAATCGGTGCTCGTACTCGCGCACGTTAAATCGATAAGGTTTCTCGTAGAGCCTAATAAAAATGTCAAACTTCCTTCGTGCTTCAATAACCGCGTTCGGTTGTAGATTGAACGGTATCATTAGAAAGCACAGCGTCACTATTATCAAAATCATAATCATTTCGATGACTTCAGACATTTTTGAACGCGGTTCAAATTTCACAACACTAACTAAGTAACACCGAACAGTAACGAACGTTCAATCCAAACTGTCTTATTCCGTGAGGACGCCTTTGGAAAGATGAGCTGTTTCGTTTGCCCTTATCACGTTTAACCCCTGATGCTTCCCTCAGTGAGAATCATTGCCAGCAGCAGATCACCTCGTAATCAGTACGAGTAGCGTGGTATTTGTGTACGCTACTCAAGATCAAAAGCAAAGAACAAATTATTCATTGAATTTCCTAACATTTCATCAATGGAAACCGTTTGAATAGGACATCATATTTGAAACAAAGCCATCTGCGCTACCAACACACAGGTTTTGAAGTCTCTGTTGCACTCAACTATTTACTGTTTTTCTTAATGTTGAGATTTAATCATGCACTTTAGTATTGACAAAAAAACAAATTTGAAGATTTTGTTAAGATTCCTTTTCTTTTTAGTAGCGATGATTTCAATTTCAATATGAAAAAAACCATACAAGGTTCTTTACCAAACTAGTTCTCCATACAATGTTGTGTGATATGTTGCTCGCCTCTTGTTCAATTTATTAGAAAAACAAGTGACCTAAAACATTTTGCATTTACATGAACCTTAATTAAATGCTTAAGTTTTAAAATGAGAAGTCCCTATGTAAATATGTTCAGTAGTCCTAAATTTCTCCAAAAGCATTAGAATAAAACCGATATTCCAATGGATTTTTTTAGTATTAAAATTACATATGTTTGATTAAAATGGCGATAACTTGTAACTATACCATATATTTGATCATTTGGGATGCTCAATTCTTTGTTTCATTACATTTTTTAACCCTTTCCAGTTATTTTTCAATGATAGAACAACTCCTGACAATTTCAGATAGATTGGCGTGGTTTGCATATTTTAATTTTAGTAAAAGTACACATGATTTAGACCAAACTGCATTACTAACTCATAGGTATGAACATGTATATGAGACATTTCTATAAATATCTGTTCATCGGACTTCTCAATAGCAGCAACAACTAGCATCTCTGGATTTTATTTGGTGTAAAATGTTGGAATCAATCTCGTGTTTTCAATTTATTTCAATTCAAACGAAAACGTAAGTAGACTGCTGCACTCTCCTCGCTAATCAGATTTCAAAATGATGCACTCAATGGAATGCTCCGTTGAGTTGTTTGGCTCGGTGAACAGGCGATCCCCAGGCAAGATTCAACGCTTTTTGCATCTCGTCCGTGAGAGGGGGAATGGAGCCACGTGGAATTAAGAACGTCGACAAGTTAAACAGATCTATAAACACTTTGTAGCGATCGCTATAAAGGAAACACGTTTGCTAATGAAATCATTTAAGCTTTATGTTTTGTCTTTTACCTTAAAGTAGAGCGAAGATATTGATACCCGGATGAGCCACCCGTTCCTAGCTGTTGAGAGCCGATCATTCGCTGTACCATAATCACGTGGTTGTCTGTAAAAAAGAAGCAGCATGGAGAGAGATAATTTCAAAGGACAATAAACTACATACATCTCCACTTGGTGATTAGAGAATCAATATCCATCAGTAGCATCAACAGCTGGTGCGGCTGGCTGAAACGTGGCTCATCACGATAGAACGTAATCATAATTGCCCCTTGCAAGGCACGATGGGTGAATCTACGATCACCACGTGCAACCAGCGCGTCATGCACACTGGCATCGAAGATAGATTTGTACACCTCACGACGCTTCTCAATGTCCATGAGTCGGTATGTCTTCACGTTCTCGTGTTCTTCCTCCTGCAATTTTACTTATGTAGGATTACAAATATTATTTAAATAACTTCAAACTAACTTACATTGGCACTAGCTTCTTGATCAGACAGCAGCTTTTCCACGCTTTCCTGAAACTTTCCCCAAAAGTTGAATCCATCTACTTCCAAACCGGGCGTTCGCTCCAACCATTTCTGTACCATATCTGCCAAAGAAGGTTCACTTTCGGTGGCGGCTAGTTTTTCGACAGCCTGAGGATCACTGGCGAAAACTTCCCAGTACTTTTGGTTGTACTTGACGCGATGTTCGGTTTTCACGCCCAGCTTGTTCTCCAGCAGTCGGAACTGCAGACTCTGGAAGCCAGATGCTGGCGAGAGGAAGTCACGGAAGTCCATGAAATCGAGCGGAGTCATCGTCTCCAGAATGGGAACCTGATCGACCAGAAGCTGAAACAAAGACAATTTATACTTTTTTTATATGTATTAGGGTGCCCAGAATATGGGACTTTATCTCAAAACCTCGCTCCACAAGCAAAATATTGTTCCTGGGGCTATTTTAGGTCTCTGGGCCAAATATGAGCAGAATCGGTCAACATTGATACTCGAAGGTGAAGTTTGTATGGAAAAAATCGAAAAAATGGAGCAGAGAGAAAACGCACGAAAATATCAACGAAGCCGACTTCCTGCGTCTTTTCAATTTTCCCTCCGTTTCTTTTTCAAGCCGGTAAGTTCTTATGTTACAACTGCTTCCGTGGAAGATACCTTACAAATGCGGTGCGTTTGTTCATGCTCATTGGGGTTGGGGATTTGTCGAGTTAAACTGTTAAATCCACAAATATATACCGTTATCAATGAAAGTTAACGCATAAAAAATACCTTGTTAAAACTAAATACAAAGAAATTTTTTTTATATTCAGACACAACTCTTGTTTTAAGGGTGCCATAATGCCCTATCCTTGTGGATTAAACAATTTATGCCAAATAAGTATGGCTTCTTGGTTGCTGCTTACCTTCAAAATCATCACAATTCGGTTGAGGCGTTTCAAAATTTCAAGCGTGCGTGATTCCTCCATGTGCTCCGTACTAAACAATTTTCTAATGGAGTCCAGTTCAAAAATGATTTGCTTGAACCATAGTTCATACGCTGGAATGATTTTAAAATCGATAAATTTGACTCGAACAAGATAACATAATAATCATAATAACCTTGATGCGTCACGATGAAAAGATGCTCATCGTGAACCGGCTTGTTGCTTTCACTGGAAAGCATCCTTTGAGCGCTCAGGACCTTATCTAACATCAGATATTCCCCGTACAACATTCCAGCTTCCGCTCCCAAACGTTCACCGCTCTGAGCATCCCTGTAAAGCATTCCATGGAAACCATATAAGCACTGAGTTGAGATTAAAGAGATGAAAAAAAGCCTCTGGGTTTTAGTTCTTTATTTGTTTTGTGTGCAAGTCGAAACACAACCAACCACATGACAAATTAAAATATTACTTTTATTTGCACGTGTATGCCATTATTTTTAAATCGTTAGTCTTCTGCTCAATTAATATTCGAGATAACGATGAATGAAATCTACTCTTCGAAAGCCAAAAAACAAATTACTACTGATAGCGGCTCATTTGAATTAGTTATTCTAAATTCAATTCACTTGAAAATACCTTACCCATTATGATTTCCGATAGGACAACTCATCTTGTCTTCAGTTCACTCAACAAACACTGTACAGCTACTGTTTCAAAGCAGGTTAGCAACTCGAAGCCGAACCGATCGCGCCAACGTCCGAAATTGTACTGACTGACGGAAACATAATCCTGTGCCGGCTGAGACGAGTAAAGTATAGCGGTGCAACTTGATAAGACACCACTACCGTTGGGTTTGTGTCTACCGAGGAGTTCCCTTCTGACTGCAATCGCCATGCAGGAGGCACGTCCCTGATATATGATGTGTACAAATAATGACGTCAAGCTTTATGGGGATGTTTTGAAGCTCGTCCGGAAAGATTCGCTTGGTTTAATCAGCAGCAGGCTTGGCCGAATGGTTAAGCTGTCCGCTTTGTAAGCGGATGATCATGGGTTCGATTCCCATCTGCTCCAACCATTCATCGGATGGGGAAGTAAAACGTCGGTCCCGGCCTTGGTTGTTGTTTAGGCCGTTAAGTCATTCGAGGTATGAGAGTCGTCTCCCTGCTATAAGTACAAACAACACACCAAACCAAACCTGCTCCGGTGGAATCGCTGGCAGCGGTTGGACTCGCAATCCAAAGTTCGTCAGTTCTCTAACCCTGGAGTGGAAGGTTCCTTGGAGTAGAAAGAGGTTTGGGTGCCCTCCCCATTCAAGCCTTCGGACTCCTAGGTTCGAGCAGAAACTTGCAATAGAGACCACAAAAGACCTGGGGGTCCGTGAATGTGGATGGTTCGATTTTTTTTTGAATCATCGTTTTTTTTTTAAAGATTAATCAGAAATTAATCTTTTTCTCACAAAATATCATTTCCAAATAAACAGAAATTACAAAAAAAAAAAAACAATATAAAAACGTGATAACGTTATTGAAAATCCGCCAACATTGTGGGTTTAACAACACGGCATTGGTATCCGGGTTTCGAAGCGTCCGGGAATTCGAAGCATGACTTTATTGCGACTGTAATTTCAGGATTTCGGATTCATCAACACATTAATGTTTTTTGGCATTTTATTTTATTGCATGTATGTGCATTCTTACACATTTCCTTGTGTATTGCACAAGTTTTGTTTGTGACACATTCTCCGGCACCTTACACCTTAGGATGAAATTTTGAAAAGCGTGTATGAGCTATTTGGATATTTTTCCTCAATTCTAGACTACTTGAAGCTTCAAAAATCATGGTTTTCATTAATTGAACTTTTGAATATCATTATGTACAAGTTGATTAAGTTATGCAACAATTTGTGATAAAATCAGCGTTTTAAAACATTTTTCTTAAAACTACTGGTTTTCAGCGAAATAAAATCCAAAAATTATTCTTTTAATTGCATTTTGTAGGTTTTTAGACGTACTAAACGGAAATGTCATGGATTTACAGTTTATCTTAAGGTAAGTATTTTTTCAAACTAGTGTAAGTTTACCATTTTATTGCGTTGCAACGTCACGAAAAAGGGACAGTTGTTTATGTCAATAGAAAACTAAACATTCAATCATTTTGATATTTCGGATGCTCTTTGTACTTGGAAAGAGCTTTCAAATGCAACCTAGAGCGACTAAATTGGTTGTCTAGATCCAAAGTTACAACAGGTTTAAGTTTGCGTTGCAACGTCACGAAATTTTAAATCATATTGGTCACATGGCAAAAAAGGTGTATGCGTAGTTGATTGTTGGAGATCAAAGGATAATAAATATTATATATGTTTTATATAATATTTCCGAGCCTATTTACAGAAAAATTGTACATGGGTCATTCACAAATTCCGTCACTTAGGTTTGTAGCTACTCAAAAAAAGTAGGTATTTTATAAAACTTGTTGAGTAAATCAAAATAGACCGATGTGGAATGGGGAAAAATTCTATAACTTTCAAAAAATAATCACGTGGTTACTGGATGGCCCCTTTATGATAAACTGATTTATGTGAGGGTTCATTCTAATACAACGCAACGATTTTTTTAATCGCACACCCTTATGTAGGCCAATTGGGTACTAAAGCCCTATGTAAATTTTTATGTACAACCGTAAAAAACACGAATAAAAACCATTTCTGATCACTTTTTTTCATTTTAAGCAAAATTTTTTTTTGACAGGACAACATTTTTTCTATGGATTAACTATGGTTCCCTTGGAACGAGCTGTCAAGTAGGAGCTTTTCTGTCAAAAAGGACCGCGAGGTTAATTTTTCAAAATTGATTTAAAAATCCATTTTAAACTCTTTGTGGTCGTACAAAGGGTCATTGTACTCAGAAAAATAAGCTTTATCGCTATAAACAATAATATCAGCAATCTAAGCTTCATTTTAGGACCCAATTTACGGTGAAATTCACCAAAACAAACACCAAACTGTCCTTCGTGATAATGGAATAATACAAATGTTTTTTTTACTTTGAAAATGCTTGGAAAACTTCGTATATCGTACTGCTACTGTGAAAGCGGTATAGGGGGAGGGGGGGGGGGGGTCTAACATGGGCGGGCCAATCAATTCACATGTCCTTGTACTGTCTATTAATGTCTTATAATAAAATCATAACCTGAAGTTGCTCAAACTAACAAAAACTATGATTTATTTTGAAACTAAAATTTCGTGACGTTGCAACGCAACGAAAAACCCTGTTTTCAAAAACAGTGCGTTGCAACGTCACGAAATGTTAATGGTCTTTAAGAATCGAGGTGTGATTTTTTCGAAAAACTAATGATTGCATTCGATTTGTTGGCCAATTTTACACTAAAAATGGAAGAAGAACTCCAAATTTGCCATTTAACAGAGCAGAGTTAATGGCGAAACATGAATTGGGTCAGGATTGAGAAAAAGTCACGCGTTGCAACGTCACGCTACATATTCCCCTCTCAAAAATAGAATATTCGCTTAAAATAATGTTTCAACATTGTTTCTTATAGGAAATTTAATGTACTTTCCGAATCGGTTCCGAATCTGTAATAGTTACAGCCGAAATACTGAAAAAAGAAAAGTCAAAGCGTTGCAACGTCACGGCGGAATGAGTCTTGTATTCATGATTACTTTTGATTCAAATCCATGTAAAGGCAACATCAATAACAACAATAACTAGCGCTACCAATAATAATTATGCACGTATACAGCAATTCCCCACGAAAACAGCATGATTCGAAAAAAAAGTTCTCCGATCGGGCTCAAAATTTTTCTGGGGGATCCTTGGCCGAAAGTTGCGTCTTTTAATTACGAAAATTTTAGTATCCTAACATGTATAGGTCATCGCTGAAATTTTAAAGTTATCGCAGTTTTAGTGAAAAAAGTCGATTTTTTCCCGTTTTCGTCATTTTCCAATTTTTGCGCGTGGCGCGTCGAAAAACACAGTTTTTATTTTCAAAAAATCGTATCTCAGAGTATCGAAAACATAACTTCACCATTTTTTGATATGTTATGTGAAATTTTCCGAGGAATCCGATAAAAATATTTTCAGACATAGGCTCTTTGGTCCCGAGACCTTCAAAACAGCATTTTAAGTTTTCATATGTTAAGCTAGATTTTCGAAACTTCTTACTATTTTTCCCAAATAGTCAAACTAATCACCTTTCTTTTGCGTCTAGGACAGCTAAAATCGGATGAAATGGCGCGGAGATATGATTTTTTGAAAAAAGTAGTTTTTGCGAAAATCGATGAAAATTGCCATTTTTCGGACCACCCTAACACGGCGTAGGTCACCCTAATGGCCAAACAAAAAAATACGGGTCTAATTATTTCGGCCAAGGATCCCCCAGAAAAGTTTTGAGCCCGATCGGAGAACTTTTTTTTCGAATCATGCTGTTTTCGTGGGGAATTGCTGTATAATAATATCTTTTTTTCGAATATATATCCATAGTTGCATAAGGGTGGGGGGGGGGGTCAAAGGCTGTATAACGCACCATACATTTTTAAAAATTTGTATGGAAACATTGTTACGAGTCTAAAATTTTTTTGTTTGCGTGACGTTATAAAAGAACGCTCCCCTTTGCTATTATTTGCTCTAGATAACATTTTATTTTTTGTACTTTTAAAGTATCTACTTTACACTTCTTTAATACAACATTTGACACGATGTTTCATGCAATGTTGTATGCAATGTCAAGGGTCATTTAATTACGTAGCAGAAACATGGGGACCATCCACAAACTACGTGGACACTTTTTTGGAAATCTCAAACCCCCCCCCCCCCCCCCCACATCGTGGACAATTTCCATACAAATAAAATCTTTCTTGTATGGAGCGTGGACAATCGCCAAAGCCCCCTCCCCCCCCCCAAGGTGTCCACATGGCTTATGGATGGTACCATATCCATTTTCAGCTTAATGACTTCCAGCATATACAGTAGGGTGGGTACGTTTTTCAAAAAGTTCTCGGATCAAGTTTTAGTATGGTTCCCCTTGTAGGGCATGCCCATAGGGACTTTCATGCCAAATATCAGCTCATTTGGTTGTAAACTGGCTGCGCGCATCAGGGTTAAAGTTTACATGGGAATTACTATGGGAAATTGGAACTTTTTGTTCAAACGCTCCTACAGGTCTGGGAAAATCACGCGCCAACTTCTGGTATGGGGTCTGGGTAACACTTTTCCCGAAGAGAGCATATGGATTCGTTGGCCCTAGACCTGGCGCATCGGCAAACAATCCGATGTCTCCGTAATCAACGGTTTTCCCTCAAAAAGCATCAAACTTTCCTTAGCATGCTATGAAAGCTTGATGAACACCGCGACGCCATACGTCAGGCAGCTACCACGTGGGTGAGAAACGGCTGGAATATTTAATTTCAAACCTTCTTTTATCTAGAAAATGATCATTTCGAGTAATCCTGATAGCTGCCTGACGTATGGCGTCGCGGTGTTCATCAAGCTTTCATAGCATGCTAAGGAAAGTTTGATGCTTTTTGAGGGAAAACCGTTGATTCCGGAGACATCGGATTGTTTGCCGATGCGCCAGGTCTAGGGCCAACGAATCCATATGCTCTCTTCGGGAAAAGTGTTACCCAGACCCCATACCAGAAGTTGGCGCGTGATTTTCCCAGACCTGTAGGAGCGTTTGAACAAAAAGTTCCAATTTCCCATAGTAATTCCCATGTAAACTTTAACCCTGATGCGCGCAGCCAGTTTACAACCAAATGAGCTGATATTTGGCATGAAAGTCCCTATGGGCATGCCCTACAAGGGGAACCATACTAAAACTTGATCCGAGAACTTTTTGAAAAACGTACCCACCCTAATATACAGTGAAACCTCTTTTTACGCGATACGTTATGTTTTTCAATTTTGTCAATTTCTCTGGAACAACGCAACATTTGTGCAATCCTTAAATACATTCTGTAGGTTTTGTTCAGATCTACAAAACGCTTTTTGAAGCTTGCAAAAATATTCTACGGTTTAAGAGAAATCGACGAAATAAAAAGCGTAACGCCTCCGCGTAAAAAGAGTTTTCCCTGTAATACAGTTAAACTTCGCATAGTGCGCAGGCGTTACGCTTTGTATTTTTTCGATTACTCTAAAACGACATAATATTTTTGCAATCTTTTAAAGCTATTTGTGGTTTGGAACAAGACGAACAAGTTGCTTCAAAAAAAATGTAAAAATATTATGTCGTTTTAGAGTAATCGATCAAATACAAAGTGAAACGCCTGCGCACTATGCGATGTTTAACTGTATTCCAATTTTAAAAATAAATTAATGTTTCAAATTTAAAAATTCAAATAGATGAGTAAAACATCTACTACCAGACTCAGTACATTATTTTGCCCGGCTAAAAACCTATCTTTAAACCAGAACATATCAAAGTATAAAACAGACATGCACAGAGTTTTTGATCAGTTTTCCATTAAAAAGTCGAATGTTATACATCAAAATTAAAGAGCCTACATCAAGCAGTGCAGTGTAACTCCCAGGAGTCTCAATTGAGCTATCAAGTCAGAGTTGCAATCGAGAAGCGAATTTGAAAAGACTATAAAATTCTTAAATAAAAAAAACTTTGCGAAACTGATGCTAATCTGATAATTTTCATTATTTTTTTCTTTCTTCTGTGAAAAAGAAGGAAAAAAACATTTTCATAAAAATTCATTACTATTTTTGTCAAAAAGATAGTAAGTGCACGGAGAAAAAAGAGTTCCCAAAATCGTGAACATGCGTTCATGAAAATTTGAACCACGAACAAAGTGTTTGATTTTGGGAACTCTTTTTTCTCCGTGTCACAAGCCAGTAGGTATACAATTGAAGAATATGGAAACGCATAAATTGAAATTTCTCATTGAATTTATAATTATGTCGTGTAAAAATTCATGTTTTTTTGACATATACATATAATCAATATTTCGATCGTTGCTGGTCGTGCTCTGTTTCTTGATATGAAGAGCTCTCTTTGTAATCTATTTTTTCTTCGTTTAAAATAATGTGTGCCTTCCGGAGATGATTACTTATCACATAAATGTAGATCAAACCAGCTGCTGCTAACATTAACAATGAACAAAAAAATGCTGCCAGAGATATCCATAACCAATTTAGAGAGTTATCATCCTGAATTATTGTTTGTGAAGGTGCTTTAGTTGATGCTGGTGTATTTTCTGTTTCCATTGAGCTTGACGTGTCAGTAGACGTTTCAATGCTTGCATCGGGTGATGCTATTTCCAAAGATGATGTTGTTTCTACAGTTGAAGGAGTGGATTCCTCTTCAGTGGTTGAAGTTTGTGGTTCAACATCTGTTGTAGTAACTGGAGCAAATTCATCAATTGCTTGACATTCGTTGGTCTCCACTTCATAGTTGAAAATTGTAAAGTATTCAATAGCTAAATCACTGCCCGTATTCATGTTGGCTTCAATTTGTATCTGTTTGAGGGTATATAATAGCAATTAAAGTAAACCTTAATGCAATCGCAAAAAATACCTTGGCACGCCGAACAGGATTGTCCATTCGCTCTCTGAAAAGTCCCCAATTTGAAGTTCCGTGTTCGGTTTTCCATCGAATAACAACAATCGGGTTCAAATTGTTGTCCAGCTTATCCAAATCAAGCACTCGGACTTCTAGTGTAGCACCAGTGTTTAGCATCAAACTATACACCATTCTCAACTCACTTTGACCGTTTAAACTAAATGTTTGTACAGTTTCCCCACAACTTAGACCTTCCCATTGCGTTGAAAGATAGTGTTCTGCGTTTGGCCGATATGGCCTAAATTTGAAAGATGGTGCGTATGATTTTACTACAAACTCTTGAATAAAGCTACATCTTGATAAGGTCGAAAGTGTTGCTGAGTCAAAATCCACTCTTGAACAGGATGCATCGTCAGTTGAGCACACTTGGAACATGAATATCATACTTAATAGAATTAACCACAAATGCTTTCCACACATTTTTCGAACGTTTTCCTGAAAGGAATGAATTTCAACTGCTTCCAAAACGGTGCAAACTCGAAAGGTTTCCCGGCGAAGGCCTGTCTATCAATCAAGCTGTCCGTCGAATTGATGGTATTATCAGCTGTTACACATTATTTCCCGTATATAACCAGGCTGGATTCGCCGATCCGTATTGCATTCTCGATAAAAGTCTTACCGGCAAGGTGCTTTACAAGCGATCTATGCAATTAGAAAAAAATCTTGTTTATAGTAGCAATTTGGACAGACTACTTCAATAAGACAATACAGTTTTTGATTCGAAACCAATTCAAATATACTTGTCAGCCAAGTTATAAAGTTGTATTGATACCCTGGTTACAATGACCTATAGCGAATAAAAATCATCATGATTGCCCTTATTTCGCAAACGCTTTTTGTGTTTGTGTTTGAATAGAAAAAAATTGTCAAAAATTGACCTGTGACAGCAAAGCACAATCATGACAAAATGATGGATATTTCCATCCAACAAATCTTTTGAATTAACATATTTCTTGTATTGAACATAAACTGATATGGAATACAACTTGGACAAAAATGTGTATCGATAATTCAGACAAATCAAGAAGTAATGATTTTTCTGATCTGCACTTTAAAAAAATTGTTATCCGACCGTAAATCCTGCTAGAGGAACGATAAAAAATCACATTTTTTCCAAGTTCAGTTAACATAGCTCACACAGTCATCGGTTTATCTATAACGAAGGTTGCTACATATATGTTATCAATTTTTATCAAAGTTTCTCACATTCAGTCACAAGTCACAACATCTCAGTGCCGGAGCGGCAGACTTTCCAATTCCCTATCGGTTCGATATTGCAAGCATCAAAGTGTCAAGAATACGAGCAAATTACATTCCTAGAACAAAAGTATGACACTATTGACGGCGAAACAAGTTTTTTTGGTAGCGCTAAATTTTCTGTGTGGAATTGGCGCCATTAGAGCCTCATCGAGACAGCTGAAGATGATTGCAGATCCCGATGAACGTGAAAATTTGATCGTCGGAGTGGATTCCAGTGTATCCCAGATCGAACCCTTGGCAGCCTCAACTACGCCGGAGGTCGCATGGATGGTGACGGCCATAATATTTATCGTGCTGTTTGCCCTCGCTATCATCCTAGTGATATACCTTTGGTATTTGCGAAATTCTAAGATTAAAGAGCTACGAGCATTGCAGACCTCGCGCGACGATAAAAATAATCGGAATGTGTGGTATGGAGGATCGTACATTTAGTGTTGCTCTCCTATGAGTTTAAATAGTTTTAATTCGACGGTTTGATAATAAAGTTTTGGTTCAATCATTAAATGCAAACTGCTTTTTTTTAAGTGATCAAAAAAAGCGCAAGTAAAAAAAAATTTCGCTGATTATTAATTTAATTTCGTCGAGATTTTAGAGATTTTGCTCTCAACATAAAGTTTCGGAAATTTTTTAACATGCTTCAGAAACACGTTTCATGCCAAACAACTATTCCAACAAATCAACAAACAAGAAGTGCATTCAAAGTTATGCTCTGATAACGTCATGATTCGAAATCCGGACACTTAGTAGCATATCATTTTTGTTATAGCTAGCATAAACTCATGTAATAAGTTGGAAATGTAGAAATATCATCAGGATGTAATATAAACAGTTATTTTTAAGAGAATGCGTGCAAAATATGTCTTTTCTAACCATATTTCATCAGAATTTTAAAAATCAAATGGCTTGTGCTTATAATCCAGGACACTGAAGAAGGTTGATTCTAAAAAAGCGTCCAAACAAATTTTAAATGAAAGTTGATGTTGAAATTCATCAAATATCACAGTTTTGACAATCATTATGTGAATGTGAATCCAAATAATTTGTAAATCAAGATGAGAGTTGCATTGTTAAACTTACAATTTTATTGGATTTTGTGGAAATATTTCATCGCACACATTTAATGACACATGTCAGGCTGACGTTTGGCGATGAAGTGTCAATCCTGTCCAAACTTTTTACCGACATGTCACGAGAAACCTTACCGATGAATTGTTTCGAAAAAAAATCCACCAACATTGTGGATTTAACAACACGGCTTTGGTATCCGGGATTCGAAGCGTCCGGGAATTCGAAGCATGACTTTATTGCGACTGTAATTTCAGGATTTCGGATTCATCAACACATTAATGTTTTTTGGCATTTTATTTTATTGCATGTATGTGCATTCTTACACATTTCCTTGTGTATTGCACAAGTTTTGTTTGTATTCATGATTCAAATCCATGTAAAGACAACATCAATAACAACAACAACTAGCGCTACCAATAATAATTATGCACGTATAATAATATCTATTTTTCGAATATATATCTGTACATGTGGTGCAAACTGATATCACATGCTGATTCGGTGTTTTTCATATCACTCTCCTGAAACTATTTTTCGCCGTCGCGATTTTCGTTGTAGAAGCATTATCGGACCGAAACTATAATTTCAATTCTCTGGAAGACAGCCACTTTGCAACGAGAAAAACTCTTATATAGTGATAGAGGGAAGCTTAAACGGGTTCTAATTTGTAAAGATAAACTCCTAAACTGGAATGTATAGTCAGCTAAATAGATAAAAATGGAAAACTTAACTGTAAGAAACATATTATAGGCGTACTTTAAACAGTAGTATTTTTGGAAAGATTAGAAATAGTTTACAAAAGCGTAGGCGTTATGTTTGATTGGTGTATGTTACGCATGATTACGTTCATGTTCTTACTTTGCTATCTTTTTCATTTGATCTGTTTGATGTTTCATAGAGTAGGTAGCATTGTCCGCTTTGTTAAGCAATGCATCGAGCTTACCAAGCTGACAGGTCATCTTTTGTCCCAAATCCGTGGCAGCCGTTTTGGCGACACTAGCATCCGAAGCGTTCTGAACTTCCTTCATGGAATCTAATGTTTCAAGAGCATCGTTGATCGAACTAGATGTAGCCTCATTAGCTTGATCGCCTGAAGCAGCCCCTTCGCTGGGAGTTGATGGCCGGAATTTAAGCAAAGTTGTTAAGCTTCCACAAGCAACCTACAAACTTAAGATTAGTTTTCAGCTTCTTTCACGTTCAAAGTTAAACTACCTTAAATTTGTTGATTCGTTGTTGAGTTATTGATAAAATACTGTTTAGTTCATCCATCTTTCCAGAAGTACTACCCATTTGTTCATCGTTAAGATCCACTTCCTGCTCCAAAAAAGAATGATATTTTCAGAATGTATAGCAAAAACAAATCAGGTTCACGCCCAGAACCATCATTACCGTCAACTGGTCGGCCAACATTTCCTCTTGTTCCGTCTCCTTGCGGAGTCTCATTTTTTCCTCAAACTCTTCGCGATTAGGCTTCTCAACGCCCAACAGTTCAGCCCGCATGCATTCGTACTCGTACGTTCCTTCAGCCATTGTTTTTTGTTTGCTAAAGTTTCTTTCACTGCCCAAAATGTGCTGCAAGACTAAGAAATCACTAGTTCTTGAGGGCACACGCTGTACGGTTCGGCACGTTCCTATCTACTAGACACGGACAACAGTTTTCACTCACGTATATAAATTGTCATCGCTATCGATTTTATTTAGCGTAAATGTCGCGTAAAGCAACTCAAGAAACATGCGCAATGACTCCGCTACGTTTGAATAAGTCGTTTGGGTACTGAAAGGAATTGTGATGTATGAATCAAATAAAACACGATTTTTCTTTAATTATTTATTATATTCGATTGCCAATTTACACAGAATGCTTACCAATTTAATCATTGCAAATTATTTCTATAAGGCACTTCAACACATGTTATTTGTAATTTGCATTCGCTTGAGCTATGGTTGTAAACTATTTCTTCTGCTATAGAGTATGATTTAAGCTATTGTTTTGCAACGCATCTGAATATGTTACAACCGCATTCAACAAAAAAAAAAACAATACACCAAAAGGTTTATACAAACAAAGAGCTAGTGGATTGCATCAATATGGATTAACTGCGGCGAGTCCAACTCGGCCGCTGCTCCGGGAGACTGGCGGCGGCCGTGGTTCAGCGTAGCTATGGCGATAGCCTTTGGCCAGATTACCGAGGCTCTTGGCTGGCGCCATGCGCGCTGCCATCTGTTCACGATCCAGTCCCGGGTAACGTTCGGTCGATTCTAGCTCGCGATAACCAGCACTGTTGGACGAACGCGGAGGTGGTCCTCTCGGTGGTGGGACATCCTCCTCTTCCTCCTCTTCCGAACTCCAACCGTTGCTTTCGTGTGAGCTGACCACCACTGGCTCCAACGAACTTCTTCTCGGTGCTTCGGAAATACGTTTTGCATGTATCATCTGTTCCCGCTCCTGGCGCTCCCTTTCAAGGCGTTCCTGCTCGTGGCGTTCCCGCTCCATCTGTTGGAACTTTTCTTTCGCGTTTTGAAAACGATCTTTCGGCGAAACCTTACGAATAGTTGATTCGGGTGAACTATTTTTCAACTCGATTGTCTTAGCACGGGCTTCAATTTTCTTCATTACAGGCGATTTCTTTATATCGTCTCGGTAACGGGCAGAATCATCTCTATATTTGCCACCAGAAGAATGTTCTTCTGGATACATTGCCTCTCGCTCCCATCGATCGTCGTACCTATCTCGGCTGTGTTTCGAATCGTCGGATGACTTGTAACGGGTCAGGGGAGCCTTGCTGACCTTCTCGACCGGAGGGTCGCGGTACATCATGGAATCACTTTCTTTGTAGGGCCTACGGTCATTGAATCCTCCCCGATACCGATCTTCCGGACTTTCATCGCGAACGTAATGATCTCTATTTCCCGACGATCTCGAGTGATCGCGATACTCTCGTTCAATCTTGAAATCACGATGATCATCGTATGAAGGCGAGTACTTGTTGCGACGAGTTCTTTCCGGTGAATACTCGGTATATCCAGCTACATACCCACCTTGTTTGGGAATTTCGTCGTGATATTTGCTAGTCTCTGATATAATTTCGCGGTACTTCTGGCGGTCTGTTAGATTTTCACGGTAACGAGCTTTTTCATTATCGTATCCATCGTAATATTTGCCGGACCCGGTCGACTTCTTATACATGAAATGTTCTTCACGGTCGTTTTCATGATGTCGCTCAGGTTGCGTGTTCCTACGACTTTCCTCATGCTCGTAGCGTTTATCTTCAATGGTGATTCGTTTCTTACGATCCTCGACACCAAACTCATCAGTATTGAACGCATCCCGGAATCGATTCTGCAGCGGAGTTGGTTTCGTGATAATCGGTTTAACTTCCTCCTCACGTGAGTTTACCGATCCTCGAAGGCTATTATCTTCCTCTCGACTGGAAGAGCGCTGGAATCGGCTATGTGGCTCCTGCCGCACGTTTGGATACAGATAGGCAGTGGGTGCTTCGCGGTACTTGCTTGACCGAGACGGGACGGGTTCCTCGGCGTACCGTTCTTTCGATCGGGTCTTGCCTGCTGGCTGCTGACGGGAAGTGCTGGCGAACGGTTGCGCCGCATCGTTGACCCATTCCTCCTCTGAAAAATCAGGAAGCATCATTCAATTGATTAACGTCCCAAATAGAGTGGCCAGAACTGATGCCCCCACGTCAGCCAGAAAACTGTTTGTTAATATAAATTTGTGCTATTGAGCAAGTTCAATTAGTGCTAATCCATTGTAACTCAATGTCTAGCTTTTGTGGTTTGGATGGGTTAACACACACACAACCCTACAAACAGATTTTAGCTTTATTGTCTGAATTCTGAAAAATAATCTCAAGCCATATTGACATTATCTGACCCTCAGGCTCAATGTCACCCCTACTGACGGTAGTTTTCTGGCAGGGTTTTCATTTTTTGTATGTCCTGGACACCCTATTCAAAGATAACTAAGTTACCGTAATCTGGGGTGAATCGGGACTACAGTCTGAATAGGGACAGCAGTTTTTAGAGCACTTAAAGCTTTTAAATTTGGATATGGATGTATACATTTTGTTGGCCTGAGTCTGTTCTAACCGAAACCAACCAGAAAAATCAAAATATTGTGCTCCAACATGGTAAAAACTGCTGTCCCAATTCGCCCCATGTGTCCCGATTAACCCCAGTTTACGGTATCTGATATTCTAACAGAATATTTAAATTCAAAGTTTTCATAGATCGCAAACCGAACTATATTCACGAACCCTTACCACTTGAACTGTGAGCATCCTGACGCTCTGGACTAGGCGCCAAGTCCGACCCAATGCCGGAAGAACCACGTGACGACACACCAAGCTTGTTGACCCCGGTCGTCACCGAACCGACAACGCACGGATTTCGACATCTGAAATTCGATTAATATTTTAACACTTACCGATCCGACACACCGCACGGTTGCCAACATCAAAATGTTCCTACCTTCGCGAGTCGTTGCCGTTCGCCTTATCGATGTCCTTGGCCGGCAGCAGTAGTGGCACCCCGCCGCTCAACTTCTCCCGCAGTTCGGCCGCCAACGAGTCGTACAGCTTGGATTGGCTCGAAATGGGCGAGACTGGACTAGTCGGCGAGTGTTGCTGCTCTTCGCTGCATTCCGATTCTCTGGTACTGGTCCCAGTGTCACTTCCGTGCGATGAGTCAAACCGACGTGGCGAATCGAATCTTCTCGGCATCTGCTGTTGTTGGTGGTGTTGCTGATGATGCTTTCTTTCCGGAGTCGCTGTTACTACCGATGCTGTTAATTGCGATGGTAAACCCAGTCTGAAACGCGAGAAAGACGTTTTTGGTTGAACAAGTTTTTATTCCACGAGAAATGTGAAAGTTGTAGATTCAAAATAAGCGAACAAAAAAAAACATACAAACAGCACTAACCGTCCAAATTGTCAACTGACTCATTCCGGGACACAGTTTAATTTATATATTTTCATTGTTGGAACCTATTTTGTAAACAGTTGTCAACCATGTTGATACGACCGCGAAGAGGTCACTCTCTATAAATATTAAACATAGGCCTCAGAGGTTATTACTATCCCTCCCTTGTTGTTCCCATAACCCGTTTCTTCGCGACGAGAAGTTCGCATCTAAAAAGTCTGTGCAAAATTCCAGTTTCCACGAGACAAGTGTCTCACCGTCATCATCCATCGGACCCTGCTTGAAAACACTCTTGCCCTGCCCCCGTCGGTTGACGGTTGACGGTTGAATGTCGTAAAGTCTTAAGCATAAAGCTCGCGCACCAACAGCCACACACACGCCTCAGTCTCAGCCAAAACAGCCTCGTTGACCTAAATCTCAGTGGCGCGCGGAGTGGTTTCGCTGGGCAGGGTGCAGCACCAGAGATACCGCCGTTGATGGTATGTGGAAAAATTCACTTTTAATATGAGAAATGACATTCGTTTTTTTTACTTCATTCGCCATGAACCATCATCCTCGCGCACCAAGAATGGCCAGGGCGAGTCCGTGGAAGGAAGAAAAGCTGGCTAGTATCGAGTGATATCGAAAGGGAGAGTGACCGTGCGGCCGTTTTCCGGACCGATATACAGGTTTATTTAATGGACGGCACTTTCGCTTTCGAACGATTTTACTATACTTTATCACTTGTTTGGTATGCCGCAAATTCGAATAAAACATTACAAAATTACAAGCAATTTTGCATTCAAAACAACGATTTGGCAAAATTCAGCAAAATTTTGCATCAAGTGCGTAATAAGTTTCATGTTGATTACTTTAAACTTAAGATTACTGTAAGCGATTCATACATAAAGAATTATATTTTGAATCAATAATGATTAGTTTTAAACCAATAAAAAACAATAACAATAAATTTAAGCAGTTGCCAAAAAATCTGTATTCGTGGCAAACCTTGCGAGAGTGAAGAAACAAGATCAAAGCATACTTTACAAACTCTACTCGAACCCAATTAATTTTTAAAGCTTTAGAACTTTTCTTAAAGATATCAACTGAAAACATTTTGGAGTAGGTATAACCCCGATTTAGGAGCCTTTTGATTGATAGAATGATTTTTCGTAGAAATTTCGTACTAATCAGGAATAGCATCGTTAGAAAATCTGCCGGCATCGAAATTGGTCCATGTTCTACAAGTCTCATAATGTGCCATAAGAATGGACATCGAATCCTCGACCTTATGATACACAAACATCTAGGTTTTCTATTTAATGTTATAACACTACGGGTTTTGCACTCCTGAATAAAAAAATTGAAGAATTGAGAGTTTTCTGCCAAAAATGTGGTGTTACGACCTCACCCCTCCGTCACAAAATATCGAACAATGAATGTTTTACGTACATTTGAGAAGAGTCGGTAAACTTTTTTTCTAAATTGACTCTAAAATACTTTTACATATGAAATAACTAAACCTTAAAATAAAGTGTTCCACATTTATTAGTACACTCATGAACCCTTTACACCAATTCGTATAAATATCTCGACAAATCTGTTATCATTGTTTCATTAAAAATCAAAACGGTTCGTGGGTAATTTTGATCAAAGAATGGCTTGAAGTAAACTTCATTGTAGCAGTTGAATAGAGGAACCTGAGCTAAAAACATGTCGCAGTCGCGCGAGCACTGCACTGAACCATGCTGCTTGCCAGGGGTTGCAATAATCCATTTGAATGTGAAATAATTACTCAAATGCTTTACCATGGATTGAGAAACGGAATGAAACACTGCTGCTGGTGTGAGGCTGGATGTTTTGTCTTTCTGGCAAGATGTCTGCGTGCGCGTGAAACGAAAAACGGCAATGAATTAATTCGGTCGCGCGCAGGCTCAGAGCTCCATTGTGTCTTATCCAATCTGCCTGACAAATCGAGGCCACCAACGCGGTCGACCAACATCAGCTCACTTGGGCTGCATATCTCTTAACTAATGCTCGACTTTACGTCGGATGACTTTTTGTGAGACCCTTCAAGTTCACACTCCATTGAAAGTGAACGAAACGGAGAGGGCGACCTTTAAACTGGCATCACATGCGGAACTCTGGGAATCTCACTTCATCATCTTTATCTTCATCAGTGAAAGCTGTTCTAACAACCAGTTTTCACTTGCAATCAGTCACAGCAGCATCAAAGCCAGTAGGAATCAAACCACTTCACGTTGATTTCATAATTCCAATCTGACCATTGGAGATGAAATGACGTTGGGTCGGGTGCGATATCGAAAACCTGTCCGTCTTTCGCAAAACCGGGTCATAGATTCTCTGTGTGGTCGCGACAGGCCACCCTTCTTTGTCATAGATTCCACCTGACGAAATTGGCACTCGAGTAGCTTTCGATCGCCATGTGACCCAGCAACAACATGTGACGAAGACACGGCATTGGCGCGGACGACAAAAGGCTCATTCACACGCACGATCTTTTTTGCTTGTAGGCAAACGATACCACACCAAATGTGTTTTGTTGTCGTTGATTGACCAGGTACAAATAACATAATTGCCGTTGGGTGGAATATGTATGTCACACGTTTTTTTGTAAATGTAGGCTATCCACTGATTACAACATTATTAAAGATATTTTTTGAGGGCAATGATGATTAATATTGTTTCTTGTTGTTTTTAAAATAATTTTTGCAATTCCGTCGTGAAACTACTTACTTTTCCTGTCATTCTTGAACGACGAAATAGCCTTCTTTTCTGTACCAAAAATAACAGAATCAAATAGCAACACATTTCAAAATAAATGCAGAAAACTTCAACTTTTCAGCACTGAAATGGGTGCTGAAAAGTTGAACTTTTCAGCACTTGTTTCAAAAAATAACACTTTTCAAAAAAAATTGATTTAAACGATTTATTTGACTAATTTGACTTAAAATTTCACTCAATGAGTATTTTTCGGAATTACAAAAATTGTTGTATGGAACTCGTTGCAAAACTTGATTTTTTCAGCACTCTTCGTATTTATCCAACTCGGTGAACCTCGTTGGATAAATGTACGACTCGTGCTGAAAAAATACTCTTTTTGCAACTTGTTGCATAAACTACTATAAGGTAATGAGCAATGGTAAAGTGTCTTTAATAAAACTAATAATAATAATTAGGTAATGAGATTTCAATACATGAACAAAAACCTAAAATTCGGTTCACTGTTAGCACGGCTATTATGCAGACTTGTATCAGAAGAAAGTGAGGCATTTTTGCTAGTTCACACTGTTCTGTGTTCTGCGTGGACGTCTGCAAACATCGACCGCATACATACTAACACAAAGCACCACCAAGAGGTAAAAGGTAATTACGAATATTTTTGGCACTTTCGTTAAAAAATATGCGGTTTTGCAAAACACAAATAACAAAACCAACTTATAAGTGTAGTTCGACTATCAAACTTGTATTTCGTTCCTGTTTTGTTCGAAAATTTGTTAAAAATAATAAGTTTTTTTGCAGCACCCCTTCTGATCGGACATTTCTGTTGTCACCTTTTGATTCCTTGGATTAACCATGAATCATTTCACAGTGTAATAAACAGGGCGCCACCGTTTTGAAGGAGGAAATGGTACATGTTTTTCAGACGAGTTTCAATCCTGTGCTGTTAGCAAGAACATACTATCGTAGACCAGGGATTTAGATTGATAGGTTGAAGATTTAAAAAAGAATAATAATAACAGAAAAGTATGTAATCGTATTGAGCTTCGTAAAGAGGAATAAAAAGTATACTATGGATCGGTTAAAAAATATCATGAAAAATTAAAAAAAAAATCTTTCTGCATGTTTTTGACCTTTTCAGTCACTTGAAAAATATACGCATTCTTTTATGCAGTTGGCCCTCATTATACAATTTCTGAATTATGAGTTTGAGCCAGACATCTCATGCAAAGTAAAGTTTCATCTTATATTTATACTCAGTTACCCATACTGAAAGACGGAGATCATCTGTGGTCAAAATCGTTTTATTATTAATTTCATTATTTCTTCTGGTGTTAATTAACATCGGCAAATTCCGCAGTAGAAGGCCGGCCCAGGTGAACCATCTGACTGAGCGATGGCGGCTACCTTGAGATGTTAGACCACACTTGAAGGCACAGAAGATCAATCTCATGAACAGATGTGATCATAGCCCGTATGGTGGCCACAACACTAGTGGGATTTTTCAACCACTGTACTAAAGCATAAAGCCAAAAACGCAAAATACTTTCACTCTCGAATGAGCCTCTGATGAGAAATGGAAAATCCAGAAGAAACGAAATAATTGAATAATTATTCGATTTTATGGCTTAAACGGATAATTTCCCATTTTGTTATTGCGCAAATTAGGCTAATTAATTTCAAATTGAAGAATTGCTCAGGTTTGAGGGATGGTTCAATCAATTCTGAAAACGTTTGATTTAGTATAACCTGCTTTTTTAAATCAAATTATTTTTGATTCATATAATCATTTCGCATAACAAGTTTTGAAATAGGACAGAAACTCAACACAAACGACAATCCTTCTAATCGTTTTGCATCATCTTAAGGTTACATGCCCTCGACTATGATCGCAGAAAATTTGCAATTCAAAGGCGAGGTATGGCTGTCATAACTGTTCACTGACATCATAAGCACATTCCTTTATGAATTTTTAATGACCGTGATGTCAACAAAAAAAAAAAAAGTCTGCTGAAGAGGTGATCTTCTGACGGCATGTTGTAGAACGACATTTAATTTTGCCGCTTAAAGTTTAATTGCAAGTGTATCTGCAAAACTATATTTTCGAATAAATTTGGATAAAACTTTTATTGTTAAGGAGGACTTTGATTTTATGCTCTATTTTAGCTTTTTTTCGAGTAGGAATCTTGCAATCGAGAACGCCTGTAGAGCGATTAATTTGTTAAGGTTTTTTTAAGCATTTTAAAACCAAGTAACCTTTCTACAACTAAATACAGTCATCCCTCATATTCGGAACAGTTTACAGATCGGCCAATGTTCAAAAAATCATAGCAAATCGATAATTCAACTTAATGATTCGCTTTTACCTTCATTTGAAAGCTTTTCTTGCGATCTTTCGAATGCAATATCGAACAACTGCAAATTTAACTTTTATATCAAATTATTGAAGAAAAACTTTGACCCTTGAAATCCACAAATTCGGAACACTTTTTTCTTACGGATGTAAACAAACTTTGGTTTTCTCCATGAGTACATATTTTTTACAAAATAATGACTTCACGCACTGAAACCAACGAAACTCAAGCTTAGTTATGTTTTATGAATGGTCTGATAACTTTTTTTGTGAAAATATCAGTAGAATTCAGGTGTTCCACAATTGTGGGAGGCACAATAACATCCCACAATTATGAAACAGGCAATTTCGAGGCAGTGTTTTGCTGCTCTGAATGAAATAGTCTTGAAATGAATAAAAAGTTCAAAAAGTACTTCTTTTACTAGTGAAATAGCAAGAGAATGTCCAAATAAAGGTCCTAAAAATAGTAGGGTCGACACAAAAGATGCATTTGGCATGTTATGACAAATTATCACAAAAGTGTTCCGAATTTGTGGGTGTTCCGAATATGTGGGATGACTGCACCATCAATAAGCGTTAATTACAAGCTTTCTATTCATAAAACGCATTTAAAATTCCCAAGTTTTGATCGTCTTTCAGTATATCGCCAAATGTAGGTCTTCATTCGTCGAAAATATGGCTGTAAGCCACGTGAAAAACAAAATAAAATCAATACTACACAATAGACCTGCTACCTGTTGAAATACATTGCTGGGCGTATAAATGTTGAATTAACCTATTTTCGGCTCTGTTCTTTCCTTTTCTACGAAACAACCAGTAACGATGACGGCGATTGTTCGCACCATAATGATTAATATATTTCCATCAGCACTGACATTTTGCCGCTACCCTATTTAGGGTAAATTGGCTGGAATTTAAGAAAAAAAATGCCATCAAGATGAACAATATCAACGTGGTCGAATCCCCAAGGTGAGAGATGTATTTATGTGCCGTGCACAGTTATAAAAGAATGCACAAGATCTGTAATCAAGCACATAAAACGGAATCACAGCGCTGAGTCGCGCTCAACTCTGCCATCGTGGATTGGCAAATAAGCCGCTTTACCAGATCACGAATCAGGAGCTTATATAATTAGCAGATTTCATCTCGTGGCTTAATTTGGCCAGGTTCGCAAGCCCTGGGAAGGGAGGGAACATTACAAATGGAGTGCTGAAAGGGTGGGGGGGGGGGTATATTGGGGCCAACCAGCCATCAGCAGAGTGACAAAAACTCACCTAGTTTCTAGTTCAGCGAATCTCTTCTGATTTTCGGCACGGTTTATCAGTATCTGGAGTTGCTCGTGCAGCGCTTGGGCGGTTGCTTCGGAATCGCATCGGTACGCGTGCACGTGGAGGGGACACTTGGTGGCTGGATTGTACAGCAGCAGAATGCAAGCTACAATATCCTCTGTCTGCACAGAACATGTTATAGCACCGTGCGGTATGAAATGCTTCGCTGAGCCCTGAGAATGTAAAACAAAAAATGATTTTTCTTATTATTTTTTTTTCACAAATATTTAAAGCATAAAAAATGTTGATTTTATTATGATTTTACATTACGATTTTTTCTTCAATTATTTTATCTAAAATAATCATTTGAACTTGATTTTTAAATTCCTCCTTTCATGCAAGGCCACCAGGAAAATTGGTTATAATCACCGTGGAATTTTTAATTGGTTAAATTCGCTTGGTTCTGTTCGGTAACAAGGAAAACACTATTTTCTTTTCTTTGCGACGTTTCGACCTACTATACTCCGTCGTGAGCAAGCAGCAACAGAAGAAAGCTGCGTTGCATTTTGCGTCTGAAGATGACCGAAGAATAGTAGGTCGAAACGTCGCAAGAAAAGAAAATAGTGTTTTCCATGGCACCGAACAGAACCAAGCGAATTTAACCAATTAAAAAAATCAAGGCTGATATTCAGAATTATAGGCATATAGTATTAAAAAAATACTTTTTTTATTTAACAACTTCATGATTTCAATGGATATAGGCAATTAACTGAAAACAATTTAAAATGCATTATCCTGCGTTGATTATTATTTCAAGCAGTGTTGAATCTGTGTGAAAATGTATTATCTTTTTTGCATAAAAGACAATTAACAAATATTCATACTTTTTATATCATATCAAATGTCCCATATTATGATGAGCATTTGTTTGTCTATTCATGAAATGGGTTATTCATATGAATATGTTTTTAAATATCCGTCAAAAGACATTTTAATTGCCTGATATACAGTATGTAAAAAAAGTATTTACACCCCTTGGGCACTATTCACATATAGTGATGAAACATCTAAACAATTAAATGTTGACAGAAACCTAGTACTACGTTTTGTTCAGAAACTCATGCCAGACATTTTGCTACAAAAAGCTCATGGAAAGATGATTTCTATAAAAAGTTATATAACAAACCCTATTACGAAAATAAAAAAGGTGCAAAAAAAGTTTGTACACCTTTCGAAAAATTAACAAAAATAATGTTATTTGTTGACAAATCACCATAAATCAAGTCTCCCAACTCCAAATAGGCATCCTTGACTGATTAAAAAAATAATTTGGATTGAATATAAAGTTTACTAACTACTTAGTATAAAAGTTTATAGAACTCTGGAAATTCTATATAAAACTTATCTAAACTTAATTTTGCAAACTTTTAATTCAACTAAATGTCAACATATTACCATAGAATTGCTAAATAAACATTTTGGAGTGGGTATAACACCGTTTTGCGGGTATTTGTATCGATAGAATAGATTTTTCGTTGGAATTTCGTACCAACCCGGAATTACGTCGTCGGAAAATCCGCCGGCATCCGAACCGGTCCACAATTCACAAGTCAACCTATGTGGCATCAGAAAGGGCATAAAATTTCCGATCTTTTGATACCCATACATCCAGGTTTTCTATAAAACCCACGTTTTTAAATACCTAAGCAAAAACGTTGTTATGGTTTCGTTTGAGCAACCTGCCAAAAATGTATGGAATTTTGTAATTTTTGTTCTCGTGGATCAAACTTACTTTTTGCCCAGGTATTTAAAAACGTAGGTTTTATAGAAAACCTGGGTGTATGGGTATCAAAAGATCGGAAATTTTATGCCCTTTTCGATTCCACATAGGTTGACTTGTGAATCGTGGACCGGTTCGGATGCCGGCGGATTTTCCTACGACGTAATTCCGGGTTGGTACGAAATTCCAACGAAAAATCTTTTCTATCGATACTAATACCCCCAAAACTGTGTTATACCCACTCCAAAATATTTATTTAGCAATTCTATGGTAATATGTTGACATTTAGTTGAATTAAAAGTTTGCAAAATTAAGTTTAGATAAGTTTTATATAGAATTTCCAGAGTTATATAAACTTTTATACTAAGTAGTTAGTAAACTTTATATTCAATCCAAATTATTTTTTTAATCAGTCAAGGATGCCTATTTGGAGTTGGGAGACTGGATTTATGGTGATTTGTCAACAAATAACATTATTTATGTTAATTTTTCGAAAGGTGTACATACTTTTTTTGCACCTTTTTTATTTTCGTAATAGTATTTGTTATATAACTTTTTATAGAAATCATCTTTTCATGAGCTTTTTCTAGCAAAATGTTTGGCATGAGTTTCTGAACAAAACGTAGTACTAGGTTCCTGTCAAACTTTAAATTTTTTACATGTTTCATCACAAAATGTGCATAGTGCCCAAGGGGTGTAAATACTTTTTTTACATACTGTATAAGTTAATAATTTTTTTTTCATGTTTCTTATGTAGAAAATGTTCTGTTCACTTACTTGAATTATTTTCAGCCCTTTATGGGATATCTGCAGTGTAACCTTGAGGGGCTCGTGTTCCTTGGACCGCTCGATAAGCCTCGGGATTACTGGCAACAGCACGCGCGATCCGCGCAATCCTTTCGCTTCCTGTGCTCCTAGGAACCAGACGTAGTAGGATGCCTTCTGGACATCCTTACGCAGTCGCAGTGCCATCTTTTGAACGCCTTCATACACCAATCGGTTCCGTGGAATCTAGTTGATCTTTACATGGTCTGTAATATAGAAATTAGTAATTGAGTATTAAATAATGATATTTAAATCAATTTAAGAAGGATAATCAACAGTGTGAGTTTTTATGCAGCCAATTCTTCAGTACGTCATTATACAACAATTGAATCAACTGTTCAGTTATGTTCTCTCTATAGCCAGTTACAATCTTTAATACTGCAATCCATTACATCATATCTAAAAGATGTCCTTAATTAGCAGGTTTAAAACAAGTTTAACATAAAAATGACGTAACGGTCACTGCGAAACTTGCACAAATTTAATATATCCAATTCATAGCATACGTATCGGAGAGCAGTGTATCGATATAAGGCAACACCGGCGTAAAAATATACAAAAACTGGTGTTGTTAGAAGCCGGCAGCTCAAATCGCATCCATATCGTGCAAAAAGGCTGACTTGGTCGGGTACACGGTGGATAGCAGAGCAAAACATGCGCAGCAAAAATGCGGCAAACAAAAAAACACCAAGGAATGGAATGTGTCCAGCGATCGCCGGACGGCTTCAGAAGACGGCGGTGGCGGCGGACTTGACCAAATGAGTTGCCAATTCAGGCCAAGCCAATCCCAAATACAACTCGCTCTGTAACGTCGAGGTGCGTTTCTACGACTACGGTTACATAATGTGAACTCCATTTTAATTTATATAGGCAATTAATGAATGTGACTGCGCGCAGCTCGGGCTCACCTATATGCGACTCTTGAGTTGTCACTCAATATTGAGCAATGCTTCTAGAATCCCTTTTTGCTTCAAGTACTTTGGGTTATGCGAGGCAACGATTGCATCAGTCTAGTGAACTGATAACGTGTTTGACGATTTACTCAGATTGACAGAAATCAGTATATCAGTAATAAAAAAGGAAATATATACAAATTTCGAATGGAATTCTAAAATAAATAGATTTTTTTTCAAATGTATGAATTTTTTTTTAATTTTCAACAAATCATTTATATCCAACATTGTCTCCAGACTGGGCATACATAAAAGACAAAGCAATAATATTATATTCCAAACTGTGCACAGTGGGCGAAATGGAACCCAAAATCGGATTTAATGTGTCAAACTATCAAATCGTGAAATCGTCATTCTTAAGTAAAATTGTGATCTTCACGATAAAAATATTTTCAGATTTTTAAAATCTGACCTAACATTTGAAAACGACCAAAAATGCTTTTATAGCGGAATTGGGGTTAAATGGACCCTAGATGATTTTTTCGGTGCAAGAGGTTATTTTTACTGGATTTCTGGGACATTTTTACATAAGTTAAGTGCATTTTGGAAGGCCGCATAAAGCCTCCGCTCTAAATACAGACCGATTTTCAAGAAAAAATGTAAAAAAATTGGGAATTGGGACAAAATGGACCCTTTGCCGTTTCGTGCGGTGGATGAAACCATCACCAATCGATTCCCTGGATTTTTTTACATAAGGAACACTATTATTCATACCAGGGAACCAGCCGCGTTCAATTAAGTCCGATTTTGGTTTCCATTTCGCCCACTGTGCAGTGTTTTAAAGAAGCTACTTTAAACATTAAAAATACAGTACCATTCCGATTTTGGCAAAATTATTTTTAAAAAATGAAAATTTTATGATTTACGGTAATCACGTAAATCAATCAAAAATCTGTCAATAAATCATAATGACATATTTATGGCTTGATATTTGAGAAAAATAATAATAAATTTTTGCTTGTAAAAAAAAGTATTCTATTTCGTTTAACATGTGATTTATGGATGATCCCAAACCCTAACCATAATTCTGAAGGATTTGCATTGTTTATAAATGCTTCCCCCAAAAACGGAATGGCACTGTACTATAGACATATTATATGAAAGAAAAAAAAATAGAAAAAATAGTAGAAAATATTCTGCCGTTGGAGCTAACACAATTTTTTCAAATAAAAAAATCGATATAGCATGAAATAAAACCAAATGGTTTTATTTTATTGGTTACCGATTAATTCACAAAACATTTCCAAAACATATCAAGTCGAGTTATTCTTAAGTATTTTGTTATAACCGAATTTAATGTTATATCAATTTACAATGATTGACAAGTTCTGGAGATCATCCCATAACCCATAAAATAATTTAGCAACTGTCGCTAACGATCAAATTTCAAATCATCTCTTAATAACGGTAAAATAGAAAAAAAAGACCAAAAACTTTGGGGCTCCCAAAAAAACATATTGAGGTCTTTTTATAGCTAAAAGATTCTCACCAAATTAAAGCTTGAAAATTAAAGCAGCTTAGATTTGGACGGAAACTAAACCAATCTAAACAAGATACAGTTTCTCGAGACTTGCATCGCGTGTTTGCGTGTTTTATTTAAGATGAAAATAAAAGAAGGAAAAACACTACAACAACTGATTTCCGCGATGCTGTCTGAAGTGTTTGTGCCACATTTACGAACACAAACAACATCTCAGGAAGGCGAATAAGACGAAAGGCATTGAATGTATTAGATTTTGTGTATGCCTACAGACTTGAAAGTGGGCTGTCAATCAAATACCCGTTTGCACATAAAATGTAGTTAATAATTACCGAATGCGAATTCCACACAATTCGGTTCAATCGTTTCCAGGTTTTGCTAACTTAATAAACATCAACAAGCTACGTTTTCGTATTGTCCGGGGTCTTACGAAACGGAACGCGTGCGATTATTCGAAAAGTGACAAATTTCATACATGATTTGCTTCACGATGTGACGATGAGTTCGATATTTAGCGACGGTGATGACGAGAGTTCCGTGATGGCCAGTCCGATTAAAACGAAGAGGATGTTACTGGCTGATAGCATTCCAATGTGATGCAAATCAGGTCCGGCGAGGAATGAATTATTGACAACCGGTTTGGCGGAGAAAATCGACCGGAAACTTTCCCTGCTGAACTGCGAGTTTGCACAAAACAACTCTCGGTTACAAAACTTTGCATAAGTATTCCGATGTTTGATTTATATATTAATTAACTATTATAAAATCTGAGAGCCCAACCATGTCTAATCATTTCTAGACAAACCGTCATCAGGGGTGATATTGGGTCTGGGGGTGACAACTGTACAACTACTTTAATCATATGTACTGGAAATATTGACAAGGTTTGTAGGAAACAATTGATGCATTACAAAAAGAAGATTTCGTCGAGATGGATCTCCTGATGGTTTAATTTTTTTTTTTACTTGTGCTCAGTTTGATTTGGATTTCCTAACTACAGAACATAATTATTTAAAAAAAACTAAACACATTTCGAAAAAAACACTATTATAATCAATCTTAATAAATAATCATTTCATTTCTGGTATCCATTTCATGTTATTACAAATAACTTTTACGGACGGCTGAGATCTAGTACAAATCCAATACCTTACACGATCTGCCTAGCATAACTGACGATGCTCTGCTGAGAGCCACAAATCACATGTATCGCTACACGGAGGGGGTATCCTTGGCCAATTCGACCACCAGCTTAGCCAACTTTGTGAGTCTAAGTAGTATCGACCTTCGACAGATCGCTAGCATCTCGTCGACCATTTGAACTTCTCGCCGCCGTTTTCGTCCGCAGTTTGGTACAAACAACAAGATTAAAGACGCAGCCTAAGGCTATTGAATTCCATTGAAAACATGAATATAAATTTCATTGGCAGAAGGTCTGCCGTGGAGCCTGCGGCGGTAAAATCTGGCGAGGAGTGAAACGGACGGACAAACTCTGTATGAAAACTGCTCGTCTCGTTGCGCATTTTCACCTTGCTGGGTATTCATAGTGCGTGTAAAAAAAGGCAACTCTGTAATCAATGCTCCAACACACCATCGTGGTCCCACCCCTTCTTATCGTCTTCCAACATTTTTTTTCTTCCATCGGATGAGCATCCGAGAAGAGACGAGCAAAAACAACACCAGAAAACGATGCGAAAATGGCAGGTTGAGGCGGTTGGCACAAGTCCAACCATCCCGGAGCCTATCGACCAGCACACACTCACACCTTAATGCCAGGGCTCGATAATGAGATTTAAATGACAACAGAGCCGGATTGAGTAGCAAATTAACGCAATGATAGTCATTACTCTTCTACCTGCTTACATCACACATGCACGTGTGTCCAATGTCATGTTCAGGGCTGGTTGTTTTGTCTGCAATTTGGTTTTATTTATACATAATTTATACCAAAGTCATTATCATAACTTAGGCGAAATTTCACTGGGTTCGGTGACCGGGTAGTGAGAGTAAAAGTAAAAATGAGATACTTGATTAAGCATATGAATTTGTCATCAGTAGGGCCGTACCTCAATAACAAACTGTTTGTGCACATTACATTTTTATTATTTCGTTCAATAAAAAAATTAAACAAAACTTTTTTTTTTTAATTGAAAGAATGAGTTTAACCTCTCCAACACAGCTAAAAAAGTGGTAATCCAGCTGCGTGTAAAAGGCCTAGGTGTTAAATAAATATTGCATTTTTTATGCAATTTTATGTGATTTTACACCCTGAAATATGTAGCCCATCAGTATGGGAAACCTACTTGACCGAAATGTCAAGCTCATATATGCGTTCATCCTATCCGTTCTTCATCGGTCTGATGGCCGAGCGGGTTAAGACGCCAGTCCTTACTGTTGGTGCTGGGTTTGAATCCCGTCGGTTGCAACTTTTTTTTAGTGTTTGCAAAAATTGTACATGCAGTGTGTAATATTAAGTGTTTATTTTGACGAAGGTGATGTGCATGCTGTTGCATGCGATTTTACCATCGGATTTTTTGCTGTGAATCTAAAAATAATCTCTTTTAGAAACAGTCAACTGAGACAATGAGGACTCAAGTCTGAATAAAGTTAACTATTTTTTTTATGAATATTAGAGGCTTCGATGCTTACATGCTATTTTAGAGGTTTTCAAACCAATAAAAATCATACCAATCAAAAATTTTAAAAACATCATCCACCACTGCACGTATCTGGATTGCAAAACTAAGTGGAAATAAGATTTTCCAAAATATGTATATTGCAGTTTTGGCACTTCGCAATAGTTGTTGCAACTTTTAGCTTGGTTGAATACAAGACAGGTTCAAGGTAAAGGTGTTTAAGCAAATTTAACATTTTAGAAATATTTGGAAATTTATCATTTTAATTTCAAACAAATCTGTACATCACGTTTAAATGCTTCGTATTCAATAATTAATTTTAAATGAATCAGCATGTGTCGGATTCACCTTTTTTGAAGCAAGTGAAAGAATGTTTCAAAATTTATATAACTTTGTGATGCCAAAAAATATAAACATTGAAATAACAATCCATAATCTCAACATTCGAATGAAAAAAATGTTTTAAAAAGCATTTTACACTAGTTGAGTTGTTTTGCAATCATTAGTCGTTAAAAATGTAAAATTTGACGAAAACAAAAATTTTAACGAAAAAAAACTTCGTGCATAAAGATCAAAAATTTTCAAAAAATCAAAAGGTTTTTAAATCAACCCAAACATGTTTAAAAATGATTCTAAACAAAAGGGAATGCATTTTAAATTGATTTCAGCTGATTGCACTTCAATTTCCATTGAAATTTTGATGCTTTTTGAAAAAAAAATTGACTCCTGATTTTTTGGGCCAACTTTGAAGGGGGGGGGACAAAACTTCAAATAAAATTTGTACCAGTCTTAAGCAATAATATTAAAAAGGTGTTGTTTAAAGCACTCCCAGAGTTTCAATAGTAAAACATGTTTGCTTTTTAAAACGTTGATGTTGGTCTTGTGAAAGGACAAAAAAGGCTCAATTTAAATTATTAAGTCACTCTCAAAAGTTTTTGAGTTTTCCAAAAACTAAATTTGTCGAACAGCTAAAACGCGAACAATGGCCATACAATTGTTTGAACTCGTAAATAATATCACGACATGCTACTCGATAAACTGTTTGTCTATGAATAAAATCAAACATTTTGTATTGATTCAAACAAAAGCGTGAATCACGACACAAACCAATTGCATTTCTTTCCACCCATGCATGTGCATGTCATGGGGCAATCAATTAAATCACCTCACCACTCGTTCAGGTCAATTATCTAAATGGCCACAGTAACGATCCGTCATAAGTGCGCATTAAACCATGGTCGAAGCCTAGCCAACGGAATCGTTAGTGTCGTTACGGTTGAACAAGCAACTGCTTGGGAAATGCAATTAGCAGTGACATTCAGCAGAGTGAAAAAGTTTAATGTCCTTCAGCTTTCACACTTGAAAATATAAAATTCAATATCAGAAAGGTCACCGTGGCACTTAATCACATGAAAAATGCATCGCGGCCTCCACATTGCTGCACCGAAATCATGATAAGCCTTTTTTCCTCAAGCAAGTTTTTTTTTTTTTTTCATTCAGTCCGGCCATCGTCGCAACACTTGGTTCCGGTCAATAAACGCTTGATGTGAAAAAGCGAAAACGCGCAGACAATCGAGCGCGCGGCCGCAGACCACGAGGGACCCGCCTCCGGAGAGAAGTCCTCGCGCCCAGAGGAGACCCCTGCTGGACAGTGCCATAGTGGCCAGAGTAGTATAGTAGACACCGAGAGTTGTCGCACACTTTCACGAGGGTTTCGTCGGGGCTACTGAATCGACAAGCAGGTGAAAGGCAGCAGGTACGGTTGTGAGGCGCGGTTCCACTTCAACTGATTTTTATGACAGTAAACTTTCATTCCGATGAGATGAGAAGGTAAATACGTTCAAGACCAAATTGTGACATCGGAAAAGGGAAATGATTTGAAAATCTAAGAGCAACGTGTTGATAGAACAAAGTTTTTGAAATGATAAAGTTGTTGCAGTTATAGGGCCAGATTACGTTTGTAAGTAGCACGTAGGGATTTTCTCATTCTATGGTACTGTGTACCCTACTCTTGATGTAAATATTTCAAAAAAATTGTGGTTTAACGGTACACATCAACCATAGCTTTTGCACCCAGATTTTTGTTACAGACATTTTAGTATCTTCAAAACTACGGGAACTATCGATATGATTTTTTATTCATCCCCTAAATTACTGTCTTCAAAGTTATTTACAACAAAGTTTGACTATTTTTATAATCAGATTTTTGCAGGATTGAGTCCGTAAGTTTAACAAATTTGGAATAAGAAGATAACAACTTCCTTGGCTGCTGTGCACCCTTAAGCATAAAATCTTTAAAAAAAAACGAAAAAGTGTCAAACCACCTGATACTGAGCACATTAGATAAAATAAATGCCTCGGGCAGGTGGGAATAACAAAAAGTAATTCATCTCAATAACAAGTCCTGTAAAATTTCTGATTTTATTATCATGACTATCGGTAATTAGACAAAAAAATAGTAACATTACCATAGCCTAGGTTGAAAATTGCTATTGATTAGATCGTATGAGATAATTTCAAAGATTAAGATAACAACTCAAAATCTGGCACATGGAAAATAATTCAATCTTTGATCGCGTTGTTCATGTGATATTCCAACTTAAAAAAACAACAGTCATAATCAAATTTGTATTTTTATTTTCATTTTCTCTGGCTGTAGAAGTCGGATTGACCCCATGTTTTGGTCAATGATAGAACACTTTATTAAAAGAAAAATCTAGAAAAAGCTCATTATAAAATGCCGATGACAAAACACAAAAACCATTTAATGTTAAACACCAAAAGTGTCTCATCGATGATTTCTCTACCCTACCCCCCAAAGAAATCAAATATAAGTTCGAATTTTTTTCCAATGTCCATAACCCAATTTGTTATTACTTTTTATTTTGCTTGATCAATTAATTTTGAACAATTTTGTCAACGCAATTATTATGGCCAAAACATTTTGCAAAAAAAAATATGTTCGCCAATACTTAGATATTTTGAAAACTACTGATTGCAAATCAACTGGACAGTGAGCACTTACTTACCTTTGTCATAGAGGGCGCATATTTGGCATTAGTTTATCTCATGTATAGACAAACAAACGCTGAAAGTTTCATCAACATCTGAGCATCTTGATACGACCTGTGAAACACTGATGAAAAACTCGCTTTTAAAATAGTTTAAAAAAACTAAATTTTAAATAGAGCAATTCTCTACGAAATCGGTCTTTTTTCTTCAATTTTAATTTTTGTATTTTTTAATCCGACTGAAACTTTTTTGGTGGCTTCGGTATGCCCAAAGAAGCCATTTTGCATCATTAGTTTGTCCATATAATTTTCCATACAAATTTGGCAGCTGTCCATACAAAAATGATATGTGAAAATTCAAAAATCTGTATCTTTTGAAGGAATTTTTTGATCGATTTGGTGTCTTCGGCAAAGTTGTAGGTATGGATATGGACTACACTGGAAAAAAATGATACACGGTAAAAAAAAATTGGTGATTTTTTTATTTAACTTTTTATCACTAAAACTTGATTTGCAAAAAAACACTATTTTTAATTTTTTTTATTTTTTGATATGTTTTAGAGGACATAAAATGCCAACTTTTCAGAAATTTTCAGGTTGTGCAAAAAATCTTTGAGCGAGTTATGAATTTTTTAATCAATACTGATTTTTTCAAAAAATCGAAATATTGGTCGCAAAAAATTTTCAACTTCATTTTTCGATGTAAAATCAAATTTGCAATCGAAAAGTACTTTAGTAAAATTTTGATAAAGTGCACCGTTTTCAGGTTAAATCCATTTTTAGGTGACTTTTTTGAAAATAGTCGCAGTTTTTCATTTTTTAAAATTAGTGCACATGTTTGCACACTTTTGGAAAATATATTTTTGAAAAGCTGAGAAAATTCTCTATATTTTGCTTCTTCGGACTTTGTTGATACGACCTTTAGTTGCTGAGATATTGCAATGCAAAGGTTTAAAAACAGGAAAATTGCTGTTTTCTAAGTTTCACCCAAACAACCCACCATTTTCTAATGTCGATATCTCAGCAACTAATGGTCCGATTTTCAATGTTAATATATGAAACATTTGTGAAATTTTCCGATCTTTTCGAAAAAAATATTTTTAAAAATTTCTAATCAAGACTAACATTTCAAAAGGGCCAAACATTCAATATTACGCCCTTGTAAAATGTTAGTCTTGAATTGAAAATTTTGAAAATATTGTTTTCGAAAAGATCGGAAAATTTTACAAATGTTTCATATATTAACATTGAAAATCGGACCATTAGTTGCTGAGATATCGACATTGAAAAATGGCGGGCTGTTTGGGTGAGACTTAAAAAACATCAATTTTCCTGTTTTTAAACCTTTGCATTGCAATATCTCAGCAACTAAAGATCGTATCAACAAAGTCCGAAGAAGCAAAATATAGAGAATTTTCTCAGCTTTTCAAAAATATTTTTTCCAAAAGTGTGCAAACATGTGCACTAATTTAAAAAAATGAAAAACTGCGACTATTTTCAAAAAAGTTACCTAAATATGGATTTATCTTGAAAACGGTGCACTTTATCAAAATTTTACTAAAGTACTTTTCGATTGCAAATTTGATTTTACATCGAAAAATGAAGTTGAAAAATTTTTGCGACCAATTTTCGATTTTTTGAAAAAATCAGTATTGATTAAAAAATTCATAACTCGTTCAAAGATTTTTTGCACAACCTGAAAATTTCTGAAAAGTTGGCATTTTATGTCCTCTAAAACATATCAAAAAATAAAAAAAATTAAAAATAGTGTTTTTTTGCAAATCAAGTTTTAGTGATAAAAAGTTAAATAAAAAAATCACCAAATTTTTTTTACCGTGTATCATTTTTTTCCAGTGTAGTCCATATCCATACCTACAACTTTGCCGAAGATACCAAATCGATCAAAAAATTCCTTCAAAAGATACAGATTTTTGAATTTTCACATATCATTTTTGTATGGACAGCTGCCAAATTTGTATGGAAAATTATATGGACAAACTAATGATGCAAAATGGCTTCTTTGGGCATACCGAAGCCACCAAAAAAGTTTCAGTCGGATTAAAAAATACAAAAAAAATCGCATGACCGAAATTCTAGAGAACTGCTCAATACAAACAATGTTAAGGAAACGTATTTTTTTTCGTTTCAAAGAGATTATCATATTATTCGAATGAATACGCATAGAAAAAGAAACAAATGATCCGTTACCCTTCACTAAATCCAATCGGAAGGGAAAAGTCCCCATCATTGACGCCGGTTGCCTCAAATCATCACATTCATCAAAACACTTTCAACAGTGACGACCCCAATTAGGCCTCTGCTGACATTGTTTTTTTTTTCCGCGCGCCGCGGGGTTGGTTAGTCTCCATCGGACAGGGTGGTGCAACCAAGTCGTGCGACGATGGCATCGGATCGAGAGTTAGTTTTCCCCAAGTGCTGCCGCCGATTAGGGGCGACGATTGTGTCTGTGAAGTGGTTGAGAAATTCCCCAGCCCACCGCTAAACCGAGGTGCTGCAAATGAAGTGTTGATAACAAAAAAAGTGCCGTCAGACAATGCGGCAAAATCACACCGATCCAACCGGTTTCTTGGTGAAAAATATCTTTCTCCGCTGGAGGTCATCCCATGATTCATCTCTATTTCTATTTTGCTGTAGGCGACCTAATTTTACAGGGAAAACTGTAACAAATTCGTTAAACGATTTATTTGACACGAAATCAATGTCACAGATTAATTACACTGCACGACTGAAATTGAGTTTTTTTTAAGTATATTTTAGGAATAAAACAATGATTGTATAATGACTTTTAAGAGTAAATTTCAGATTTTTATTCATTTCTTGTTAAAATGAAAAGTTTAGCTTAATTAGGAAGTGCATACTGAAAGCGAAATTCAATGAAGCAACACTGCATCGCGTCCGTAACTTTCATTTATGGTAAGTCTTACTTTTAGTTTCAACAGCTCTAAGAGAACTTCTCCAATTACTGCTGATGGTGCGTGCCAACAGCAGATCAGCCTAGTTTAAAAAGGCAAATGTGTTGCGTTTCAGTATGGTCCTCCTGTTCAGGAACTTGTTCCACAAGTGGCTAGACTGTGCACCGCACTTGAAGAAAGTATACTTCCCCTCACTTGACTTAGCGCTGATACCTACTCTAACTGTCGGTTGTAGTAGGGTGGTATTTTGGGTTTTTGACAATATTTTCCTGCTCATTCAAGAAATGTATTGTTACTCTCGATGTTTTAGTTTTCATTGAAAAAACTGAAAAGTGAAAAAAGCATATGGATTGTAAAATCTATTATGCAAAATTAACTTCTAGCAACCCTCATAAATACTCAAAAGCAGATCGTGTCTCTTCCCATAGTACAAACTATTCACATGAATGAAGGGTAACAGCACACTGCAGAAAGTAGTTAGTTTTACTGAAAAAAGCCCAACACGTTGCGTGAAAAACGAAAAAGAAAACAGTAGGTAAAAGCTGCTTATCAACAGAGAAGACAACAGTCTAGTACGAAAGCGGAATTGCGACGAACGGCAAGTTGAAGGGTACTTGTCACCAGGTTTGACTTCCGGTGAAGCAAATTTTAAGATTTACCCACCAAAATTTGTGTGAGTGTTTTGACTGGTTAAGCGATGTTGTTTACGAAAAAAGAAACGACATTTCGGAGCTAAAAATCCGCCTAGTGTGAATGGAAAAATATGAATAATATTTTATTTTTATTTTCATGAAACTTTATTCATCCATTTCTCATCTCAAAACAAGATTTTCTGTCATTTTTGTTTTTTTTTTTCATTCATGAACTTTTTGGGCCTGCCACACAATGAGTGTGTAAGTATGTAAAAAATATCTTTTTAGAAGTGAATTCAGGATTCTTTTAATTTAATTTTGTTTTATTTTTTTATATTCATAACCTGTCAGACACTCTCATGCAGTGGTCACCAAAGTGCGGCCTGCGAATTGCACATGAGCGCTGGAAAACCATATTCTGCATGATTTTTTGTTCTACCAATGTGATAACCCTTTAGAAAATCCCCGAATCTGATATTGACATTCAAATTTCGGTTAGACGCTCTACAGCACTTGGAAACAAGGGACCATGATAGGAGTCCTAAAGCCACGGGTCCCCCACAGACCATTATTATGAAAAAAAAAATTCGACCCAAACCAATGATTGGACATGGTTCCTGGGACCATTCTGCACCTCTGGGCTGAGTTTCAAAATATTTGCAGGCAGAAATTTCGAATACGGTCAGTTTTAGTGTTTCGAGTAGAAATTAAGGTGAAATCACATGAGCAATTCTCTACGAAATCGGTCTTTTTTCTTCAATTTTAATTTTTGTATTTTTTAATCCGACTGAAACTTTTTTGGTGCCTTCGGTATGCCCAAAGAAGCCATTTTGCATCATTAGTTTGTCCATTTAATTTTCCATACAAATTTGGCAGCTGTCCATACAAAAATGATGTATGAAAATTCAAAAATCTGTATCTTTTGAAGGAATTTTTTGATCGATTTGGTGTCTTCGGCAAAGTTGTAGGTATGGATACGGACTACACTGGAAAAAAATAATACACGGTAAAAAAAATTTGGTGATTTTTTTATTTAACTTTTTATCACTAAAACTTGATTTACAAAAAAACACTATTTTTATTTTTTTTTATTTTTTGATATGTTTTAGAGGACATAAAATGGCAACTTTTCAGAAATTTCCAGGTTGTGCAAAAAATCATTGAACGAGTTATGAATTTTTTAATCAGTACTGATTTTTTCAAAAAATCGAAATTTTGGTCGTAAAATTTTTCAACTTCATTTTTCGATGTAAAATTAAATTTGCAATCAAAAAGTACTTTAGTGAAATTTTGATAAAGTGCACCGTTTTCAAGTTATAGCCATATTTAAGTGACTTTTTTGAAAATAGTCGCAGTTTTTCATTTTTTAAAATTAGTGCACATGTTTGCCCAGTTTTGAAAAAAATATTTTTGAAAAGCTGAGAAAATTCTCTATATTTTGCTTATTCGGACTTTGTTGATACGACCTTTAGTTGCTGAGATATTGCAATGCAAAGGTTTAAAAACAGGAAAATTGATGTTTTCTAAGTTTCACCCAAACAACCCACCATTTTCTATCGTCAATATCTCAGCAACTAATGGTCCGATTTTCAATGTTAATACATCAAACAATTGTGAAATTTTCCGATCTTTTCGAAAAAAATATTTTCAAAATTTTCAAATCAAGACTAACATTTTAAAAGGGCGTAATATTGAATGTTTGGCCTTTTTGAAATGTTAGTCTTGATTTGAAAATTCCGAAAAAATTGTTTTCGAAAAGATCGGAAAATTTCACAAATGTTTCATATATTAACATTGAAAATCGGACCATTAGTTGCTAAGATATTGACGATAGAAAATGGTGGGTTGTTTGGGTGAGACTTAGAAAACATCAATTTTCCTGTTTTTAAACCTTTGCATTGCAATATCTCAGCAACTAAAGGTCGTATCAACAAAGTCCGAATAAGCAAAATATAGAGAATTTTCTCAGCTTTTCAAAAATATTTTTTTCAAAACTGGGCAAACATGTGCACTAATTTTAAAAAATGAAAAACTGCGACTATTTTCAAAAAAGTCACTTAAATATGGCTATAACTTGAAAACGGTGCACTTTATCAAAATTTCACTAAAGTACTTTTTGATTGCAAATTTAATTTTACATCAAAAAATGAAGTTGAAAAATTTTTACGACCAAAATTTCGATTTTTTGAAAAAATCAGTATTGATTAAAAAATTCATAACTCGGTCAATGATTTTTTGCACAACCTGGAAATTTCTGAAAAGTTGGCATTTTATGTCTACTAAAACATATCAAAAAATAAAAAAAAATAAAAATAGTGTTTTTTTGTAAATCAAGTTTTAGTGACAAAAAGTTAAATAAAAAAATCACCAAATTTTTTTTACCGTGTATTATTTTTTTCCAGTGTAGTCCGTATCCATACCTACAACTTTGCCGAAGACACCAAATCGATCAAAAAATTCCTTCAAAAGATACAGATTTTTGAATTTTCATACATCATTTTTGTATGGACAGCTGCCAAATTTGTATGGAAAATTATATGGACAAACTAATGATGCAAAATGGCTTCTTTGGGCATACCGAAGGCACCAAAAAAGTTTCAGTCGGATTAAAAAATACAAAAAAAATCGAATGACCGAAATCCTAGAGAACTGCTCACATGTAAGGTGCGTAGGAAAAGATCAAAGTTTCAATGTTCTAACTCCAAAACATTACTGGTTATGGTTTTAAATTGTATTAACATGTAGCAGAATGATATAAAACGATTTACAGCTCTGACTTAGCTGGATTAAACCTAAGTGAAGTGACTTAAGTATATTATTTACAAGTTTATGCCTTAATATCTAAAAAAAACTCCTACATCAAGTGATTTTAAGTCAAGGAAAACTAGATTGCACAAAAATAACTTAAAATGGGGTGACATTGTACCAAATTTTACGATATTATAATAGCCAGATAGCTTAACAACAAGCTCGATAAGCTTGAATTGCAAAGTATAATCGTTGCAAATATTGTTCTTAGATTATGTTGTCCTCTGCCATAAAAAGTTCAATAAGTACGAAACACAAAAAAAATAGATAGATAGATTTTACGAAAAAAAAGTTTTGAAAAAGTTGGTCGTCATCGATCATGGCCGTTCATGGTCACCCGCGACAGACACGGACGACGAAACAAAGAGAAACGCAAAAAGTAACTTTTTCAAAACTTTTTTTCGTAAAATCGCGATAACTCGTGATGTTTATAAGCAAACCCCTTATGTCTATATATCAAAATTTTTGTTATTGTCAGTTCTACAACTTTGTAGAACATTTTTACACTCTAAAAAATAACCCTGCAAAGTTAGAAAAACACGAAATTTTAAAATGAAAAATTTTGTTCTAAATGAAAAAATGACCCTTCTGGGTCAATGTAGATTCAAAAAGTACATTAAATTTCCCATAAAATGACACATTCCAAAAAATTTTACAGTCGAGTAACGAAAAATGGGAGAATTTTTAATACTTTTTTAGTGTTTTTTTCGATGAAAAATACGTTTTTTTCGGAATTCTGAGTACGCCATCAAATCGGGCGTCTAATTTTACATAAAAGTCCCTTTGACACCAAATTTCTATCTCATCACCGTTTCAGGCTGCAAATTATTGAAAAACACCTCTTTTTTCGCATGTTCAAAAATGGAAGGGGTCGTACCGCCCCTCCGTCACAAGATATCAAAAACCGGACCTCGGATTCGTGATCAGGGACAAAAGTTACCCCTTAGGACAAAGTTTCACGCAAATCGAAGAGGGGTCGGGGCAACTTTTCCCGATTTCGTGTGAGTTGGTAGAGAATTACCCATATCAGAAAATAATGATGGATCTTGCGTAAAAAAAGATTTTATCAGGAACTGGTGAGATTTTTATGCAGTTTGTGTTGAATTTCACATTATTACAGATTATATAGGAAAAATACTTTAAATAGATGTAACCAACCACACCAGCACATGTGACAGTCAAGTTTGCATTTTATTTAATGTTTTGGTGCAAAAAAGTAAAAAAAAAATAAACTTTCGCCCAAATTTCTTGAATTCTCGAAAAAAAAGAAAAAGATTTTTTCTATGTACTGAAATTTGGACACCTTACTACTCAACTCCTTTGACATGGAAGAAGGGATAAGCCAAATAGCCATGCCATTTTAAACAATCCAGGGGAAAAGAAAAGTTGAAAAGTTGTGCTCAAAGCAAGACATGCCCACAGTTCAAACATGAGTTCAACAAACTAACCAAGAATCATCAGCCTGGAAAGCATAATCATTCTTGATTCTTGACAATGCTCATCTTTATTTAAACTCAACTATTTGCGACGTATCGCCCTTTTCAATGCCGTCCGACGAACGGCAGGTTACGTGAGCTGAACACCAAATAGTAATGGTGAATTAATCAGCAAAAGCCTCACACATCCACACGTTTTTGCAGTTTAATCAAGTTATTTTTTTTTTATTTTCGATTCCGGCTTTCTACAAACTTTCTGCTTACAACATTCGTAAACGGGTTTTGTGTTTTTGTTTTCCTTACTTATTTATCTGTGCCTTTTTTTCATTCGCACGCCGCACGCAGACCTTTGGCTTTATAACGTATCGCCATTTCTTCGCACACGATACACAGCTAAAGGCTAAAGAAGCTTTGCATGTAATTATTTCTTTATTTGCTAACATCGCAATAACACCTCCAAGAAAACGCAGCCACTTTGGTCACAATGTGTGTACCACAAACTACGATCGGTGGCAATTGGGAGGCATCCAGTAATTCCACCACAAAACAAATTTAGTACTTAATCACTTTCATTCAAATAAACATTGTGTCATAAGGAATGGTCGGTCCCCACATGGGCTCACCTTCAGGCAAGTCAGGGTTCAGTTTTAGTGTAATGTGGCAAGTCAGGGTCTCTTTATTTCTTCCCGCTCGATACCTCTAGCCCGGACGATTTTTTCTACGATGCCGTGGCTCCGCACCTACGTGATCATTGAACTCTCTTGATTCATTTTTTTCCTTGGCCGTGCACCATTGCTTTCTCATATTTTGTACCAAATTTTTTTTTGCACCACAGTTTAGAGGTTTGCACCCCACTGTATGGGGAGTGGATGGGAGAGGAGGGGTGGCTACTACTAATACTGCCTCTTATACTGTATGATCGTACACCGAAAGCGACCAATGAGAAGAGAAGAAAAAAGGCCGCAACGGAACAATGCCGTAATATCCGCAAGAAGCTGGCTGGCTAGCTGCTGCTTTCATGATGAGTAATTGTTACCAAAGTTCGGAAAATTAGCTCGCAACATCCTATTAAGAAATTGGCCAAACAATCCGTCAATGAAAGGTATAAATCTGTGAATATATTGCAGTACAAAGAAAGTGTTGATCCAAAGTACTTATACATTTACAGCCTTTGCTGTTGTAATTCGTACTAATTTTAAGGATGTGTTATGCAACCTAATGTTGGCAGTTTCATCATGCTACATCTTAAACTACCATCATCTGGGGCGAATCGGGATCCATGAAGGAAATGAGTACAGCTGTTTTAGACATGTTATTGCCCTATTTTTTGCAATGCTTTCCAAAACATCTAAAAAAACTGTACCTATTCATACTTCTCTTTTATTTCAAAACAGTTTGTTTCGTTTGAATATTGAAACTGAACCTTGTTTAAGTTTTTTCATTCATTACTTGATTAAAGAGTTATTTAAAATCTCGATCGCACCCACGCCATTTGTTTGACTGGACGGTACAAAATTTAACCTTACTTTTTTCGTGTATACGTACATGTGCATACGTAGAAACTCTATGTAAGCTTTATTTTCAGATAGTCCATGGCCAAACCTTGAAACTTAATTCATCAGAATAAAGCTTTTATCTGAAGCACGGACTCGACCCAAGACAGCCTAGATTATTAGCATTAGGGTTATAATTATTTTTCAATTTTGGTTATCCTCAAGGCAATATTTCATATATGCTTGTAAACTGATTTCGGAGCCTTTCTTCAATGCTAGTAGAAGTTGTCAACTGAGTGCGGTTCTGATTAGTATCATGCTAATCATATGTTTATGGTAAGAGTTGTTTGTCAGAGAGATTTTTTTTTTCAGGAATATGTGGAATAATATAGTCGCAAATCGCAAATGAAAGAGCGGACTTTGTCATAAGGGGTAATTTTGGTCCGTGATCACGAATCCGAGGTCCATTTTTCGATATCTCGTAACGGGGGTGGTACGACTCCTTTATTTTTAATGATTCGAAAAAAGATGTGTTTTTTTATAATTTGCTGCCTGAAATGGTGAAGATTTGGAAAAATGGTATCAAATGGACTTTTGTATAAAATTGGACGTAAACATAAATATTTCCCAGTTCCCCTAAAAGGAAAATTCTTCTCAAATAATGTTAACATGTTTTAGTGTGAATGCTAACATTCAATAGGTCACCTTCCCTAAGGAGTCTTGATAAGGTCACCTTAAGCAATCGAATTCAAAAGGGAAATTATCACCAGTTGTGTTGGTCCGAGCCGGGGTTATGACGCTACGTGGCTTGGTCAAATTCCCGTGATGGTTACAAGAAAACTTCTTATGTTTTTAAACCACTATTTTTTTTTGTTTACATTGTGTGCTCTACAACTTTTTACATAATTGATACACTCTAAACTTGAACCTGCAAAGTTACAATAACACAAAAATTTTAAAAATGCAGATTCATAAAGTACATTAAATTTCCCAGAGGTTTTAGAGTGTTTTAATAGGGTTTTTTTCTGAATTTGAGTCTTTGGGCCTCTAATTTTACATGAAAATCCATTTGACAACAAATTTCCAAATCATCACTAGTAAATGCTGCAAATTATTCAATGTTCAAAAATAAAAGGACTCGTACTGCCCCTCCACCACGAGATATGAAAAAACTAACTTAATCCACCAATGTGGTTGAAGCCTTCCTCACTCATTACCATCAATGGCTGTACACAAATTTCATCTATTTTTTAGATCTGGATTGAAAAAGAACATAAATATCACTTAAGTGGCCATATCTCGAGACAGGGTTGCCAGATCTTCAATGTTTTGGACTCGTTGGAAAGGTATTTTGATAACCTAACCAACGATGGGTTGGATGGTGGATCCGGACATAGTTTACATACATTTAAGTGAGATCCGGCTTCCAAAAAGTACATAAATATCACTTAAGTGGCCATATCTCGAGACAGGGTTGCCAGATCTTCAATGTTGTGGACTCGATGGAAAGGCCATTTGATAACCTAACCAACGATGGGTCGGAAGGTGGATCCGGACATAGTTTACATACATTTAAGTGAGATCCGGCTTCCAATAAGTACATAAATATCACTTAAGTGGCCATATCTCGAGACAGGGTTGCCAGATCTTCAATGTTTTGGACTCGATGGAAAGATCATTTGATAACCTAACCAACGATGGGTCGGATAGTGGATCCGGACATAGTTTACATACATTTAAGTGAGATCCGGCTTCCAAAAAGTACATAAATATCACTTAAGTGGCCATATCTCGAGACAGGGTTGCCAGATCTTCAATGTTGTGGACTCGATGGAAAGGTCATTTGATAACCTAACCAACGATGGGTCGGAAGGTGGATCCGGACATAGTTTACATACATTTAAGTGAGATCCGGCTTCCAAAAAGTACATAAATATCACTTATGTGGCCATATCTCGTGACAGGGTTGCCAGATCTTCAATGTTTTGGACTCGTTGGAAAGGTCTTTTGATAACCTAACCAACGATGGGTCGGATGATGGACCCGGACATAGTTTACATACATTTAAGTGAGATCCGGCTTCCAAAAAGTACATCAATATCACTTAAGTGGCCATATCTCGAGACAGGGTTGCCAGATCTTCAATGTTTTGGACTCGTTGGAAAGGTCTTTTGATAACCTAACCAACGATGGGTCGGATGATGGACCCGAACATAGTTTACATACATTTAAGTGAGATCCGGCTTCCAAAAAGTACATCAATATCACTAAAGTGGCCATATCTCGAGACAGGGTTGCCAGATCTTCAATGTTTTGGACTCGTTGGAAAGGTCTTTTGATAACCTAACCAACGATGGGTCGTATGATGGACCCGGACATAGTTTACATACATTTAAGTGAGATCCGGCTTCCAAAAAGTACATAAATATCACTTAAGTGGCCATATCTCGAGACAGGGTTACCAGATCTTCAATGTTTTGGACTCGTTGGAAAGGTCTTTTGATAACCTAACCAACGATGGGTCGGATGATGGACCCGGACATAGTTTACATACATTTAAGTGAGATCCGGCTTCCAAAAAGTACATAAATATCACTTAAGTGGCCATATCTCGAGACAGGGTTACCAGATCTTCAATGTTTTGGACTCGTTGGAAAGGTCTTTTGATAACCTAACCAACGATGGGTCGGATGATGGACCCGGACATAGTTTACATACATTTAAGTGAGATCCGGATATATGTGAAAACACATTTTTATACATAACTTTTGAACTACTTATCGAAACTTCAATCTGTATAAAACTCGATCTATGGGACCCTAAACCAAGTCGAATGCAACAAGTTCGGGTCAAATCGGTTCAGCCAGTGCCGAGAAACATGAGCTAGTTTGTTGGTCACATACATACATACACACACATACACACACACATACACACACACATACACACACACATACACACACACAAACACACAGACATTTGTTCAGTTTTCGATTCTGAGTCGATATGTATACATGAAGGTGGGTCTACGACGTTTTTATACAAAGTTCATTTTTAGAGCAGGATTATAGCCTTACCTCAGTGAGGAAGGCAAAATAGACATCGGATTCGTGATTCACTCAAATCAAAGAAGGGGTTTCATACCTTCAATCTTCTGAACTCGTAGGAAAGTTCTTTTGATAACCTATCCAACGACAGGTCGCATGATAGATCCGAAAATCATTTCATCAAAATATCTGAGATCCGGCCTCCAAAAAGTGCATAAATTACACTTAAGTGCTTATAACTTTTGATATGGTTGTCAGATCTTCAATCTTTTGAACTCGTTGGAAAGGTTTCCTTTCTAAAAATGTATAATATGGTGGATTGTCTCACAAAAAGCACCCTTTTTACAATCTTTCGGACTTTTGTTCAAATCGTTTTTTAGCATAACTTTTGAAGCACTTTACTAAACTTTATAATTTTCAATAGCGACTTATGGGACCCCAAGACGGATCGAATGAGGCCAAAACAGACAAAAGCCAGTGCCGAGATAAACTAGTGCAAATTTTTTGATCATCATCCCACCACACACTCTGACATTTGCTCAGAATTTGATTCTAAGTGGATATGTATATGTGAAGGTGGGTCTAGGAGGTAAAATTAAGAATTTCATTTTCCGAGTGATTTTGTAGCCTTTCCTCAGTTAGGTGATGCAGCTTATGGTACTTTTTATCAGTATTAGAAGTTCCCCAACTGATTGCGGCTCCCCATTTCAATTTGGAGACCACGTGGTTTATGAACGAGCCCTTAGGGTTTTAGCTTATGTTATTCGCCAGTCACCAGTGAACGTTCATTAAAAAAATATAGTACAGTACAGCAATTTTCCACACCAAAATCAGGTTTCACACTTGTTCACAACACCGACAGAAGGTACTTCCGATCGGCTTGGGCCCCAAACGCAACGCCTTTCCTGTACCGTTTAAAACCATCTGTTGCACGGTGGCATATTTGCCGCGCGCCGACTGGAAATTGGGCCGCAGCTAAATCCGAAACAGACTGTAATTAACTCCAAAGGAACTAACTGCGGTGGCAGGTGAAGGCAAAGAGGCGCACGCCGAAAAAAAATGAATCGTCTTGCCTAAATCGAGAGCGGTAATTGCAGAAGCAACAAGGTCATCTTCCCAGAGATTGTCACGCACCGTAGCGCAGCGTCGTGACGGTGGTGTGAAATCATCCACCGTGAAACCAACGCGTTTTCAACTATATCCGAAACCAAGTCGTCTTCCAAAACTAACCAACTGTTGCTGAAGACAGGCGGAAATGTAAAGGTTTTTCGAAAATGACAATTTGGCTCATCGTTTTGCTGGACAGGAAAATTAAATGCAATCGTTTCTTCACTTTTTTGCAACTCAATCAACTTCGATCTATTCTAAAGCCATTAGGGTCCTACACATTAAGGCCACGGAGCATTCAGAGTATAATCCACCGTAGAGCGGAATGTATTCAAAAGGCCATTGAGGTCTGCGCGCTCCACTAAAACGGTTGCAATCTCGTCGTATACGTTACCTTCGAGAGATCTGCGCTCTACAGCATCATAGTTCGGCTGGCGGCATACACTACGACAGACAGATTAACAGAAATTCCAACTGTTGAGAAAAATCCTTCGCACGGTCACTTTTATGGTGTTTGTAAAGTAATCCACTATGCCAATCTCGTTATACAGCTTGTTGCTTGAACCACTCTCTTGCAGCACGGCGTTCTCTTCACCTTTAGCTCGCACGGACCATTCCAGGACTAGCAAATTGGCGACGATCACCTTTTTACACGAATTACCGTGCCACTCAACCGTAATTCTTCTATACAGTAATTATACACCATGGATCACTGCCAATAAATGCTACCAAGGACACTAAAACTTTTCCTGTTTCTTCATTACTGATTCCGAATCACTTCCTTGCGTGATCACCACCGATTCTGCCAATTTTATCGAATCAAACTGGTTGAGCAAATTGCGCAATTGCACAGTAATCCCAATGAGAATATACGAGCCACCCTCTCCAGATGCTAATTAGACACAGCAAACGTCCATCTTCCGAGGTGAGATCACAAAGATGAGATGATCGTTCATTCACTGCAATAGACGACACACGACCCCCGACGTAGAAACGTGCCTTCACCGTCCAACAACCACTCGATGACTGCCGCCAGCTCGAAAAGAATCAAGATGGAAAGGCAGGCATGAAAGATATTTTCTTACATTTCGATTTTTTTTATTTCTTTAGTGGAAGTGTAAAAACAGCAAGACTTCTTTAACCCAACCTTAAGAAAACTGGTTTTACGTTCCAACTGTATTGGTACCATCATGTGGTCAGCGCTGGTGTGGTTGTTGGAGTGCGGTTTTCCTTTGCCGAAAGGTGTCGAGTAACTTGTATTCGTGAAACACGGGTGAACGCAGGCTCAACGAGTGCACAGGTGAGTTGGTGCCGTTAGCTTGCCGCTAACCTGTGTGAGCCTCACGATCGCGCAGGAATGAACCACAGCAAGCACACAGCCTGGCAGTTTGTTGGCGGAGGACGCAGCCAGTTTATTGTCATAGACTGGTTTTAATTTAAAATATGGACAAAAATCAACTTAACTTTTAACATACACTTATGTGGGTGATATTTTTACAATATATTAAGGACTTTTGGTTGTCAGGTGGGTCAATAATGTGGGCATTTTGTAAATTACATCGTTTAATGGCACCCCCTGACCAAATTTTAAACACATTTCTGTCCGCTTGTGATCTTGCCATAAAAATGATCAATTATGTGACCATTACGATAGAAGAATTTATCAAATTTCAAACGTTGAGCACCGAAAACCTGCAAACACAAGACATTTGTTAGATTTATGGTACATGCAAGCAGAGCAATTCTCTACGAAATCGGTATTTTTTCTTCAATTTTAATTTTTGTATTTTTTAATCCGACTGAAACTTTTTTGGTGCCTTCGGTATGCCCAAAGAAGCCATTTTGCATCATTAGTTTGTCCATATAATTTTCCATACAAATTTGGCAGCTGTCCATACAAAAATGATGTATGAAAATTCAAAAATCTGTATCTTTTGAAGGAATTTTTTGATCGATTTGGTGTCTTCGGCAAAGTTGTAGGTATGGATACGGACTACACTGGAAAAAAATAATACACGGTAAAAAAATTTGGTGATTTTTTTATTTAATTTTTTATCACTAAAACTTGATTTACAAAAAAACACTATTTTTAATTTTTTTTATTTTTTGATATGTTTTAGAGGACATAAAATGGCAACTTTTCAGAAATTTCCAGGTTGTGCAAAAAATCATTGACCGAGTTATGAATTTTTTAATCAATACTGATTTTTTCAAAAAATCGAAATTTTGGTCGTAAAAATTTTTTAACTTCATTTTTCGATGTAAAATCAAATTTGCAATAAAAAAGTACTCTACTGAAATTTTGATAAAGTGCACCGTTTTCAAGTTATAGCCATATTTAAGTGACTTTTTTGAAAATAGTCGCAGTTTTTCATTTTTTTTAAATTAGTGCACATGTTTGCCCAGTTTTGAAAAAAATATTTTTGAAAAGCTGAGAAAATTCTCTATATTTTGCTTATTCGGACTTTGTTGATACGACCTTTAGTTGCTGAGATATTGCAATGCAAAGGTTTAAAATCAGGAAAATTGATGTTTTTTAAGTTTCACCCAAACAACCCACCATTTTTTATCGTCAATATCTCAGCAATTAATGGTCCGATTTTCAATGTTAATATATGAAACAATTGTGAAATTTTCCGATCTTTTCGAAAAAAATATTTTTGGAATTTTCAAATCAAGACTAACATTTTAAAAGGGCGTAATATTGAATGTTTGGCCTTTTTGAAATTTTGATCAATTTTGAAAAGGTAAATTATTTTGCGCTAAAATGATGTCTCAAAGCGAATGCTTTCATTGAAAACCGAAAATTAAAATCTTGATTTTTTTTTATTATTGATATAGAGCAATTCCAGCTCAAATCAGGAATATTTCTGGAACTTTTGTACCCGACCCTCTCCGATTTCAATGAAACTTTTTTGACATGTTATCCTAGGCCTATATAAGCCAGTTTTGTGTATATGGAGCCCATTGTACTCAAAAATGACATTTGAGAAGGGCGTGAGCGTTTTGAATATTTTTGCATTTCGTAATTTAAATATCGCTGTATCTCGAAGCCGTTGCATTGTACCAAAAAGTGGTCAAAGACAAACTTGTAGGAAATTGGACGGGCTTTCTGAAAAAAATACACTGAAACAAAAATACACGCCACTTCTATGAGATTTTTTGATTTTTAAGTTTAAAAGTGATATTTGAAGGTGATGTCACGATTTTTTTTCGTTCAAAATTTTTGAGGAAATAGCCTAAGATGTTACAAAAAGACTGACGAAAAATGCAGGATGGTATGTCTCTCCTAAAAAAATACAAAAATCATTTACTAAAACTGTTTTTTTGAAAAGTGCTCTAAACGTCAAAATTTTCAAAAACCGGTAGTGGGAATCGATTTCGTAGACAATTTTACATAAAAGTCTTCATATTGACCATTATCCTATGTCCAATCCTTGGGAAGATACAGCGGTTTTAAAATTAAAAATATCGAAAAAATAGGTTTTTTGGTGGTTTTTTGCAATTTCTATATGACAGACTTGATTTTTCAGTCTCGTAAATATTTTTACCGAAAAGCTCGTCTAATTTCCCATAAGTTTGCCTTTGACAGCTTTTTGATTTGACTCGTTTCAATATTTGCGTGTGCTTATTTAGTATTCAGGTTTCTACCACACTGAAAAAAATATTCTATTTTCAGTTATGAGCATTGTAATTAAACTTATATCTGTAAGCCCATACATCCAATTGAAAAGCTGTCAAAGGCAAACTTATGGGAAATTGGACGAGCTTTCCGGTAAAAATATTTACGAGACTGAAAAATCAAGTCTGTCATATAGAAATTGCCAAAAACCACTAAAAAACCTATTTTTTCAGCATTTTTATTTTTAAAGCCGCTGTATCTTCACAAGGATTGGACATAGGTCAATGGTCAATATTGAGGCTTTTATGTAAAATTGTCTAGGAAATCGATTCCCACTACCGGTTTTTGAAAATTTTGACGTTTAGACCACTTTTCAAAAAACAGTTTTAGTAAATGATTTTTGTATTTTTTTAGGAGAGACATACCATCCTGCATTTTTCGTCAGTCTTTTTGTAACATCTTAGGCTATTTCCTCAAAAATTTTGAACGAAAAAAAATCGTGACATCACCTTCAAATATCACTTTTAAACTTAAAAATCAAAAAATCTCATAGAAGTGGCGTGTATTTTTGTTTCAGTGTATTTTTTTCAGAAAGCCCGTCCAATTTCCTACAAGTTTGTCTTTGACCACTTTTTGGTACAATGCAACGGCTTCGAGATACAGCGATATTTAAATTACGAAATGCAAAAATATTCAAAACGCTCACGCCCATCTCAAATGTCATTTTTGAGTACAATTGGCTCCATATACACAAAAATGGCTTATATAGGCCTAGGATAACATGTCAAAAAAGTTTCATTGAAATCGGAGAGGGTCGGGTACAAAAGTTCCAGAAAAATTCCTGATTTGAGCTGGAATTGCTCTATACCCCCTAAGCAAATGACTTGAAATTGTAGAAAGTAAGGATACCACATTTTGGTGTTATTTTAGTATTACACAAAAAAAAATCAAACCATCCACATTAACGACCCCCGGGTCTTTTGTGGTCTCTATTGCAAGTTTCTGCTCGAACCTAGGAGTCCGAAGGCTTGAATGGGGAGAGCACCCAAACCTCTTTCTACTCCAAGGAACCTTCCACCTCAGTGTTTGAACTGACGACCTTTGGATTGCGAGTCCAACCGCCGCCAGCGATTCCACCGATGTAGGCTTGGTTTGGTGTGTTGTTTGTACTTATGGCATGGAGACGACACCTACACCTGGAATGACTTAACGGCCTAACAACCAAGGCCGGGACCGACATTTTACTTCCTCATCCGATGGAAGGTTGGAGCAGATGGGAATCGAACCCAGAATCATCCGCTTACAAAGCGGACAGCGTAACCATTCGGCCACGCACTGCCACACATTATTACAGTATTACACTATTTAATCAAATTCTTAGACTATGGGCAAATTTTGACCAATTTTGACAAGGTCATTAATTTTGCGCTAACATGACTTGAAAACCGAATTTTTTAAAGTTGATTTTTTTAAATCATTGATAAAAACGAAACTATTGGCACTACGCCCCCCGGGGCATGGCCTTCCTCTAACGTGGGATTTCTGCTCCAGCGCCTCTGACGAGACAGGAGAAACCGGGACCGACGTTTTACTTCACCATCCGATAGAAGCTCAGTGGATAAGGCGGGAATCGAACCCGCGTCTCATAGCATCATCGGGATCGGCAGCCGAAGCCGCTACCCCTGCGCCACGAGACCCCCCTCATTGATATACTAAGAAAATTTGTAAAATTGTTGAAATTTCTGTATGTCGGGATAATCAAATACTTTTGTTAACGGTTCAATTCATAGTTTCATTGAATGTTTTGAGGAACTTTGTAACCACTCGTTACAAGTCCTTCATTCTTCAACATTAGTAGGGAATTAGGGAATAAATAAATAAATGTAATTTTGTTAGTAGGGTTAGTAAAAAGGTAAAAAGTAAATAAAAACACAACTTGTTAATACACTATAACAACACACAAACGGTGGGACAAACCAACAACCAGCGACAGTATTGTCTTCGTCTTAAAACATCGCAAAGGGGGTGGTAGACAACGCCCAAAAGTGATGGGTGTCACGTGACGTAATGTCGTGTCACCGACCAAAAGGCTTGAAGGGACGAGAATTAGACCGCCAACGGTCACATTCTCCCAGGCAAGTGAGCGATCTGTACCGTTAGAAAAAGTAGAGCGAAGGACTAGAAGTGAAAGTGGTCGAAATTTGTGCGAGTGCACCTCTAGTCGTTCAGGTATGTTCTAAACCCCGTATTCGCCTATGTGGAAAGACGACTTAAGCTAAACTACCCTACCTAGTAGTACGGCTAAAGTTAATCTCTTCTCCCCATTGTCCTCCAGGACCTTTTGTCCTTTGGCGTAAACGCCATTTTGCGAGTTAAGCACGCCGCTTGACCGCCAGATCGCTCGCTCTTCGGCCCAGTTTGCGTAAGCGCGGAGGAGCCGGCTTACTGCGTCTAATCGTCAAAGACCATCAGTTGCTCTGGTCCGTGGACCATAATTTCCAAGGAGCACGCTCGGGCCCTCGTGGCTCTCATTCCAAAGGAGCGTAAATTACCCCTCTCGGTTTGGTCAACGTGGGCAGGTCCCCGGTCGATTCAGTCAAGGAGGGAAGGCCTGGTCCCTAAGCCGTGCTCTACCTTCCAAGTAACAATTTTAGTTTTACTGTAGTTTTGGAGAAGTTATGTAGAATTCCTGAGAAAATATAAGCGAGATGCCTTTTAGTCCCACATGCTGTGTTAAATTAGTGTTAAATCAGCAATAAAGCTAAAATGGACTACCTTAGGAGGTTAGCCAGAGTAAAAATTAAGAGTATCGTAAGACATTAAAATTTTATTGTGTACCTAATAAATACTTTATAAAGCTCTTCAATGCTCGAGTAAAACTTTCTAGTTTAGAAAAGATTTTTGTAGCAACCTATAGGAACTCCTGAAAGTTATAACAAAGCACGAAGCATTTATGAATGTTCTCTCAAAGAGAACCAAAAGCCTGTACAAAAAGGGAACAGCATGCTGATTTACTTGATTAAAGACAAATATTCTTATGCGAAATGGAATTCTAAAAGGCTTATGGTAGTTGATTATTCATTTCATTGTATAAATATATTTAAGCACTTGCATTTTTCCAATGAAATGTACCGCTACAGTAGTGCCAAAAAAAATTACCGAACATTTTTTTCAAGATAGCTTGAAAAAATGGAACGCGCCTTTAAAATTATCACAAAAAAACTAAACTTTTATCGAAAAAAAAATCGTACGCATGCGGGCTTCATCAACTGCAAATAGATTGACTTGAACAACGGATTTGAATTTGGCAATAATTCAATAAAAAACACATTTTTGTTAGTTTGCATGGGGTTTATTTATTATATAACAACTAAAAACGCACAAACTCGGTCACTCAATACAGTTCAATGACCAAACTTTAAATAGCGAAGGTGGGTTGGACAATGCCTTAAAAAGCAGCTAGGGGAAATATACCCATTTTAATCACTCTAAGCCGTTCGACCAATTCTCATCACTTTTGCCGTTTTCCGCTATTAAATCAACATTTTCAGAAGTATCATCAATGGAGAGTTTACTTGAGCTATTTATTACTTTGGAACAGTCAAAAACACTTTATAAAAGCTGAAATTTATTATCAAAGTGCTGATATGCCGATAGTAGAAATAGGCTGAGAAAGGGCATAGTTCCCCTACTTTCACTATTTTTACCTTCTGTTCCTATTACAATCTTTAACTCCACTACAATATAGACACCACAAACAATGATATTTTAAAACGATTATCACTCTCTTTTCAAATTAAACATATTAGTTAACAAAAAACCGCTGCAATCAGCACAAGCAAAACTGTAAATAACAGCGCGTAGCAATACAGATAATAAAATCTTGATAGTTTTGAACAAGGTAACTCTAAGGATGAAAAGTTTTATCAACTTCTTTTCGAAAACCATATGTATTTAAAGAAGTTCTAATCAAGACTGAAAGGCTTTGATAAAAGGGGCAGGACGAAGAACACTAAAACGAAAACAATTTGATAAAATGCCTCGTTTAGTAACGATAAATTGCAAAATAACATGATGTACATTCACTTTGACACAATAATGATAATGCACAGCACCAGTACATGCAACAATTGCAAAGCAAAAGAATTTCTGGTTCAGTGAAATGTTCCGATTTCTCACAATTCTATCACAATTCAAACACGATAAAAAACCACCAATTAAAAAATATTTTATTATTATCAACACATAGTTATTAAGTCATATGTAATTTTAAAACATTAACCGAAAATTCACTAGTAATTATGCCCAGAAGCGTTTTTCAAAAAATCAGCTCGCCTCTCAATGTATTTCACTGCGCTGTTCACGTACAACTGAATATGTCAAAGTGAAAGTACAAATCTAACAAGATTGATAAAATGCTTACGGAAGACTCAACAGATTTAAAGCAGCATTTGTTGTGTTAATCAAGCTATATCAAGAATTCTTCAGGCGTACTTAAAGTGTAAAGTTGAAAGCTTAATTAAAACTTCTAAACAAAATTCTTCATGATATCTTGAAGAATTCTTTAAAATATGTTTAAGTTTGTGGAATGGTAAAACCTGTTGGATTTGGTGAAAGATGTAACAAATCTTTATTGCATTTGATAAAACTATTATAAAAATGCTTAAGAATCAAAGGCATTTGACTTGCTACTTGGGCTACCATCCACCCCCACCACGTCGAGAACCGGCACCGGTGCTTCAGCAGCGAACGCGAGCGCTCGCGGCCAGCGGACTGAGTAGCAGATCGTCGTCGTCAGCGGAAAGACAGCGGTACGTACCGAGTCCCCCACACACACATACACTCACAAATATACACTTTTGAACCGACTTAAATACTTTGATTAAATTTCCCCTTCCGTCTCCCAAAAGAGGAGTTTTTATTCAACCCGTAACTCAAGAAAAGTGAAGTTCCCAAAGTTAAGTTCGCGTATCTCCTCGTTGGTGACTAGCGCAGCCGACCCTGCGATTACCGTGAGTCTGTGCTGTGACTAGCTAACCGTTGGCAGAAACTAATGTGGGAAAGTCCTAAATAGTTTCAATTTGAATCCAGTTTCATTGTAATAACATTTATTTTTCAATCTTGTTATTTTCCAGATGCTGAAAGAACTTAAAATGTTCGCCTAGTTCTTCAAAAAAATCAAAAATAAAACTATTAAACTTCAAAAAAGCAATTCAGTTACCACACTGAAAGCCAAAAAAACTTTAATTGGAAACATCCATTCACAACAACAATAACACACTTTAAAGCAATTCCATTTCATTTACTTAAACTTGCAGAAATTAGAAGTTATAAGCAAGAAGTTGTACAGCGTTGCTTTGGCGTTCTCGATTGCGAGATTTCTACTCGAAACTAAGTGTCCGAAGGCTTGATTGTTTGGGCAATTGCAAACCTCTTTTTAAACCTAAGCATCCATCCACCTCGGGATTTTAACTGCCGATCTTTGGATTGTGATTCCAACTGCCTACCAGCGAGTCCACCGAGACAGGACTCAGGGTGACGACTACTACACCTAGATTGAGCTAACGACCTAACCTCTAGGTTAGACCAGGTCCAACATTTACTTCCCCGTCGGGCGGAAGGCGTGATCAGACAAATCTCGTCTAGAAAAATGCCACCAGGACCTTCTGGGATCGAACCCAGGCCGACTGGGTGAGAGGCAACCACGCTTACCCCGATACCACGGATTCCTGTAATTTTGATTTGTAATTTAAATGTGTAAAGTTTCAAATTAAAGTTATGTTTACTAAATATACTTCAAAATAATAATGTTCATTGATGTTTTACTCACATTAAATAACGTATTTATGGGATAATTTGGAAATTTAATCAATTTTCTGTTTTCAAATCTAAAATATATATTTTATTTTAATGTTGTCAATGAATCGGTTATTTCAATTATTTCCAAATTCAACGTAAAGCTCCTTTAAAGCTCTTCGAACACTACTGAAACAAAAGCTTTAAAATCAAGAGACGAGAGTATTCAAACCACTTCAAGTTTTCTCTATCTCTCAAAATTCTCCAACACCAATGAAAACACCAAACGAAACAAGTTTTTCTTCAGTTCGATTCGCATATAGGACTGCTGTTGCTACATCTACATAAGTCGCAGGCAGTGTTTTTTGCTTTTTCTTGGCCTTTCAAAGCTCTCAACTCTGCCTCAAAACCACTCAGTAGCATTGTGTTGCTAGCAGAATACAGAAGTTGCCTCGAATCCGCTCAAAATTAGCTTTCAAAATGCACGTTTCACAGTCGGTAACTGTATGTTCATTTTTTGTTGGTTTTAATTGCGCAATATTTGGAAGAACTAATTTAATTTCTTTTAGATTTTAGTTACGCTAATTATAGGCGTTGTGCAATGTGATGTGTCTCATGTGCTAGGAGGTATTATAGTACAGGAAGAGATCTCCACGATTCCACCCCCACCTAAACCGTACGCGTTTAGTTATGCGGCTGGACGGCATCCAGGGCACGTTGACCGAACGCACAGTGAGGTGTCCGATGGAAGTGGCACTGTCAAAGGATCGTTCTCGTACGTGGACCCCAGAAATCAGGTCCGCACTGTGGAATACATTGCCGATGCTCACGGATTCTATCCGCGTTTGAGCCATTTGCAAAAATCTCCTCAACAAACCGAAGCAGTTGAACGAGCCTCGCAAAAACATTTTGCGTTGTACGCTAAAATTGCCGCAGAGCACGCGAATCCTCACTATCAACATGTCGTAAGTATACGTGGGCTGCAAAACCTCAACTCACATGTGAGTGACTCAAATTTTCTCAAACGTTTCGCCACACTCCTAGGAAGCATCACTGCCCAGAGATACAGTTGCAGTTTCCAAGGCCAAAGATCGACATTTTACGCTATATGAGAAAATTGCCCAAGATCATGCCAGAATTGCAGCGGAACGAGAAGCAGAACGACTCGCTTTCGAGGCTACTTCGGAAGTGACCCTATTGCACTGAATGTGTTGCAAAGTGAAAACCTGAAAGCGTGTACTAAAATTGGCTAAAATACTCAAGGACAACGAACAGTGAACAGTGAACACCCTTTCAAACTTGAATGTTAATATGTTTGTATTTAAAGAAGTACACCTAATAAACCCGTTTAGTTTGGACGGCGTGGCCCAAGAGCGTTCAGTATAAAGTTGACAAACAGCCGATTCGAGTCCTTAGTCTTTGCATCCTGCTTATTTTTCGCCGGATAATCGTAATCAGCGTATTCATAGTAGTCGTAATAGTCAGTATACAGCTCACCACCATCGTCATACCCATAAAGAGATTCTTGCGCAATGCCAGGACGACGGATTATTCCATAGTCAATCAGTGTCGGTTGCTGTCTACGAATAGGTTTGGAAACTATTGCGGAAAAAAAACAAATTAAACTTGTTCTCTGAATGGACAAAATAAGACTTACTCTGTCGCGGACCGTACCAGTATGCGAATGGTTGTTCAAATCTTGCAGGAAGTTCCTTATTTTGCGGCACGTACGACATTCCTCCGTTCCGTCTATTATTTGGCAGCATCGCCTGTAAATCGTACATATCTGCAATTACATTGAAAACCACATCCGGTCTGCCGTATTCTGAAAAATGAAATGAATTAATTTATGTTTACCGCTAGTACTAGTGGACGAACTTACGATAACCGACGCATGTTCTTGCACTGCAGGCTTGCTGCTTTCCATTTTTACCGGGACCAGCGACAATCGTTTGAGAGCTTCCCGGAACTTTTCTCGTTGGTTTTTTCTTACCAGCTGTTGTTGTCCTCATGGTTGTTGTTGTGGTGGTGGTTGTAGTCGTTGTAGGAACTGCAACAGAAATTTCATCACATTTTAAACAGATAGCAATTATCTCTCGAGACTTACCGACAGTAGAAGTGATTTCATCCTCGTAGTAATACTCGTACTCATCTTCTTGTCCTCGTACTATACCCATCTGTTGCAGTACAACAATAAAAGCATAAAGCAGAATCACAATATCAACTTTGGATTTCATTTTTACTCTTTCAATAACTAAATAACAATGGCAGCCATGGGCGCTGGGTAATGCCTTTAAATTCAAATTCTGCTAATGGCATATTAATTCGATATTATTTAATTTGGTGCTGTGATACATTGAATTAAAAGTAAATTTCATGTGAATCACCTCTTGAAGGACAAATATAACATACTTGTAAATTTGATCACATGACATTATAATTGCAAAACAACAAGTTTTTTTTCAGTTAACGAGATTTCTGAAATAATAAGAATATTAAGCTTAACTTCAAAATTCTCTCAACATTATTCATTGAATTAAATGAAATACCAAACAGTTAACATTATTAGTTAACATTACTAGTTAAATCAAATACCTAACCAAGTTTATTTATGTCGTCATATATATTTATAGGATCATAGCACATTCCATTATATATATTATTTAATTTATTTATGTGTTATAGCATCAACTGTTAACTAATTTGAAGTGATATTGTAATTTTTTTTACACATTTCTCAATTAACATTTACATTTTTAATATTTTGCTTGAATTAACTGGGGTGACATTGATATGATATCAAATTATTTTTCGGAATATTTTTCAACTGATAAGGCTGGTACAAATTTTATTTAATGTTTTAAAATTGAAAATGTCTTGAAATCAGAACAATTTTTCGGATTGTGTTTCAAAAACAAATTAAATCTATTATGTACAAACAAATTCAAATAATCTGAAAATTCAGTATTTTTTCGAATTGAACTCATTTTTATTATGACACATTGAAGTATGAATGTATGTATGTATGTTTGTATTTATTGGAACCCTCGTCTTGGCAGGACTTGGCCATGACCATAATATGTTTCAACTTCAACTGAGCCGCTTTGGTTAGTAACCGACATGTATGTTAAGGACCTTAAAAGATTGTAATTCGCATTCCAACCATTTCTTACGAAATGAAAAAGAAAGACAATGAAAATCAAGTGCCTTGGGCCAGGCAATCCACAACTACCTCATCCTGTCCATAAATATATGAAAGCTCTGGGATATTTTTTTAGAGGGATTTGATTTTTTGAAATGTAAATAAAATAAATGAATAAGGCCGTTCCAAACATTTACAAAGTTTATGGACCGAAAAATCAAGGGGTAAAACTTTAATCAAAAAATATCAAAATTTTAATGGAAAGAAAAGTGCATTCAACTAAAAACTATCAACTTCGAAAGTAACTATCCTGCAAAAATAATCACTTTTAACCATCTTTGGACTCGTTGAAAAATATTTCGAATACTTGTAAATTATCAATGTACAGTATCAGTATCGAGGGACATAAACTTAAAAATATATTTTCATAGGTGTAAGGAACATATAACAAATGCAGAGCAGAGCATATTATTTCAATTGTTAATCAGAAACCATCCCGATTTTGGTAGCCCTAATTTTAACTTGGGTTGGGACCCGTGGTGTAGGGGTTAGCGTGGTTGTCACGATGGCATTTTCAAGACGAGATTTGTCTGATAACGCCTTCCGTCGGACGGGGAAGTAAATGTTGGCCCCGGTATAATCTAGAGGTTACGTCGTTAGCTCAGTCCAGGTGTAGGAGTCGTCTCCCTGGCAGTAGCATGCCCTGCTCCTCGAGGAAGGTGGGGCAATTATATGGACGTTTTGAAAATTTCGTCGTTCATGGACGCCTCCCGACTAAAATTAGAACAAATTTCTGAGGATGGTGGGGCAGTTGCCCCATGTTGCCCCACCCTGTGCACGCTAGTGCTCCCTGGGACCTGTCCCAGTGGACTCGCTAGTAGGTAGTTGGTCTCACAATCCAAAGGTCGTCAGTTCGAATTCGGGTGGATGGAGAGTAGCGTGGCTCACGGATATATGAAAAAGACAAAAGTGTTCAATTCCAAACGCCTCGACCGGATTTTTGTAGCAATATGGCCCCAGAACATAGCCTGAAACTTTGAGCGCATTTGGTTAAGGTTTAGTACTTCCACCATTGACCTGAAGTTAGTATGGAACTTTTAAAGATTTACTATGGGAAATTTTCACTTTTAACCTCTTCTTAGATAAAGTTTCCCAAAACCCAATCAAATTTTCTTATTCTCAAGTTTCTTATAGGTTTTGATCCGGGGAACAACTTTGTAGAACATCGCAAAGCGCTAGGAATTGATCCTGAAAAGATACAGGATATTTTTTGGAGCTAGGATTTTTTTTTAACGTGCTCTAAAAATTTGCCTGTATCTTTCCGGGATTAATTCCTAGCGCTTTGTGATGTTCTACAAAGTTGTTCCCCGGATCGAAACCTATAAGAAACCACTACTTTGAGAAAAATTCATAGGGCATAGGAAAATATACTCGAAGAAGAGTTAAAAAGTTGAAAATAAATAAATTAAATTTATTGAAATTTCTTTATAACTTCAGGTCAATGGTGGAAGTTCTAAACCTTAACCAAATGCGCTCAAAATTTCAGGCTATGTTTTGGGGCCATATTGCTACAAAATTCCGGTTGAGGCGTTCGAAATTGAACACTTTTGTCTTTTTCATATATCCGTGAGCCACGCTAATGGAGAGGTTTGCCTTCGGACACCTAGGTTCCTAGGTAGGAATCTCGCAATCGAGAACACCAAGAGCAAATAATTTATTTATTTTTTATCTTTATTCATTTTAACTTTGTGTAATAAAACTAAATGGATAGGATAGTTACAAAAGTGAAACTAATTTTAATTTATGACTAGAACTTAGCAAAAATTATTGTTGATGCCAAAAACCAGACATGACAAAATCCAATGTTATAAATTGAATCTGTAGCTGAACTTAGTTCATACTAAATTTTGGCTTAAGCCAAATTAAACTTAATTCTAATACAAAGATCATTAGCAATTCCCTACTAGAACAGCCTCATTAAAAAAAAAAGTTGTCCGATTGGGCTCAAAATGTTTGTGGTCGAAATACCCGTATTTTTTCTTGTTTGATCCTTAAAATGACCTACGCCGTATTAGGGTGGTCCAAAAAATTGGCATTTTCGTCGATTTTCGTAAAAAAACACATTTTAAGCGTGATTGAGTGGGCTTTAAGAGAAAAATAGTTCGGAGTTTCAAAAATTTAGCCTTATATTTGAAAAGGTCGTATGAAAACTTGAAATCCGGGTTTGGAGGTCTCGGGATCGAATGCCCTATGTCTGAAAATATTTTTATCGGATTCCTCGGACACTTTGACATAACATATCCTAAAATGGCGAAGTTGCATTAACAGGATTCCGAGATGTAATTTTTTGAAAATAAAATCTGGGGTTTCGACGCGCCACGCTCAAAAACAGGAAAATGACGTAAATGGAAAAACAACTATTTTTACTATATCTGCGATAATTTTAAAATTTAAGCGATGGTTACCCAAATGGCCAAACAAAAAAAAATACGGGTTTAATTATTTCGGCCAAATTTGGAGCCCTATCGGACAACTTTTTTTCGAATCAGGCTGTTTTCATATGGAATCGCTGTCATGGTATCCATGAAAAATTATACCATGGAAAATAGAACATGGATGTTATGGTGGCCAATGACAACATAAACCACCAATCAATATCTAACTAATATTATGTAAATTGGAATTTCCCTACCAGGCCTCTCTCTTGAGGACAAATTTTGTTGAAGATAGCCACCTCGGTTAGAATTTATTACGCCTGACGTGAGTTTCAAACCGATGACGGACGGGGCCACAGAAATTAATATTAGTTTTTTTAGTACTAAGATATCAATGTTGAAACCGAGTTATTCATAGGGGAGAGTGGGGAGACTTGATCCCCGGGGAGACTTGATCCCAAGCCAGTATCTCGTCAGCATGTGGGTAAAACAATTAGCTTTGTTCTAGAAAGTTGTGCGAAATTGACTAAAACTCATTGTAGAAAACAAAGAAAAAAATTAAAAAATGTTTAGATTGAGTTACACACATTTTTCTAAGAAGTGCTGCAAAAAACTTCCAAGAGATCTTTTTTCTTTGTTTTGATAAGTATAGAAAACACTCAAAAATTATTAAAAAAAATATTTTTTATACATGAATTGTTTGATAAATATATCAACTCCCAAACCCTTACGCATTTGATGTTAAATTTATCGTCATACTATTTTTACAATCAATTGTTTAAAAAAGTGCGTTTAGGGAGACTTGATCCCTGCATTTTTACAGTCACTGGAATCAGCCTCAAAATTAAATAACTTGGGTGGGTTTTCGTACATAGTTTCCTTTAGTATAGTTGTACATAACTTACTGCAGTTTGAACCATTATTCAAAAGTATTGTAAACAAAAATTACCAGCTTTTGTAAACATGCTCAATTTTGGTCTAAAAAAGAAAATTTTAAGTTTTTAAATATTATACATGCTAAACTTGTTATATTTTGAACACAAACGTACAGGTTTAATGTGAAATTGCTGTAACTTATAGAAAATTAAAAGTTTGGATGAATAAGAAACATTTTGCTTAAGATTTCTTCAAAATGATGAAAGGGGGATCAAATTACCCCCAACATTTTGAAAATGCCGGTTTAAAATATTTTTTAAAAACGCTTGGCATTATTCGAAGAGCTTATCTGATGAAATACCCTTATCAGCCAAACATAGTTGAATGATTAAGCTTTCAATTCATGCAAAAAGATCATAGTTTTGTGAGAAATTGACAGAGTTATGTGCGATACAAAAAAAAGGGATCAAGTCTCCCCACTCTCCCCTATATTTATTGACGAAATATCACACGACTTGAAATCTCAACAGCAATGTTTGATTTTTTTATAAATAATATCCCCAAAATAAATCTGCTTGACCTCCAGTGTAACAACAGCACTGTCTACAACTGGAACCTCCATATTGTTGAAATCCATAGTACGAAGAAATAAAGTCTCTTGTATTCCAGAACACGGGTTTAGCCGCTTGGAGTCTTCTTTGTTGATCATAGTAATACAAATAATCGTAACTCATACCGTTTGTAGCTTCTACTTCAGAATATTGATCTTCGTAATAATCTACTGCCGTTGTTTCACGATCATATAATTCCCACCAACATGTTTTGTAACGCTTGGGGAAAACACTTGTAACAACTCTTTTTTTAGCGCCATACCGATTTACTGTTTGTAAGGGTGCTAATTTATACCAACGATATATTGTGTCACTAACTGGTCCCATAATGTGTTTCCGACCGTTTTTGTTTTTGTTGAAAAATCGAGAAAATGGATTTGATGGCGCATAATAGCTTGCAGCCAAGTAGTCCTGAGAAAAAACGCACATTTTAATAAGTGTTAGAATTTTGTAACTAAAAACATACCTGAACTAACATAAAAATCAATACTGTATTGCATTTCAAGATCCACATCGTGCAAGTGTTGTAGCAAGCAAAAACGATCAACCAGGACTGTTCATTATTTTTAAATCAGTTTCTACGCCCTTGTAAACACTAATTTGATTTCACTGAAGCATTACTACCGGACTATTATTTCAAAGTGGAGGTGAACACTATTACCGGAAGAAAATTCTGGAATATTTTTTCAATGTCATTCGGTGCACGACAATTTCCAAGCAAAAAAACAACTAAACAATTCATAACAAGAATTAACCAAATGGAAAATGTTCCTGCAACGGTATCAAAGTCTAACGACATTGGTTCAGTTGAAAGATCTTCCCTAAATTTATCCATTCCATAAATTCTTTGTAAATAATTGACGGTACCAAATGCTTGTAGTTGTAAAATTACTGAAATATTTTGTTTTGGCTGGGCTCACAACACTTAACTATGATGAACACACATTTCCAAAGCTTCTGGAATCGATTCAAAGTACCGTTTTGCAGGTTCATGCATGTAGTAAAAAAACCCAGCTGATTGAATATCTTTTATTAATCCTATTATCATCTAACTCAATACTATTACTTTAGTTATGGCTTTTTTGGGAATTTAACCAACGGAACCCCCAAAAATGCAAGCCACGTCGTCAAAACTGGCGTAACGATGATTTCCACTTTAAAAGCTTCTAAACATCTAATACTTTGATCGCTAAACATTGTTTTTGAAATCATCATAGCACAAATCAGAATAGTACAAATCACAACCCAAGCCACCGTATCGAAGGGCTTGACTAACTTTTGAAACGAGGTAAACAGCCTTACCCTTGGCGCAGCAATAACAAATTCGTTAATAAAATGAGGCTCGCCTTGTTTAAGATATAAACTACGATCCGCCGTCACTCCTAATGTACCGAAGCCCAAGTCTACCAAATTGTTTTGAATCAATCTCATCAATCCTGTACTGTTTCTTTTCTTAATTTCTCCCAATAGAGCTCCATCCTTTTTCAGCACATCGACGTCGTCGTGCTATCTTGTCGCACCCGACATTTCGACGTTCCGAGAAAAACGCGTTTTAATGTTTGACCTTGAATAAACAAAAACCAGAGCACGCAATGCAAACAATAACAAACACGTTTTTTTTTGGCTAACCATTCTGTGCATTGTCCCGAAGTTTGGTTGAAGTTGGTTGCTGGAGTCCCGAGTTATAATTACAAATGTTTACGGGAGTCTAACTTGCACAAGCGTCAAACGCGTTCTGACCTGAAATCCCTCTAGCCAATTGTCGCACTTACATCATTTTTTAGGGAGCGACAAGATAGCACGACAAGATTGAATCTACTTTCATATGTAAAGTGACAAAAATGCACGGAGTTTTTTCGGTTTTTATTGAATATCTCAGGATTGAAATCGAATTTTGGGGATCTGTGAAGGTCAAAAGGTGAGGCATTGTGAGCTACACAAAATGGCGTTCTAAACTCAATTTGGCCCAAAATGCACGTGCGACAAGTTAGCACGACGGCGACGACATATGCTACAGGAAAGTTGTGACGTTCGGTGACAGTTTCTATATTCGACACTTCTAAACCATTGTAGCACGTTTTCATAGACGAATCCTCCGAAACTATTGTAAACGGTTCACTTCATTTTCGCTAGACGCGACCATGACAATGACATTAATGATACGCTTTTGATATAACTTTTCAAACATTAGTTTCAACTCATCCGAGTTCAACGATAGTGTACAAGCCTCATGACTGTTTGGGCTGATTTTTTCATACTGTTTACGGAATGCTTCGTATGAGTCTACAACAAAAACGTTGTAAAAGAATGGTGGCATTCCAGCATAATATGCAAATGTGATTGACATCATTTTACTATTCAACTGAATGGCGTTCGTAAAAATTTCTATTGCATCATTATTCTTAAAACTGGTTTTACTCTCCATATGAAACCAAATTGGTTTGTACGATTCAACATACTATCTTTCCAGAACGTTTGATAGTGCTTCACTAAGCACATTTTGATTTGTAGGTGCAATATTATGAATAAAACAGTTTACATTCACATTGAATGTTCAAAAATTGAAACATGTTCTAGAAAGTGTGTGTTATTGTAAGTCTTTATTTCTAAATGTGAAACGCGTTGATACAATGATTTGTTGTTTTTTTTTTTTTGTGAAATAGCAAATGTAAGCTAGCACTTCCATAATACTTCGAAGCAAAAGCTTGTTACGCTTAAAGAAACGAATATCAACCAAATTATAAAGATGGCCGAAATCGTGTCCATATCCAGAGGAAGTGGTTCTACGCTATGAAACTCTTTGAAGCTCGTAATTCCAAAAACACTTTTCCAGTACTTCATTAGGCCTGCAGCTTGCAAATTTAAAATGTCTTCGTCAAACATTGCATTTAACGGAGAGTCCTTGGGGTAGTAAATTCCAACAGCATAAGTCGCAATAACATCCGTTCCAGTTTTCACAAATCCTTTTTTTATGTTCTGTTGGTTGAAATAGTTCAACGTGGACGATGGCAGTAGAATCACACCATCTAGATCTCCATTTAGTAACTGCGAAAGTTTGGGATTGGTTTCATCAGGGTTGATGAACTTGAGCCTGCAACAAAATATCATTAAAACAGATTGATGTTGTGATTAGTTGATATATCTTTACATTTTTAAAATATCCGGGGACGATGCAAAGAATCGTTTTGCAGGTTCATATAAGTAGTAGTATAACTTTTCAGATTGAATATCTTCTATAGTTTGAACAGGCTTGGTGTGTTGTCCTTTGTGAAAGTATTTAAACATAGCCCCTTGATACAAAGTTCTAACCATCAGCCCCATAACCATCCAACTCATTACTATTGCTTTCGTTTTATCTTTTTTGGGGCATTTTGCTAAAGGATTTCCTAGGAATGCTAGCCAAGTAATCAAAACTGGAGTTTCGAAAGCTTCAACTTTTAAAATTCTCAGATATCTTACGTCTTGTTTCCCAAACATAACCTTTGATACAACTATTGAGCCAACAAGTGCAATACTAATAAACATCCATGCCATAGTATCAAAAGGTTTATATAACTTCTCGAATGACGTATACAGTCTCCCGGTTGGAACAGCTATAATAAACTTACTAATGAAATGCGGTATTCCCTGTTTGAGATAAAAGCTACGTTCTGCTGTTACTCCTAGCGTACCAAAGCCAAAGTCTACCTGCTTGTTTTGAATTAATCCCATCAAACCAGTGCTATTCTTTTCCTTAATAACACCCCAACTAGTTCCATCTTCATTAAGAACATACTGTGCAGTGAAATTGTGATGTTTTGCGATAGTTTCTACCATTACTACTTCCAAACCATCGAAACTTCTATTACCAACTATTGTGAATGGGGCAACATCGTAAGTTCCTGCTTTTAAGTAGCACCCATTCATGTTAAACAGATGATTCGGGAATAAGTCAATATCAATTTCAGAATTATTGTTACTTATGTTTGCCAAGAGTTTTGGATTGATTTTACTGCAACTTCCTTCATGATATGGGAAATTTGTATAAATTTGAGCTTCGCCCGGTGTTGTCACTTTTATAACTATTGCATTGATTATTTTGTTCAATAAAAGTTTCTCAAATATAATTTCAACGACATTGGATTCCAATGCAAAGCAAATGATAGTGTACAAGCCTGAAAGGTCATATCTATCCGTATTGATCATTTCGTATTGCCGAAGAAATGATTCATATGACCGAACAATCAGCACATTATAGTACGAGGGATGCATTTCAGAGTGCAATACGAAAACAATTTGGATTATTCTGCGACTCGATCGAACAGCGTTTACCAATATCTCAACATAATCATTGCTTTCAATATTATCATTTCTTGGTGAACTCAGTAAGACTGGTTTATGTGTATTTATGTAATACTTTTCGAAAACAATAGTCAAAGCATCACTAATAAAATCATAGTTGCCATTGTTGGAAGATATTCCTTCACAGGACGGAAAGATCAAACATAAAATGAATAAACGAACCATTTCAAACCATAGATTCCTTCCAACTAGTAATTGGTGTTAGGCATTACTCTATAGAGAAGCAATATCTTGTTACTAATGTATCAGTTTTAAATAATCTGATAGAATAGTTCCATTGGTTTTTAATTGATTCTCGTTTATAGGTAACTATTCTTAATTACTGCTTTTAATCGGTTGTTTTTATCAACGGAAAGAATTCCGTAAACCAATTCAAAAACAAACACAACGGTGCATAAGAACAGCCCCAATGCCCATATGATAAATATACCAGACACGCCATCAAAGTTTAATTGTTCAGGTTTTGCATCGCCAAGATCGAAATAACTAGTTTCTCCAAAGGAACGGAGCCAGTAGTTGAATATTCCAGAAACATGCAGCTGAGAAATAACCTTATCGAACATCATATAGAAAGGCGAGTTTTTTGGATAGTAAAAACAAACTAGATACGTGGCAACGATTTCGGTCCCAACGTTGACATTCCCTCGACCAAGATTTTTTTGATTGAAATAGTTTACCATGGCTGACGGTAACACTAGAACGCCATCCCAATGTCCATGCATTACCATCTTCAAATGATTGAAAGGATCATCTGTGTTCTTGGTGATTTTAACTCTGAAAAAGAATGTATTCCAATTTATAATGGCAACAATCACACTTTACTTGAATGTACCTTTTCAGAACATCAGGAAACAACTCAAAATAGCGCTGGGTCACATCAAACATATAGAAATATAATCCCGCTGCTTCCACATATAGGAAAGTTCTAACTGGTTTAGTTTGTTGACCATGATGTAAATATCGGTAGGTCGCACTCTGGTATGATGTACGAACAACTAGTCCCAAAAACAACCAGCTAGTAATGACGGATCTTGCCATCCAGTTGTTGGGGAATTTAACCATTGGATTTCCTAAAAAAGTGAGCCAGCCATTCAGCATCGGATTTGGCAAAAAATCAATCCAAGGAAGTTTTGAATATTTCAAGTGTTGCTTCTCGAATCGAAGCTTCATTAAAATCATTCCCATACAAACTGCAATTGAAAGTAGCATCCATGCGTTCAAGGTGAATGGTTTGAACAACTTTTCCAAGGATGTAAAATTCCGTCCCGGTGGAATGGCAATCACAAACTTGCTGATAAAATGTGACATCCCAGCCTTTAGATAGAACGATCATTGAGCAGAAATTCCAACGGAACCAAACCCCACATCAACTAATTTGTCCTGAATCAGACCCATCAGTCCAGTGCTGTTTTGAGGCTCGATAAAACCCCATCGCATATTGTTTGCCGGATAGATGAACTGCACGGTGAAGTTATGTATTGTAGCCACTGTTTGCACTATTCGAACTTCTGTTCCATCGTAAAATGTGTTGCCATAATGATCATTTTTAGGTATTGTAAACGGTTCCAAAGGATACGTGCCAACCTTCAACTGACATTGGTTCATATTATCAAACTGATTCGAAAACAACGAACGATCCTGAGATTCAGCTTTGCCATCTTTCGATACCATCACCAACTCTGGGTTGACGTTTGCACAGTCTTTATTGCGAAAGGGACGATATGTGTAAACTTCGATCTGATTAAAGGTACTCGGTGCTATAAATAGCACATTGAAAATTTGTTTCTGATGTAAACAGTTGAAAACTCTTTTTTGCAATTCCGTCATGAAACTACTTACTTTTCCTGTCATTCTTTAACGACGAAATAGCCTACTTTTCTGTACCAAAAATAACAGAATCGAATAGCAACACATTTCAAAATAAATGCTGAAAAGTTCTACTTTTCAGCACTGAAATGAGGGCTGAAAAGTTGAACTTTTCAGCACTTGTTTCGAAAAGTAACACTTTTCAACATTTTTTTTTATTTAAACGATTGATTGACAAAATACATGAAAATTTGACTTAAAATTTGACTCAATGGGTGTTTTTCGGAATTGCAAAAAATGTTGTATGGAACTCGTTGCAAAACTTGATTTTTTCAGCACTCTTCGTATTTATCCAACTCGGTGAATCTCGTTGGATAAATGTACGACTCGTGCTGAAAAAAACCTCTTTTTGCAACTTGTTGCATAAACTACTATTTACTAGTTCAGATCCGTTTCTAAGAACATGTTGATAAACTACAGTGTACATTCCCGTTGAATCGTACTCAAAAGCATTAAATGATTGACATATTTTTTTAAATGATGTAAACGATCCGATTATTATTACATTGTAAAACGATTGATATACTCTGTTTTTTTGCTGTCCATTTCTTATAATGATAGGTAATTGGTAACTATATAAATGTAACACTTCTGTTAAAATATCGAGTTGCTCATTTTTTTCAACGGCATCTTCGCCAGAAAAGTTTATCAGAACACTTTTGTGGACGTCTGCATACATGTCTAGTATATGCGCGAGCGTGAAACTGATTTGATGTGAATGAATTTTATCAAATAATAAAAACGAGTTCAGAATAACGAATGCAAATCGAACCATCTTGTACTTAGTATCGAAGAACACTACTTTCAATTGAAATGCTAGCAATGTGGAACTACGGTTAGTAATCGATATGTCTATTACAATCATAAGCCACTATATTTTTCTTAATTTTCGTTCATAAAAGAACAAATAGTATTATGTACTGTTAGGATGTAACAACACTAACTGGAGCGAGATTGAAAGCAACATTGGCTGGTGTTGCACCTTCAAAAATTAAATGCAATGAAACTTTTGAAAAAAAATGTTCCGAATTGCTTTTGATCATTTATGCGATTTTTTTATTACAAGATACAAGTACCTAAATCTCCTCACATAAATAAATTTCGTTACACCCTAATTTGACTGAAAAGCTCGTTCGAAATTTTTAAATTATAACATTGCCAGAATGCTATAAAAACAAATTGATCAATATCACTTACTTATTGCAAGTTTCGCATTCAAACATTCTGCACAGATTTTTCTTAGTTAAATTTATTTGACATTCAGTTATGTTTTTTATTTCAGTATTTCATAAGTGCAGAAACTAACGTAGCTGAGACCATCTTTCAAAACCTGACCTGAAGGAGAGTTTACAATTACCTAGGACATCAAGTTGATTAGTTAAATGAAAATGTTACAAAAGAAACCGATTAATCTGATAGGTGGCTCCTTCTGAAAAACTCTATATTCGCAAAGATTCACTGAGGTATGGTGAGGACTCATAAAAAAATGGCTACAAGATATGGAAAAAAATCATTACCTGATGGGTTTTTCAGATCAAACAGTTCATCCACAACAAATAGTTTTAAACACGCAATCTCAGATAGATCCACGTGCTTTACAATCAAATATCGTGTGACTCGTGCTGTGTATTCATGTTATGTAAAACAATTTGTGAATTTCATGTCAATCGGACATGGTGTCAATCTCATCAAACCAGTTCATCATGAAATTCTTGATGGTTCTGTCACAGCTTTTAACCTTATCGCAGGCAATCATGAAAGAAGACTATTTTCATAATAGAAAGCTCAATTTTAACGTACAAACAATAGTGTCGATCTTGAACGAGTATTACGTAAACGATCACTTACCAACCCAAATAAGCTATTCAGTGTCAGATGCTAAGTTAGTTTACACGCAGAATGATTTAATAAACAAAGTGCTAAAATATGCAAGCGAGAATTCAAAAATATTATTCCACTTGGCACATTTCAGGCAACGTACAACATTTTTCTATAACCTCATATTCATTGATGATCTCTGTGCTTTTCGAAGTGTGCTTTTATTACTAAATAGTGGATTATACAATTTTTCCGGCCTCTATACGGTAGTCATCACTGGTTTATTCAATGAAGCACTAATGCAAGAAATTTTAGCAAAGTTATGGTCCATAAAAATTACAAATGCAATCGTTTTAACAATAAGCCACTCTGACGTTCATGAAACTATCTCAATGTACACATATTTTCCATTTGAAAAAAACAATTGCGGCCAGGTCTATCCAGTTTTATTAACAAACTTAAAATCACACAATGATTTCAACAAAAATGTCATTTTATTTCCAAATAAATGGGAAAATTTACACAACTGTAGTTTAAAAGCTGGCACGTTCGAAATTAAACCATTCATAATCATGGATTATTCAAATGGAGAATTTGGACGCAATATTGACGGTTTTGAGGCAAAACTCATAGAAATAGTTCAACGTAAGCTCAATTTCCAAATCCAATATCATTTTCCGGCGATTGGAACACAATGGGGTTTTATTGGAGAAAACAATAGCACTGGTCTAATGAAAATGATCCAATCTGGACAAGTCGACTTTGGAATTGCAAGCATCGCATTAACGGCGGATCGTAGTGAGTTTCTTCAAGCAGGGTCAGCTCATTACACTTCCAAAATTGTATTTGCTATTCCCGATGGACGGTTGTATACTTCTCTTGAGAAACTATTCCGACCGTTTAAAACGTCCATGTGGTATGCTGTAGTATTTTGCTTGACATCAGTTGCTTGTTCGGTAGCTGCATTCTACCGACTTGGATCTCATCGATTACTAAACCTTAATGAATCCAGATCTCCTGTCATGAACATTTTCAGTGTATTTTTCGGTGGGCCAAGTTCAGAAGTTCCAGAGCAAAATTGTGCCCGTATAGTGCTCTTTTCATGGATATACTACTGCTTCATCATTCGCACTGTCTACCAAAGCTTATTATTTCAATATTTGCAACAGGAACAAAGATGGCCTAAGGTAGAAACCATAGATGATATTGAAAGAGAAGGGTTTACATATTATATGGCGGATATAGCACAAAGATTCTTCATCAACGCGCCACATGTTCTTGAAAGGTATGATATACTCAAAGTGGTCTACTGTTGCTAAACAAAAAACTTGAGCATCGATTCTTTTTTTCAGAACTCAAATTTTACCACATGAATCCGACTATTTAAGTAAGGCACTAGAGCGATTAGCACGAAATGAAATCTACGGAGTTGTTTGTGTTGTACTCAATAATATTGCTTATCACAACAAATTTAAAGCTCATATAGGCATAGTTCATGCAATGACTAACCCCATCCTGACGTATTCTATTGCTATGCACTATCCCAAAAACTCTCCGTTGGTAGAACACTTTGATAAGATAATCAACAAACTTCAGCCAAGTGGAATTGCAGACCATTGGGCAAACAACTATGGAAATAATGCATTCCTTCATCAAATCAAGCAAACTTACAACGTTCCTAAACCTTTAACCAATGCTCAATTGATAGGATTGTACAAAGTATCTACGCTTCTACTAAGTATTGCAATTATTGTTTTCTTGTGTGAACTGCTGTATTCACATTTTGGATTTCATCACCGCATTAAAATTTTGAAAAATAATTCAGGAAATAGGCACCAAAAAACACCCAACAAAAACAAAATCATATATCATGAAAAAAAGAAGCAATCACACTCAATGGAAAGCTATTGAAATGATATAAAAAATTCCACAACTTCATGTGACTATTGTACAATTAATTATTTAACAGAAAGCAAACATGAACATGATCAATGGGTAACGACTTGACAGTTATTTTTTTTTTTTCACAATTAGATCGTATCCCGACAATGACAATGCAATTTTACATTCGTACCAATCAGTCAATCATGAAAGCTCTATTAGTGTTGACCATCTACACTGTAGCAGTGAAATCGAATCTGATTTCCAATAATTCTCAAAATGAATACATGAAAATTATTCAATTGTATTCTAGTTCCATTTTGTATATAATAGAAAATTATTATGAAAGTTCTATTTATCCAATATATGTGTTATACAATGGTATGAAGTCAGATACAATGTTATTTCAGCAAGATATTTCAAATGCAATGTTAGGCAGTGCAAGTAAAAATTCGAACAATATATACTATGTATCGTGCGAACAACTTGGATTACCAATTTATCATAGTGTCATGTTCATTGAAAGCTACGATTCCCCTGGAAAAACTTATTCCAATTTCGATCATTACCACTCATCGGGCCGGCATACTATCATTTTGAGTAGTAGCAGTACTTCCAAGCAAATTTCACTGAAAAACCTTTTCAAAAACCTGTGGTCCTCAAACATAACAAATGTCATTGTTCTATCAAATATAGACGATAATGGAAGTATCGAAATTTATACTTATTTTCCTTTTCATGAGGAAAATTGTGGTCAAATAGAATCCACCATTTTAACGAAATTTAATCTCGATAATCCTCCCGACAAAAATATCGTTTTATTTCCAAATCGATGGACAAATTTTCACAATTGTTCCGTAAAAATTGGAACGTTTGACGTTAAGCCTTACATAATCGAAGAACCTGAAAATATCAAAACCAAATTTAGTGGCATAGAAGCTGGATTAGTTCAAATTGTATCGCAGAAATTAAACTTCAACATCGTGTACCAATCTCCAACTAATAATGTTCAATGGGGATTTATCCGTCAAGAGAACAGCACTGGCCTTATGAAAATGATTCAAACGAAAGAGGTAGATCTCGGGGTGGCATGCATCGCCTTGTCACCCCCTCGTAGTCAGTACCTTCAATCAGGAGTGCCTCATTATATTTCCAAAATACTGTTCGCCATTCCTGACGGTCGTTTGTATACGCCACTGGAGAAGATTGTCCGACCGTTGGAAGCAGACACGTGGTTCGCGCTGGGATTTAGTCTGATTTCGTTCATATTTTCAACAATACTTATCCATCGAAGCTCTCAACACCATTTAAAGATGAAACCTGTACCAATCATCAACATTCTGAACATGTTGTTTGGTGGCTCCAATCCCAATCCACCTCGCCAAAATTATGCAAGAATACTACTGTTTTGGTGGGTTTATTTTTCTTTCCTAATTCGAACGATTTATCAAGGACTGTTGTTTAAATATCTCCAACATGACCAAAGATGGCCCAGATTAGAAACCATTTCGGATGCTGAAAAAGAAGGTCTTACATTTTATATGGTAGACGTTGCGGAAAGATACTTTACTCACAGTCCGGAAGTGCTCAAAAGGTAATTATTTCCTTAGCTACATTTTCTTGAAACTAAATACTACAATCTCTCCTAGAACATCATTTCTACCACATGAAACCGACAATGTGATCCTTGCATTGGAGCAGATGGCACAGCATGAAATTAAAGGAGTTGTTCTTGTAACATTAAATCACATTGCTTACCACAACAAACTTAATTCAAAATTAGGAATTATCTACGCTATGATCGATCCAGTTGCCACTTACTCTGTCGCGGTTCACTATCCAAAAAATTCGCCGTTAGTGGATATTTTTGATAGAATATTCCTTCAGCTGCGAGCTACTGGAATTGTAAACTATTGGGCCAATAAGTATGGAGATTACGCATTTTTGGCCATGAAATTGGACAACCCAGCTGAACCAACACCGCTGGGAAATAACCATCTCGCAGGATTATACATAATATTCTCGATTTCTATGTTTATCGCTACAGTGGTGTTTATTGGTGAAATTCTGTCTGCACAATTGAGGGAATTGTTTTATAAAAAAAATGTTTGTTAAGATAGAATAAGATTATATTATAAATAGAATAACATACTTAAAAATCAATCAAAATTTAAAAAATAGAAAAGAACTCCTAGTGTTTCCTCATTTGATTCGCATGACAATGGCAAAGTTGTAAAAAAAAAAACAAAAATACATAAATACACCGTCTCGAAAAAAGCCACCGGGGCCGACTGGGACTGAACCCAGCCGCATACCACTAAACCACCGGACCATACAAAAGTGAGAAACAAGAACACAAATCAGATGAAAGATTATGACGTCTGTTTGACCAAGGCTGTAGAGTCGAAGTTTGGAGGAGTCAGGTACTTTTTAGGATCCTGAATTGGTAATGACAAATTCTGAGAGATTCTAAGCAGCCAGTGTCGGAATCGGCTTATTCTCACCAACGTTGTGTAGGAGTTGTTTTTGGAGTAGGATCCGGTTGATTCTATTTGCAGTGTCGTAGAGCTAGAATCGGAGTCGCTAAATCTCCAGGAGACGGTTATTTTCAGCATCTGAAATCGGAGTCAGAGTCACTGTGATACCTACCCGACGCTTCAGTAGAGTGGTTTAAATTTGACTTTTAGTTGTCTATTACTACAGGGCTGAGTTATATGGGTGCACTAAACATTGAATCCCGGAAATGATCCCGGATAAAAACTGAAACATCTCAAGCCAAGTATTTTTTTCCATACAATTTTGCAGTTTTAGATCCAAACTAGGAAAAATAATACAATCAAACATCAAAGTTATTATTTACTTTATTATGTGCTTAATATTGCTCGTTTTAAAGCCAAAAACAAATCCTTATCACACACGCCAAAAGTACCGAACCACTCTGCCAGAAGAGCTACCTCCAGATGAAATATGTCTAGCAGCAGGACGTTTCCGGACAACGTATCTACTACGATTGTAGCCGTAAAAGCTGCTCCAGGGCATTCCATAGCCAGCTGATGGACGTCGCATTGGTTGAACATTACGACGAACTGGTGTCTTTGTCTTGTGACCCAATAGATACCAATTAATTATCATTTTTGGAACCCGGTTACATGGACGAGTAGTTGTAGGATTGACCACTATTGGTGGTTCGGTGATCACATCGTAGTTACTGTAATCGACAATAGTTGTCACTTCAAGCCCGGGGTCAACTCCACCATTCGGCAAAACTGTTGCGGCTGGCGTTTCTTCAGGGGCCTGCGTATCTGTTGGTTGAGTTTCGTAATCGTAATCCACTGGATATGGGTAGTCGGCCGGCTCTGTAGTTTCGCCATAGTCGTACTGAGCCTTTGAAATTTTCTATAATGATAAAAAGTTGGACATTATTACAACAGTTTTATTCTTAGTTAAGGTTTAAATACCACAAACAGTAAAATCAAATATACAACTTTGAGTTTAACGTACAACATCCTTGATGTAAGTTTCAAACTATACTGAATTACTAATATTAGGGTGTCAAACTGACATTAAGTGGAATGTCGTCAATTTATAAATCATTGCATTGTCCATCATGATTAATCACACGATTCAACCTTCATAAAAGTAGAACGAATGCTTTAACGATGTCATTATTTTTGAATTCATCGAAAAATGAAAGATACCAGTTGATTATATTTAATACCTCTATTTTTACAATCACAGTAAAAACGATTGCCTAACAAGACACTCTGTAATCCGTAGTTTAAAAAAATTGACCAATTTTACTAGTAAAATAGCAAGAGAATGGCCTAAACAAAGTCCACATTAACTATGGTGCCCAGAATAAAGGACTTTTTTGAAAACCCCGCTCCACGAGTTAAATATTGTTTCTTGAGCTATTGTAGGACTCTGGGCCAAATATGAGCAAAAGCGGTCAGCATTTACCCATTGATACTCAAAGGTGAACTTTGTATGGGAAAAAAATAAAAAAACAGATATTAAAAACCCAATTTTGTACATCCATCCAAAAATTCCCAAAAATGATTTTATAATGAGAAATTTAATCCTCAACAACTTTGTACAAAAACAACATACCAAAGCTGTAAAGCACGATCCTGAAAAGTTATTAGCAATTTTCACCGACTTCAAGTACAGTCATCCCACATATTCGGAACACTTTTGTGGTAATTTGTCAATAGGATGCAAAATGCAACTTTTCTGTCGACCCTACTATTTTTAGGACCTTTATTTGGACATTCTCTTGCTATTTCAATAGTAAAAGTAGTACTTTTTTAAACACAAATCTGCCTTTCAAGACTACTTTATCCAGAACAGCAACACCCTGCCTCCAAATTGCCTGTTCCATGATTGTGGGATGTTATTGTGCCTCCCACAATTGTGGAACACCTGAATTTAACTGATATTTTTACAAAAAAGTTATCAGACCTTTCATAAAACAATACTAAGCATAAGTTTTATTGGTTTCAGAGTGTGAAGTCATTATTTTGTATAAAATAAGTACACCTGGGGAAAAAAAGTTTGTTTACATCGTAAGAAAAAAGTGTTCTGAATTTGTGGATTGAATGGGTCAATGTTTTTCTTTAAAAACCTTGATATTGAAACGTAAACATATACAGCCGGTCTATACATCAACCGAAAGATCGCAAGAAAAGCTTTCACATGAAGGTAAAAGCAAATCATTATGTTCAATTATTGACTTTCCATGATTTGTTGAATATTGGCTGATCTGTAAACTGTTCCGAATATGAGGGATGACTGTATCAATTGGTTAATCTGAACCAATTTCTCTCAAAACTCGAACAGAAGCTTAAAATAACCAAAAAAAAAATAACATTTTCTGCTTGTGAAGCAGGGGGTCGTTTTTTTCTGAGCACCCAACTGCACATTCAACCCCCGGTGGTTGGTTGCTTTTTAGTTCGTACCCCGTTGGTTTGACAAAGTCATACTAAAAAGTGACGAACTATCACTTTTTAAACGGGACTCACACTTCCTATTGAACCAAACTGTGAAAAGAGGGTATCAAACTTAAAAGTTACCCCTTTTTTGATAAAATTATTTTTATTAGGTCCTTTTCGATACTGGAGCTTGACAACAATTGGTGTCAAACCATCGGGGTTTCTATGTAGTCAGGACATAACATGTCGTCTGCTGTGTGCTATCTTGTGACATAGACCATTTTGGTCGAAAATGAGTTAATGATGACGTTTTGCTATACTTAACAAACACTACAAGATGCTTTAACCCGATTTTGGGAACTCGCTTCCGTTTCCCGGATATCGCAATGCACACTTGTGACATAGACCAATTTATCATCAAAATGATCGTGCACATTTGTGACACGTCATACATGATGTTGGAAAATGTGGAAAATTTACCTTGATTTTCACAAATTTATGTTGATACACACTTTCTAAAGGCAATGTAATGTTTTGTTTTTGAAAATATACTGATTAAGTCGGTTAAACTATTGATTACAAACTATTTTAGTTTGTATAGGAATTCTGTGCACACTTGTTACACGTAGTACATTTTTACTTTCAAAACACACTTGTGACACGTGTTTTCCAGATTTTTAGTTACATTTTATAATGTAACTCTTAGTAGGTGTCACTAAATTAGTCCATACTTGGAGCGTTTGTTCATCGATAGTATACGAACAGATCGCTTTGTTTAAAAAAAGTTTATCATGTTTTGTTGTGAAAATATTCAACCTCAAACTTTAAAAATCGTTTTACTCGAAAAATACCAAATGTCTATGTCACAAGATAGCACACAGCTGACGATGTATTTTAAATTTGTGTTGCAGCAATATTGTCAAAAGCCTTGAGCGAACAATAGATCATTTTCAATTATCAACTTAAACACTTAAAAATTTAATTCAGAAAATTAATGTTATCTTTACTTAGTAGAATTTTTTTCGAAGAATCTGATAATTCAGTCAATTGTTTTATTCGTACTCATGAAACTTTGAGAGTAATAAAATAAATGAAAAAAAAAAATCCAAAAACAATTCTTACTGAACGCACTACGTAAACTAAACTGGACTACATTTCCTCTCCCATCGTATGAAGCACGTTGCATGCTCATAAACATATATCATTAATCATTACAAGAACGTCGTAAATTTGCCATGCTCTCTTTCATCAACGACATTATTTCAGAATATTCAGTTATTCTAATTTTTCGGGATCGTGTGCATTTTTCGGGATCGTGTGCATTTTTCGGGATCGTGTGCATTTTTCGGGATCGTGTGCATTTTGGGATTGTGTGCATTTTTCGGTTCTATCCATTGTCATTCCCCAGAATTCCATCAGAAATAAAAGAACTTCTAAGGTTTCTATAGGTTTCATGCAGTCAGCAGCATTACTTTCAGAAATACGCAATAATATTCATGAACCAAGCCGTACCCACCACTTTTTAGAAAAACTGCATACAAGACAAATTATTCAAAAAAATCGCCGCTAAATCAAATGATGAGCATTTGTAATGAAAATTCACAGTACATACATTTCGACATGTATACGAAAAAACTATACAATTGAAATAATATCTAGTATGTAAGAAAATTGTAAGTAGTCTACATAAGCTTGACGAGTCAACAATAAGCAATTAAATCCTTTTTATCAACATTTTCATAGTTATAGCACAGACTGTAGTCTGTGGTTATAGCACAGACAACAGACGTTTGGCACATAGGTGGAACTCCATACAACCTGATAGCTCAAAAAGTGGCACGATTGTTGAGTTCTGTCACTGGTATAGTGGAAATTTGTCCACGCTTGTCACAGCCTACTCAGCATCAACAACTGTAAAATTTGAATCTATTATACCTCTTGCAAATTGACAGAACAAAATATGTATACCACTTGTATGTTGACAGAAGCTTCAAGCATTCATTCATTAAATGAAGGAGTTTATGTTGCTTTGGTGACGCGATTTCTTTGCTAATGATTCAATTTTTATGCTCTTTCTCAACAATTAAAGCTCTCCCTCGTGATTCCCTGATGGAAAATGGGTTAGTGGCGTCGTTGATTTGAAAATTGAGAGGAACAGATTTAAGAGCTGCGAATCTCCTCCTCATATTTTTGTTCGATGTCAAAGAATTCAAGCCATGTACTACCAGTACTACCTAAATACCTGTTTGCAATCGAATAAAATGATGAGCCATGATATCTGAAAATGCAGTTTTAAATGCACAGTTTTTCCGGCATTTTGGAGCAGGAAAGGTAAAAGAATCGCAAAAACAAACGGCCACACGAGAGCCGCACGAGAGGCAAAACGAAAATTCAAATCATGGAGTGCTGCGATGTTGTTTACTTGAGGCAACTTTTCAATATACCAGTTTTGATTGGACGAAGGGTCAATGCATATTTCATGTAGCCGGTGCCTGTTTAAGATTTAATAAAATTATCAACTATGATTTATCTTGGCTTCTAATCATTATTAAAAAAAAAATGATCGAAAAAGGATCAAATTTGGAATATAACAAAATTTGTTAGAAATTTTAAATTTGGTTGTGAGTGATACAAATACATATGACATATTCCGGCGTTGCAACGTCATGAAATTTTCCACTTTTTTGCGAAATATGTCTCGTATGATGTTAAAACCTGTTCCAAATATAAATATTATTACAGATTCGGATTGACAATTGAATTTTCTACAAGTAGTGACTATGGAAGACATATCTTAAGTCGAACTTTTCATTTGCCACATCGATCACTCTGTAACGTTGCAATGGATACAAATTAATAAGGCATGTTTTAGTTATTTTAAACATTTATAATTGTTATTCCAGCTGCGATTGAAGATTGAACCAATAAAACAACGAACAAATGATTAAATTGATAGGCTGATAGGTCTTGAGCCAAAACGGGTCGTTTTTGTCGCTAGAGAATGTGCCATATGCATGTACCATAATATCTAATCTAATCTGGGATCATATGCATGCAATGCAATCATATGCATGTACCATAATATTAAGAAAAACATCTCGAACAATATTATAAAAAATCAATCGAACAAATGCTATTTTGCGCTACTTAAGAGATTGGGCACAGATGAAAAATAAAATAGAATTTGAATAAATTTGTGACCAACAAATGGGACTAGATTAAATTAAAATAAGGATTACTCACTAGCTACATCTACTGACAGTAATTATTAGAATCTACAGAACAACGACAACATCAAGGGATGTGTATGTGTGTGACAAATTGTCCAAGACATTGTGAAAATTGAAATTAATCATCGTAATCGGCTATGAAATTAATTGGCTGGCCGGAAACATTGTTTTCAAATCAGGCAAGTTTTGAAAAAAGAGTTCTGTTAAAAATGCTGTTGAAGTTTAATTGCACGCCGAAGTACTGCTAAGTCAACATTATGTTCTCGATGGAAATAAATGCTGTTATAAAAATTAAAAATAATTTTCCACTTTGTGTAATTTTATGAAATTTAAAATATCCTAATTACATTCACTATGGACGACCCATCGATGCAAAACAGCCATAAAAACTAGTCGAAAAGTTGGAGCTCTCCACCGCTAGAGGCAGTACCGTACATATCCTCGTTTTTGAAACTCAAGTTCCACGGATGTGCGTTTGGGCTCGATTCTTACCTTGTGTAAATCATTGCAACGATTTTTTAGTTGTGGCAATCCGTTTGTGGCGCTGCAGTCGCTTTGCCCTGACACATTTCCCGCTGTCAAAATATCGCTTTCCGCCTACTGTCATTTTCGTTTCGCCATAAGATTTGTCGGTTTTCAACGTTTGTTTGTTGTTCGTTTGTTCTGGATGAAAAGTTGATTCTCGCGCTTGCAGCTGCTTGACAAATGTGAGGCAACCAAAGTGGCCAATCTGGTTCCTGAACCAATTTTAGCACCGACGGATAGCCGATTGGTGTACGGCGTCGTTATGGAGAAGGTGTGCAAACGACCGACGTTCCAATCAAGATTCCCTCGGAAAATACGGTCGCCCGGTAACATTTGAAGAACCACAAGTCGCACAAGGCCATCGGTTTAATCTCTACTGATCCTTACTTGACCAAATACGACACCGCTTTGGCACTGGCGAAAGAGGATGGGAAGGGGAAGGGTGGGGGTTGGAGGATCGCTTGAACTGGATATCCGGTGGGGGAAACTGACGTGCCGGGGGGAACATTCGAGATGGCGACGAGGGTTCGCCGGAAGTGTCGGCACTAGAAGATGGTGTGGTTTTCGAGGGCGTTGAAGTGGTTGGTGTCTTGGAGGTGAGGGGTGAGGTGTTCGTGGAAGCTAGTTTGTCGGTTCCGGAGATAATCTTCGGAATGCGGTCGTTCGGGGCCAAAACGTTTACGAGGTTGGCCGCGATAGTAGCTCTTGCTGACGGCGCCGATGACTTTCACACTTTGTCGTGTCATAACGTGCTGTTTCTCCATCTTCGACAGTTCCGGATTGTTTCATTTCTGGTCCGGAACCATCTTTTTTCCTCTAAGAAACGTTTGCCCATCCTCCCGATTTCCACCAGGTCTCCTTCTCCTTTTCGCTCTCCTCTTTTGGTTTTGTTGATAAACATAACCAGCAAGAATTTGACAGCCTCAAGCGCGGCCTTGGTTGCTGTGTTTAAGCCACCACCGGAGACGGAAAATCGTCCACCCGCCCAAGTTTCATTTCTATTACCAGAACATGAAATTGACTCGATAGATTGCTTTCAAACTGTTCCAATACCTAAATTAATATATCTTGAACAAACTGAAAAGTTTTCAATGTTATCTGTTGAACCCTTTTGTTACATTGAAAGTTTGAAATTATAATTTTGCTAGATTGATTCGCGAATGTATGGGGAAATATGAAATCGTTGCCTTTGCTAAGCTATTTCTCCGATACGGCTGAAGGAATACTAGTTTTTATTGCTACAATTCCTTTTTGAGTAATTTACGTTTCCAAAATGCCTATATGTGTTGAAGAAAATCTTTCGCATTTAGGAGATTTGTTAGTTCAAAATTTTGAATCGATTTTTTCAGCGGCTGCCATTGCAGAACCACTGGTTGATCAAGATTTTCACCTTCGCCAGCGGACGGCGTCGTTTTCCTGCTGTCGTTACTATGGCCACGCGAAGTTTGTTTGGCGCCCGCGAACAGGGTGCGCGCGGATTCAAGCATGAACTGTGACTCGATCATGGTAACCACGTGGATGAAGTGATGGGTGAAGAATCATGATCATTCAACTTTCATATATTTGTGTGGCTTTGTATTCAACAGAAAATTTAGTTTTTTTATTTCGACTTTTGATTTTTTTCAAGTTCTACAAATACATACCTAGTTTTCAGTATATTTTTTTTTTGAACGAAAACACGTAGATTTAGTATGGAAAAGATAATCATCATGCTTTTTAGGGAAATGTTCATTCTTGAACATGCTTTTTAGATTCTTTATTTGATGATGCGTCAATTATGGGCAGTAGCCATCTTCGAAACAACGCAGGAGCTCCCCCAGTGAAACTGTGAAAATTACTGTTTGCATGATTTGACCAAATCACGTCATGTGACGGCTCATTTTTCCTGGAATCGGTTCTGGGAATTTTTATTGAAATGCATCTTAGCACATTTTAACGGATTTTTATGCTTCTGGTTACATTTGACTGGTAATTCGTTTTATTTTCAAGGAAAAATATGGATCAATGGAAATTCGTATCACGTACAAAAAAAATTACTTGTTGACATGGTTCCGGAAAACCGCACTCAAAAAAATGAGTTCGCGTAAACGTGCACAGAGTTCATGCCAACGGGAACCAGGACGAAAACTGTTCAACTTTTATAGTGCATTGCACCATGAAAGTGAACAGTTCTCTTCCTGGTTCCCGTTGACATGAACTCTGTTCACGTTTACGCGAACTAATTTTTTGGAGTGCAAGCTTTATCCGGTGACCTTGGTCCAGTCCATTTTCTATAACTCTTATAATTATCCTTTCAGAAATTCAAAAATACAAAAAAATAAAAAATATGCATTGCACCATGAAAGTGAACAGTTCTCTTCCTGGTTCCCGTTGACATGAACTCTGTTCACGTTTACGCGAACTAATTTTTTGGAGTGCAAGCTTTATCCGGTGACCTTGGTCCAGTCCATTTTCTATAACTCTTATAATTATCCTTTCAGAAATTCAAAAATACAAAAAAATAAAAAATACAAAAATACAAAAATACAAAAATACAAAAATACAAAAATACAAAAATACAAAAATACAAAAATACAAAAATACAAAAATACAAAAATACAAAAATACAAAAATACAAAAATACAAAAATACAAAAATACAAAAATACAAAAATACAAAAATACAAAAATACAAAAATACAAAAATACAAAAATACAAAAATACAAAAATACAAAAATACAAAAATACAAAAATACAAAAATACAAAAATACAAAAATACAAAAATACAAAAATACAAAAATACAAAAATACAAAAATACAAAAATACAAAAATACAAAAATACAAAAATACAAAAATACAAAAATACAAAAATACAAAAATACAAAAATACAAAAATACAAAAATACAAAAATACAAAAATACAAAAATACAAAAATACAAAAATACAAAAATACAAAAATACAAAAATACAAAAATACAAAAATACAAAAATACAAAAATACAAAAATACAAAAATACAAAAATACAAAAATACAAAAATACAAAAATACAAAAATACAAAAATACAAAAATACAAAAATACAAAAATACAAAAATACAAAAATACAAAAATACAAAAATACAAAAATACAAAAATACAAAAATACAAAAATACAAAAATACAAAAATACAAAAATACAAAAATACAAAAATACAAAAATACAAAAATACAAAAATACAAAAATACAAAAATACAAAAATACAAAAATACAAAAATACAAAAATACAAAAATACAAAAATACAAAAATACAAAAATACAAAAATACAAAAATACAAAAATACAAAAATACAAAAATACAAAAATACAAAAATACAAAAATACAAAAATACAAAAATACAAAAATACAAAAATACAAAAATACAAAAATACAAAAATACAAAAATACAAAAATACAAAAATACAAAAATACAAAAATACAAAAATACAAAATACAAAAATACAAAAATACAAAAATACAAAAATACAAAAATACAAAAATACAAAAATACAAAAATACAAAAATACAAAAATACAAAAATACAAAAATACAAAAATACAAAAATACAAAAATACAAAAATACAAAAATACAAAAATACAAAAATACAAAAATACAAAAATACAAAAATACAAAAATACAAAAATACAAAAATACAAAAATACAAAAATACAAAAATACAAAAATACAAAAATACAAAAATACAAAAATACAAAAATACAAAAATACAAAAATACAAAAATACAAAAATACAAAAATACAAAAATACAAAAATACAAAAATACAAAAATACAAAAATACAAAAATACAAAAATACAAAAATACAAAAACACAAAAATACAAAAATACAAAAATACAAAAATACAAAAATACAAAAATACAAAAATACAAAAATACAAAAATACAAAAATACAAAAATACAAAAATACAAAAATACAAAAATACAAAAATACAAAAATACAAAAATACAAAAATACAAAAATACAAAAATACAAAAATACAAATACAAATTTTTGTTTTTGTTTTTGTTTTTGTTTTTGTTTTTGTTTTTGTTTTTGTTTTTGTTTTTGTTTTTGTTTTTGTTTTTGTTTTTGTTTTTGTTTTTGTTTTTGTTTTTGTTTTTGTTTTTGTTTTTGTTTTTGTTTTTGTTTTTGTTTTTGTTTTTGTTTTTGTTTTTGTTTTTGTTTTTGTTTTTGTTTTTGTTTTTGTTTTTGTTTTTGTTTTTGTTTTTGTTTTTGTTTTTGTTTTTGTTTTTGTTTTTGTTTTTGTTTTTGTTTTTGTTTTTGTTTTTGTTTTTGTTTTTGTTTTTGTTTTTGTTTTTGTTTTTGTTTTTGTTTTTGTTTTTGTTTTTGTTTTTGTTTTTGTTTTTGTTTTTGTTTTTGTTTTTGTTTTTGTTTTTGTTTTTGTTTTTGTTTTTGTTTTTGTTTTTGTTTTTGTTTTTGTTTTTGTTCCGATTCTTTTAGTATAGAAACTTATGGCTTTTCGTCATTCGGGAATTACAGGAAGAGAAAGTAGTTTTAGAACGGAATGGCAAGAAGTTTTTATTCTATAACGGTTTCTATTATCAATTTATTTTAACTTTCTTTAAATATTTAGTAGGCAATTTTCAATTCAAACAAACAAACAAAATCAAAAACCTGGTGGAATTTTTTGTCATATTCACAACGCATTTTGGGTTGCTTATATATTCAGAAAGCCATCCTGGTTGAAGGTGATAAAGCAGGAAACAAGAAGGCCATTGTCATACTACATAAAATAGCAGACCACTAACGTGTCAAGCTACTCGGGAAAGTTTGAACAATAATATGATCGTTTCGAAAACTACGTCTTATATGGACAATCCCTGAACAAAAAAAAGAGTAGCTGACCAAGAGGTTTTTCTATACACGGATATAAATCCTGTAAGCTTATCTGGATACAAAGCTGAATCGACTAGAACAACGGTTGAGCGGATAATCCCTTGTTTTCGAGGTTAGGAAACTCTTATAAAAAAATGAGTGTAGGATTTCCGTAAGAAATATAGATAATATAGAAATATAGAGTCCGAAAATAGACCTAGTAACTCCAGAAGTTTTGTAAAAGACCAACAAAGCTAGAAAAGCAATTTTCAAAAAAAAAAACTGGTTTGGAAGTGGTAGAAAATCCTATTCACGAAAATGACCGGGAACGCGCTCCTGCATGTTTCTGTAGCTTCTTTTTCTGCTGGTGTTCTGCACGAGAAAGAAGTAACTTTTGTTGCAGAAAACTATTTGAACACTCTGCTTCCGATTGTGTGCAGAATTGCAGAATTCTATGATTACGGGAATTGCCCAATTATATTCTTACATGTCTGTTATGCCCGCCCGTGTGGATCAATCGGACCGCTCTGGACTCACAATCCAGGGTCGCCGGTTTGAATCCCGCGGCGGGCGCTCTAAAATTCTTTGTGTAAATATGGGTATTCGGCGCCGTCGCTCTGTGCCATACTTTCATACACTTAGGAGCCCAGGGCGGCGAAGTCCTTGTAGATAAAAAGGAAGACACTAGTGGTTGGTACTAGCAATGGTGGCCGACAGCTATAAAGTCAACTTCGTCTGTTATTGCAAAAAAAGAATGCATAGTACTAACTTTTGACTTTTTCTGCTATTTACCATTTGCTATTTGAAATATTTCGTTACAACTTGAATAGCGTGATTACATGAAAACACTACCTCGCCACGTGTTATGTGCCGTATGCAAGGATTTTAGGTAGGCTATGATTTTGGGCCACGTGGTTGGCTCGATGCACGCGCCTTGGCGCGAACTGATGTTTTTCGTTAAAGTCATCATAGTAGCAATGAAATTTCCCCTCTCTGGCAGTGGTTCCAATAAAAATAAAAATCATCCAGTTTTCCTCTCCGGTGGGCCCTTAAAAAAGCATCAGGCTAGACTCTTATTTTAATATCGATAATTAAATGGAAAAAAATACATCCATATGCTCGTAAATCGCGTTGATTAATTATTTAAGTAGATTTACTACAGCATAAAAACGTAATCTTTACCTATTTACATGTTTTTTCGAAAAATTGAAATAATATATTTTTAATATATTTCTAGGTGATGCATTTTCAAACACACCTTCTCAGAAAACCATCATGGCTGCTTCAGAGAGTGGCAATAGGCTAACAGATGGCGCTAGTAGATTAGCAGGATGCGGCAGCCATGTTTTTACACAAGATTATCAAATTATTTTGTTCTAGCCGCTACGTCTGTTGTCTGTGGTTATAGTTAACTAACTTTGAAACTTTTGTTGAAAACTTCTTCGTTATCTGGAGCGAATCGGAGCAACTTTTACGCCAATTTTTGCACAGTTTTGGAAAATGCTTCATTTTGTTTCAATTAATGAATTTTTGTTTTTTGGTAATTTGGTTTTTTTCTAAAGAAAAACTGAAACCCCGATGTCCAAATGGGTCTCTTTTTTGGTTGACACCCTATTTACACAGAGCGCTCTCTTACTTCCAAATGTTGAGTTTGATAGCACTGACCTACAAAAAATGACAAAAATGACTGCGCAGGCCTAGATCGAGGGGAATCATGACGTTTAGGGTCCCCAGAAACACGTGCACTTTGTCTTTTTCAAAAATATTTAGACAGGGCCGAATGGTTTTTCTCCAAAGTTTGTATGAAGAATTAGGACAGTTCGTCAATCTTGCTTGTACAACCAATAAATAGCATGCAATATGGCTTCATCCATAAAGTACGTCACGCTAAAATCAGCCAAAATTAACCCCCCCCCCCTCACCCCCTTTGTCACGCTTTTCCTATACTTATAACACGCAATGTCACACTTGCTCAGACCCCCCCCTCCCCCCCTAGAGCGTGACATACTTTATGGATGACGCCTATGTGGGAGTAGCGAGCAGCACTATTTCTCCATACAAACTATGGAAAAAAAACCATTCGGCCCTGCAGGGACATGTCTAAATATTTTTGAAAAATTCAAAGTGCACGTGTTTCTGGGGACCCCACACTTTATGCTTCCCCTTGAGTTGAGTCTGCGCAGAAATGTTGTTGGTCGGTGTAGTAAGTGTCCCGCGAAAAAGATAATTCACTTTTAAGTTTGACTTTATTAAACAACAGGGTACAAACTGGAAAGTGTCAAACGAACAAGACCAACCACAAAGAAATACAGTTGATCCAAAAAAAACAAAAAGATGGTCTGGTTATGTTGGCAAAATTTAGATAAATGTTTTTATGGATATGGTGAGCACTTTTTTTTGTTACAGAGTGTCAATTATTCAGCAAAGCTAAGCCCCTCGTTAGGAAAAGTTCATGAAATACGAGACGTTCAAGTTTCGATTTAGGGTACATTTTTTTTCTTTTTTATTTACGAATAAGAGATTTCTTTGGAATGTTCATATTTTAATGTCAAATGGAGCCTACCATTTCCAAAGATCACAAAACTTTTGTAAACAAGAGTGTGTCCCTTTCACTCAAACGACAGTTTGCATTAGGTGTGAAAGGGATACACTCTTGTTTACAAAAGTTTTGTGCCCTATTGAAACGGCAAGCACGAAATGTTTTCACATTTCACAACATGTTAAAAATAAGAATAGATGATGTCTGGAGTTTTTTTTTTTTTTCTTTTTTTCAAAGATCCAATAAACCAAAATTTCAGTTTTTGCTTTTTGGGTGTTTTTTAATACCCCTGACTCAAGGCGGTTTCAAAAACACCCTAAAAGCAAAAACTGGAAACTTGGTTTATTGGACCTTTTCAAGAAAAGCTCCAAAAGTTCTTCTTCAATTCCATGGAAGCCCTTAAAAACACTTCGTTTTTAGAAAGGTGTTGAAGCAAGTGAACAAAGCAATCACCTAAGCTGTCATTTCTTGTTTCTTTTTTATTGATTTTCGTTACCGAAACCATCCTCGAATTCCCTCCTGTCACTGTCAGGCAGTCTGTCATCGTACTTCGGGAGGCGAAACTTCAGAATTTTTCATTCATTGCGGTCGCGAACTTTTGCGAACGAAATCTCTCCAAAGAATGGCGGCCCGTTTGATTAACAAAATTGTAAGAACAGTGTTCTATTTAGTGCAAAGTGTGAAATCTGTTTTTGAATTTCCAAAAGTACACTTGTTTCGTGAATCGTTGCCAAATAATTGTATTCAATTTACTTTGTGAACAGAATGGCGGTTTCAAATGCTTAGAAATTAAAATGTTTTTTTTTCTCTTAGTTTTTTTTGCGCTTATAACATTTGATTCTTTTTCAATGATAAATATTTTATTTGTTTTTCAGTTCGGTGTCGATATTGAAAATTTACTAAAGAATTTGTCACAAAAAGTGAAGGGCAACTCGGTCAAAATTTACATAACCTCGTCTCCCGAATCCAAGCATAATAAAACCGAGCCAATTGTCCAAGTAAATAAACATTCTGATAAGTAAAATATTTACTAAGTCTAGAAATCACGCGTCATCAAAATTGATAGCGAAATGTTGAAAATAAAAGCTTACCGACCATTTTTTCCATTGACTCCAACATAAACTTTATGTTACGTAACTACACTATAGTGCTTGTGCTGTATCTAAATGAACAAAAATGTCCCATGTAAAGCTCACGTTACCAGTAAAATAACTTTTCCCCACTTTCAGGCCTCCAGTCCCTTTGGGGCACGTGGATACGCGTCCGGCACCAGGAAGGTTACGCTTATCCCGGGAGATGGAATTGGACCGGAGATTTCCGCCGCTGTGCAGAAGATTTTCGCAGCTGCCAACGTGCCCATCGAATGGGAAGCCGTCGATGTCACACCAGTCAGGGTGAGCTGCTTTGTGATTGGGCTTCAGCACTAACAAGCCCGAATTGGGTGGGTGGGCTGGGTCAGTCGATATAATTGTCATCAATACCCAACCCAGCAGTGAGAATCAAGACAGTTCTTCATCACACACACCTGAACTCGGATGTCTCTTGAATCGCTTAGTAGTAATGCCGACCTTTAGTTTTGAGCATCTATCAGCATGATCATGTGATAAAACACCAATATCCAAGCTAATCAACCTTGTTTCACTATAGATTAGAGTTAAAACAAACATGGAAGCTGGTATATTGGAGTTTTAACGCGAATTATGCTGAGAGTGGCTCTAAATAGTTTATGTGAACCATGATCGAGTATTAACAGGTCTCAATAGATAATGATAACAACTTTGTGATTGTGATTTTCCAGAATCCGGACGGCAAGTTTGGAATTCCACAAAGTGCCATCGACTCGGTCAACCGTAACAAGGTTGGTCTGAAGGGCCCGCTGATGACTCCGATCGGCAAGGGTCATCGCTCCCTGAACTTGGCCCTCCGCAAAGAGTTCAACCTGTACGCCAACGTGCGTCCTTGCAGAAGTCTGGAGGGGTATGTTGCGTCTAGCATGTATGTTTGTACAATCTCCTAACTTGTATGTTTCCCGCAGTTACAAGACCTTGTACGATAACGTCGATGTCGTGACGATTCGAGAGAACACTGAGGGTGAGTACTCTGGTATCGAGCACGAGATCGTTGACGGCGTCGTGCAGAGTATCAAGCTGATCACGGAGGAAGCCTCCAACCGAGTGGCCGAGTACGCGTTCAAGTATGCCAAGGACAACAACCGCAAGAAGGTCACCGTGGTGCACAAAGCCAACATTATGCGTATGTCCGACGGCTTGTTTCTGCGGTGCTGCCGTGACATGGCCAAGAAGTATCCGGAGATCAAGTTTGAGGAGAAGTACCTGGACACTGTGTGCTTGAACATGGTGCAAGATCCTAGCAAATTCGATGTTCTTGTAAGTATAACTTTTTTTTCTAAGTCAATTCGTTATAATTTTTTTTTCTCTCTACCGTTCGCAGGTCATGCCAAACTTGTACGGTGACATCATGAGCGACATGTGCGCTGGTCTGGTGGGAGGACTGGGTCTGACCCCGTCCGGTAACATGGGCCTCAACGGTGCCCTGTTTGAGTCGGTGCACGGTACCGCCCCGGATATTGCCGGAAAGGATCTGGCTAACCCAACCGCCCTGCTGCTATCTGCCGTGATGATGCTGAGGCACATGGAGCTGAACCAGCACGCGGAAAAGATCCAGGCTGCTTGCTTCGAAACCATTAAGGACGCGAAATATCTGACCGGCGATCTGGGTGGCAAGGCCAAGTGCTCGGAGTACACCAACGCCATCTGCGAGAGAATTAAGTAAACACTGTCGCTCTTCCACCAAAAACAACTCGCTAGCCCCAGGCAAGAATACAATTCGGATAGTTTCAATTTACCTTTAAAAGCGCGCACCGGTCAAATTAGGTTGAAAAAATTAACTTATACCTCTAAATGATATATTCTTATTGCCTACATCTAATTGAGTGTCACCTGTCCCGTGTCAGAATGCAGAGCACTCCTCCCTTGAAGATACGGCGCAACAGTAAATCTAGTTTCGAGCAGCCAGTATTATAATTCTGAATAAAACAGTCCACCGTTCAATGAGTCAGTAGTTTCGTTTCATTCAGCAGTGAATATTGGACAATAACACAAAACAGCAAGCAGAAAATGTGCGCCCTCTGCCATATTCCTCTCCCGCTACAAACAGCCGTAGATTCGTTGAGTTTACTTTAAGATCGATTATGCGACACCGAAGTTTTATTTATTTAAAATTGTGAAAGAAAAAACCAACGTTACTTACTCGAACAATAAAACAAGCCATGCGGTAAATAGTAAAACGAAGTCTAATTTTTTTGTCAAATAATTTACCTAAAAAATGCATTCCATAAAGAGGGAAAATAACAACAAATTTAAAGAGAAAAATGTACTATAAATAACCATATCCGTTATTTAAGTTATTAACTTATCGATAACCTGAATGTTATCAACCGTACTTGTACTGACTTGGCTTTTCCTCCTCGACTCGCAAAAAATAACATAAATTTTATCCAATAGTTAGTGTAACATTATGGAATCGTTATTTTATGTTACTTCCATTTTACAATTTCCTGTTCCTGTTCATTTTTAATCCGATCAACATTATACAATGAACAATAACAATGAATTTTGTTATTGAGATGTTATTTTTGCCTGCTTGGACTGCGGTATACATTTTTTCCGAGGGGCGGGACAATAGTAAGATATTAAATTATTTAATTCATTATCGGTAGGAATTAAATACATTAACGATTGTTTACGTTCAAAACAACGCCACCTCTTCTCACACTGCATTGATTTGACAGTTTGACACCGCGCGTATTTCTTGTAGTGTGTTGGCGCAAAATTTGTGTCCTAGGAGAGCAGGTCGAGCAGGAAAGTGCCAGCGTGGCACAGGCAAACCGGAAAAGTTGCGCAGCGCCATCCAGGGCGGTAACCTGGACGTACTGGATATATCAAAGCTGGCCCAGCCAGAAGATTTGTTGAGACACACCGACACCTGGATGCTGTGTTTATTGAAACGGTTTAAGCGGATCCTCGACTCCAATTCTTCCTACTCACAGATTTCCGCAAAAATGGTCCAGTTGGTTTGGAATCGTTTCTTCGTCAGCACTCCCGCCAAACAACTGGGCATGTTAAATGCGGCTCACAAGAAGTGGTTTCCCCTGATGTGTCCCTACCGTTGCAACCTCATCACCGCCGAATCCTCGACGTCCATTAATCCCATGATGACCACCAGAAGGCGTTTTTTTTCTGTTTTGTTTTCCTCGCGAGCACAACTCGGACTAGACGCAAAACTGCTCTGGTGTGTCACTACCACACCAATCACAACCGAAAACCTCTCTTCTGTTCTTCCTCTCGTTCGAATCAATTAACACTCAAACGCTCGGGTAGTCATTTGACCCCTATTTTTTTTTTTCTTAAAAATCTCATAAATTTTGATAAAATTGACCGATTTGGATGCTTGCGGTTGCAAAAGATCCAGATTTGTCTATATTTTTAACTGTCAGATGGGGGACAAATATGGTCCATTTTCACCGGAGATATTCCGGATTCCGTTGGGGTACCTCGGCTCCCCTATAGGGATTTTTGATCAATATAACAAAAACTTTTTCACAGAACAATGCCGGAAATGATGCAAAACATCAAGGCAACATCCTAATACATCATCCTGCCAAAATAATTGACGTGGTTAAATCCTACGGGCCACCGGAGCCAGTTCCAAATGGGCACCAATCGACATCAGCTCAGAGAACCGTTTCCGGTTGGAACCTGTTCCGGTGCCCGAAGGTCTTGACCACGTCATGTATCTATGCAGGATGATGTAGTAGGATGATTCCTTGATGTTTTGTATCATTCCGGACATTGTTCTGTCGAAAAGTTTTTGTTATATTGACCAAATACCCATATAGGAGGGCCGAGGTACCCCAACGGAATCCGGAATATCTCCGGTAAAAATGGACCATATTTGTCCCCCATCTGACAGTTAAAAATATAGACAAATCTGGATCTTTTGCAAGCGGAAGCATCCAAATCGGTCAATTCTATCAAAAGTTATGAGATTTTTAAGAAAAAAATAGGGGTCAAATGACTACCCGAACGTTTGAGTGTTAATACAGCAAATGGCTCTAAGAAGGCCGATTGTCGCTCTAAGCTGATTCAAAGTAATTTTTTTCAAAATCTGTTCAAAAGTATTGTATCAATAGTTTAAAGTACAACATTCTGTCCAGTTGGCGAGAAGTTGACCATGACAACTGCGAAAGTTTCATCGGGAAATGATGACAGATTTTGTGTCCAAATAAATGATTTATTTTGGAATTGATGAATTTTCATCAGGTTTACTTTTTTACACATTTTTTAGGTAGTTTTACTCAAAAAAGAGAACTTTTTTTCTGTGGATGCTCACATCTCTCTTTTTAATTTCTCTATTACGCAATTGACCAAATCGCTGACAGTTTGCGAATAGAGCTTTAGACATTTCGCGTACGCACACTAGCGCACTATTTTGCTGGCCGGACAAAATTTAACCTCACTTTCTGTCGTGTACGTACACGCCATACATGCGCACGTAGATAACTTTATTGTGGTTGCTCACGAATGGTTGCGCGCATCAATCTGCACAGTTTTCATCAGTGAAGAGCTATACTTTCTGAGCTTTGGAACAAAAGTTAGAAGAAGTACAAAAAGTACACTCAACCCCCGGTGGTTGGTCAACAATTGGTGTCAAACCATCGGGGTTTCAGTGTACTTGTTCGGGAACTGGGCTGTGAACGTAGCCTGTGAATGCTGTTTGCTAACTGGGCTGAACGAAAAATAACGAAGGATTAACGAATACCGATGCATAATATTTTTTGATGAAATATAACAATAAAAGTTAGTCAAATTTATTTACAATAATTAGTTTTCATATTTCTTTATTTGTGACTTTAAATTACATAAAAATTTGAAAAAAGTTTTTTTATTAGTTGAACATGATTTTTGTATCCATTATCCCCTCGGTGATTTCGGTTTGTTTTGGTTTTTTGACGTTTGTCTGCTTTTGAACTGGGCTGCGGCCCAGTTAACGAACCACTACTGTACAAGGATGGTGTGTGTATGTCCCGCTTTAACCCAGGAACGATGATTGAGAAGAAAAAATCCGAAAAAGGCCCATTTTGAGAGCCTCGGAAGAAACCTTGTGTAAAACCAATTACTTATCTATATTAAGTAGCCTAGCAGGCGCTCGGTACTAGTAAGATATAGAGGATTTGCTTTCGGATGAATAAAATTTCAGTTTTATTACTCAAATGCATTTCTGTGTATTTCAGATATTTCTAAAAAAAAAAACAAAACAAAATCATCCCAAGGTATAACAAAGCAGAATCAAACTTAAACCAGCAAAGTACGGTTTTTACCTACTCCCGTTACAAAACTGTGACCGTAAAGTTATTTATTTTATTTTGTTGTAATGTACTGATATTGTTGACATATTGCTTCTGAAAAAAGGTCGCCCATTCTTTTGATTCTCCACTCTTCATTTCTCTATCACAGACACATTCGTCAACGAAAAAGGAGCAGCAGTTTGGCATTACATGTGTGAAAAATGCAGTTTCAATTAAATCATTTAATCAATGTGGATGAAAAGTTATTGGCAAGGTAAATAACTCAGTTTAAAAGCTGTTCAGTTAAAGGAAAACTACTAAGGCATATTGCTGATAATGTTGGTGGATTGTAATTGTAATTGTAATTGTAATTTATTTGGTAACGATATCCTGTTAGTTTACACTTTGTATCAGGGCAAGGAAGGGATTAAGGAGATTGTACATTTGGAGCCAAAGAGCCAAAGGTGGATATTTTTTTAAACTTTATTCTGTCAACTACAACATGCCATGTCGGTGACATTTTCGCCGGGATCAACATACAAATGACACGTGATGTTGAATTTGGCAGATGAAATATTTCAGAAAAATCCACCGAAATTATCAATTTAACAATATGCCTCCGGTCTTGTTATGAGTTCATAACAATAATTTCTCAAAACATTTCTAAACGAACTTTTACACTAGACGTATAACATTTGTTTTGTTTTAATTTACTCTACACAAAAGACCCAATTTATAAGAACTTTTCAGCGCCACTTGATGAACCACAACAAAAACCATTGCTCACTCCTTGTAATCTCAAAGCTGTTTGAAATACTACTAAAAGTCCAAAAAGTTGCCATCCTAAACCTGGGTGGACTATGTCCGTTGTCTCTTCTCTTCTGCTGTGACTAGCTAGCTTTTGACAACTGCGATATCGATAATTTCAGAGCCATGATCAAAGTTCAGCTATGCTGGGAGTACGGAGTAATCGTCCTAAACTTTAGCACGTGTGGATAGGCCTAAAGGAACTAATGACTAACAATTTGTTTAATTTTTAATGTTGAATTGTGTTGAACTGTCTTTCTGTCTGTTAACTATTTTGGCTGTTTCTGTGATCGATCCAGCGCACACATTTTGCTTTTGTTAATTTTCGTTCTTAAATGCAACCTAGCTTTCGCGAATAAATACTTAAAAATAAATATCACGATTATAAGTTAAAGATGATAGCAAAACTATTCTACTTGCAGCTTGTATTACTTTTTTTGCTTTTTGAAGCACACAAACACTACGATGCACTGTTTGTTACTTTGTTTGTTACGTCGTATATTCGGATGTGCTCTCTAGAACCACGTTGCCCGCGTCGGGGTTGCCACTCGCCACACCGTACTTTTTGGAGGAATCGTGCAACAGAACTGACAATGTTTCCAAACTTTTGCGTACCTGAACGAGAGGATGAAAGAAAAAAATCAGTAAGGAGGTAAAATGCCGACTTGGCGGTGTCAGGATCAAAGATATTACGAGCTTACGATAACAAAATGAGGAAAAAAATCAACTTTTAACACATAAACAGCGATTAGTTGAAAATTGATGCGATGACGTTATAAATGGTAACAGATGGTAACGGCGTTATGCCCACTTGCAAAATCTAAATCTCGTCCCACTAAGAAGTGTAACGCCCCGATCGGCCTTCGTCAGCCCGATTTTATTTTACAATCAGATTGATCGGGTAGATTTCTCAGTGGGGTGATGGTAGTGTGATACCAACATCAGAAAAAAAGTGTGGCACGATTGTCAGTCACACTTTTTTATAATGTTGGTACCACCACGTGATTATGACTTTTCAGACGGGCATAACGCCGTTACCATCCATAACGTCTTTAAAACATTCTTTAAAATCAGAAAAGTTTTGGTCATTATTGTGGATAATGAATACCCCAAAATTGACCGAGTTAATGTACCTCAATTTTGATTCACAGCTGATGTACCTTTAAATCAAGGCAGCACAACTCCAAACAACATTGAATTAACGAAAACTTTCAATAAAACAAGAAAAATACTTAAAAGCGAAAGTAGCTTTACCTTAGCAATTTGCTCTAAATTAGAATTAAGAACTATTTGAGCCTCCTCCGTGCTTTTGTCCTGCATTTGTTTCTGCCACCGTAAAACTTCAGCGTAAACATCCATATTATCGTTCTCGCCCTGCAAAAAAATAATTTAAATTTAAAAGTCATTCGTGTTTATACAACAGTTTGAAGATTTACCCAACGGAAGTCGTTGAAACTGTACATCCGGGTCTGCAGGTAGTGTATTTTGTACATGAGAAAACAGGAAAACAGAGCTAATCCTATTGCTAAAATTATTCCTACGTGTATAACACCAAAATCGGAGGGAAAGATTTTCTGTAGCCTGTTTCTAAGTCTTGTTAGCATACTATCGTCATTACTACTGCTGCTAGTGTTCTGATAGAGGGTATCACTACAGTTGGATTTCTCTTTGAGACCGATATTGGCCGAAGCTGCCGCCTTCAGGATCACTCCGGGTGTGAGCAGTGCCACCGGAGACTTGATGATAATTTCCTTCTGCACCGATTTAATACTTTTGGTGACTGAAATGATACAGAAAAAAAAATCCCACGCGATGAGTCACCCCGTCCACATGCGCGCAAAGTGCGTAACTCACCGTCGTGGGATCGCTTGGTGCCATCTGTTACCGTCAACTTATCGTTAGTCGAGTCACCCGAATCAACTAAGTCAGACTTTTTATCTTTCACATGGGAAGAACTTTCGTTACCACTAATTGAGCAGCTGCTGTCGTCCTCGACCGAACATTCGGACACTTCGACGTCGGGAACCTTCTGTGCGGTCGGTTCCAATATTTCCGCCGGGGCCACCGGACGCCACACGCTGCACATCAACCGGTAGGCGGCCTCGCGGCTCATAAAGCTACCAAACACGTGACGATCGTCACACGTAGTCACACCGACCGCGTTCGGGAACATTTTGGCGGTCTTTTCCTTGGAGATTTTGATCACCGACACCGTGGGAATTAAAAGCTAAAATGAAACAGAGTTACTTATCTGTTGGCACGCCATTACCGAAACAAATGCTCACCTTTGTTACATATCCAAACACGTTGGAGTAAAATGCAAAGTAATTCTGCGTGATGTAGAGGTGACCTTGTAACAGAATGTCACTGACCAAAGCGCAGGAAAAGTCTGTAAATTTTTAGATTAAAAAATGCAAATAGCAATTATTTTTCAACAACAAAAAAGCGTTGAAGGTTGCTCCAGTATTTTGAAACATTTTATAGTTATTCAACTCACAGTTCAACACTTTCTCGTCCTCCACCTGGATAAAATGCCGGGAGAACTTCTTCTGGCGGGAACTGTTGAACTCTTTTTTCTTCTTCTCTTTCTCTGGCTTTTCCGGCTTTTCACTGGAGTCATTTTTGGTGACCGATTTTGACGGATGGGGGCTGGAACTTCTTATCGTCGGTGCTACCGCCAGCGGTGAAGACGTGAGGGATTTTAAAGATCTGAAAAGAAATCGGAGACAAAAACACACACACAAATCGATCAAACAAATGAACGTACAACGTAGTGTTGTAGTTACGCCGGAGCGTTGTAAGCAATATGAAAAGGGAATGTGGTGAATGATTATATAGTGTGACATTGTGCCTATTTAAGTTGTTATTCCGATGCACTAGATCCAATACAAACGCCACTACCCTTCTATAACATGATTTGCATATCGTCAATTGGCATGGTAATAAGGTCAAGTTGATTCGGCTACGTAGTGAAACTTCTTAGAATTCCTTCACAACTTACAAACTCCTTTTGATCGTCTTCATCATTGCAACCAAAAATGCAACATACCTTTGTTTCTCATCCCAGAGAAAAATATTTTCAATTAAGCTTTTGCAATTTGCCGAACTATTTAGCACGTTGACGCGTGACACGTGAATTAAAAGTCAATTCGAGCGATTTCACAAACACTTAACACTATTATCTCTCGCTAATGACATATTCAAACGTGAGGATCACACGTAAAGCTTCCCCCATCTCTATACATGAAATGCTATCACAACGTACGTCTGAGACTCAATATAACACTGTTGGTGCAGTTCATTATTACAGAATAGTTTGCACAAGGTCCAAAATATGTCACTCACCCATAATAGAAGGCAGTATGCTTCCTACGGTAAACCACCCCCTCGGCATCACTGCTATCTTCAAGCGCAATATTGGGCGTGGAATGGGCTGGAGTCATCGGCATGGTGATCGCACAAAAAAAAATACTGTTTGCTTGCTAAAGACGATTGTCCACTTACAATTGTTAGCACTCACTTTAACGGTCACACAGTAGATTCCATCTGGTGTGTTGATGCCAAAAAATCTCAGGCTAACACTTAACTTTGTTTTATTGCTTTACCTATTCCCATGTTTTCCCTACCTATTGAAATTGTACGTTTGTTGTTAATAGTGTACTAACTACGCTAAGTATATCAAAGAATACCGAGCATAATCGAATGAAATCAATGTTTCAAGAAATAAAACTTATATTCCATCTTTATTGAAGCCTCAGGGAAGCATCAGGGAAGGCCAAAGTTATGGCTGTCGAGCCAGTTTTAAACATTAAAGATGCTTATGCATATTACATTTCATGTCACAATATTTAATTTCTATAACCGTCGAAAATTGTTGTTTATAATTTAATTTATTTAGTAACGATGAAATTACAAATCGATGCCTTTGTGATCTTTTATGCTAACTAGGTAAGAATCCCAGCAAGCTTATTGCAAAGCATCGAAATAACAAAATGGTGATTAACTTTTTTGTCAAAAACATAAACATAAGCAGAAAAAATTACAACTAATGTCAAATAAGCAATATTTGAGATATACAATTGGAAAATGTTTCATATAATTCTTACTAGACCAAACTATGGAGAGCCTGTACCCAAAAAGGCTCCGAAAAGCTTTAAACTTCAAACCCATACTTATGCCATACTATATAAGAAAAAAGTGACTTTTCTCATACAAAATCGCATAAAAATGTATTTTGCTTGGGATGCTCGAGTTTTCGTTCGATCATATTTGAGGTTTAGGATCGTTATACCAGAGTATTTGATACGCTTTGGTGGCACAAATACATACATGGCATGAAAATTTTTGATAAATCATTAATTCAACAGGTTAAATTCTAAAATGCAAATGCAAAGCGCCAGCTCCTGTTACGTCCAATCACGCTCATACATATTTGGACTCAGTGCGTCCAACGGAACAAGCCTTTACAAAAAAAAACGTTACTTAATCCACCTTTAGGTGGTTGGTGCCTTCCTCATATTCATAAAGTCAATACATTCAGTAAAAATAGCAACATTCCCCCTTAACATGTTTAACTTTATTACCCATTTCTTTTGATATGGTTCGCAGACCATCAATATTTCTGGGTCATCGGCAAGGTCTGATAAAAAAAACCTATCCAACGATAGTTCGCATGGAAGATTCAGACAATATTTATATCTGAAATCCAACCTCTAACAAGTGTATAAATAACACTTAAGTGCCAATAACTTTTAATAGGGTTGTTAGATCCTTGATGTTTTAGGCTCATTTGAAATGTCTTTCGATTATCTAACTAACGATGGGCCGCATGATGGACCCGGACATCATTTTTACTGAAATATCTGAGATCCGGCCTCCAAAAAGTGTATAAATAACACTTAAGTGCCAATAACTTTTGATAGGGTTGTCAGATCCTTAATGTTTTATGCTCATTTGAAAGGTCTTTCGATTATCAAACTAACGATGGGTCGCATGATGGACCCGGACATCATTTTTACTGAAATATCTGAGATCCGGCCTCCAAAAAGTGTATAAATAACACTTAAGTGCCAATAACTTTTGATAGGATTGTCAGATCCTTGATGTTTTAGGCTCGTTTGAAAGGTCTTTCGATTATCTAACTAACGATGGGTCGCATGATGGACCCGGACATCATTTTCATTGAAATATCTGAGATCCGGCCTCCAAAAAGTGTATAAATAACACTTAACTGCTAATAACTTTTGATAGGGTTATCAGATCTTCAATGTTTGGGCTCATTGGAAAGGTCTTTTTAATACCTTTCTGAAAATGTATATCATGACAGGGTTTCTCACAAAAACCACCCTTTTTACAATCTTCCGGACATACGCCAAAATCGTTTTTTTAGCATAACTTTTGAAGTACTTAACTAAACTTGCTGATTTTAAATAGAGACCACAAGACGGATCGAATGAGACTAATACGGTCTAAATCCGTTCATCCAGTCCGGAGATAATCGAGTGACATTTTTTTTGTCCACCCACCTACACACATCCACACAGACATTTGCTCAGAACATGATTCTGAGTCGATAGGTATACGTAAAGGTGGGTCTACGAGGTCAAATTAAGAAGTTCATTTTTCGAGTGATTTTATAGCCTTTCCTCAGTAAGGTGAGGAAGGCAAAAACCATAATCTGTTTAACATTAACAATGTTTTGATAATTTGAGAGTTTAAAAATTCCTTCAATTCAAATAATTTGAGTTGAAAGCAAGTGATAGCCTCGATTTATTACACACTTCAACTACCCAATAAAATGTTTACACAAGATAATCGCTTTGCAAATCACCACAATATCAAAGGTTTGTTTACGGATGCTGTGCAGATTCTATAGCATACACTGAAATAAATTCTCCGCTTTTCTTCTCACACATTTAAATTAGCCCTCACGACGACGCAGAAAGTTCACGTCTTGTTCATCAGTTGTGTTTAGCGGCGTATTTTCACAAACATAACTTTTATTCTTGAGTAAACATTTCTTCTGATATTTACACGTTCATCACATGATACGCTGAGCGCGCGGCTTTTGTTTTTGCTAGCCCAGTTGTTTACAACTCTGTTCACACTCGTCCGTGGATTTTCAGTGTGCGAATTGCCTTTTCAAAAAACGCACGAAACTAGGATGCGTAATTCGGCTAAACCGTAAATTGAAACGCAATTAAACCAAACTACTAACTGTGAAAGTAGCACTGAAACTGATTCCCAAAGCTCACTACTGACGTTGCTGGTCAAAAGTTATGATTTTCAGCCGCAGAGCACGCTCTCAGGAAGTTCCCCTCGGACTGATAAGATAGAGCTTATCAATTGTGCTATACATCATCGCCTATTAAATCAAGCATAGACACTGTGTAACCATGTTGGTTTTTGAACCCTACGTTACTTGATATAATTAGATGCAAAGGAAATGGAAGACAATCAACATTATTGTTTCAACTTTATGCTTCTTCGTATCACCATGAGATAAGCTAAACATCAGAGTTGAACAAAAAAAGTAATTCAAAAATACGTCTTTTCAATAAATTTTGCTCTACAGTGTACACCGCAATACGGGTTAGAGCTGCTGATTGATGCGCTAGAATTGAATTGCGTCAGCCTGTACAAAAAAAAAATAAAGCAGCACAAGGGAAACCTACATTCACTCTCCCCACCTGATTAAACTCCCAGAACAATTGTGAACATCTGGTTTGTATGCCTACCCGGGCCGTTATCAGTGGGTAATCGAGCAGAGCAAGAAAACAAAAAAAAGGTTGGTCCTCCTATCTACTATCGTCTAGTGACACACAAGTGTTTCTCTGATAGAGCATTTGAACACCTGGCAGATTTTATGACGATTGTTTGATGAATGCCACGGGAAGCAAGAAGCTCGGTATCTGGGCGCAGTATTTTGCGTTGCTACCAGATTTGTAAATAGACGTTAGGCTCTAAATCCGACCTTAGTGTAGAGATAGCTCGACAATTTACTCACTTTTGATCACTCTTTCCCGTGGAGGTGTGACTTGGGCTACGCGACAACTGACTGCTGTTCTGGAGCTGCAGCACATCAGAACTCAACGGCTCGATGGTTGTGGAAATTGGAAGTGGACGACAGCCTATACCAACGCTGCTTGTAGATCTGAAACGGAATTATGTGTAAATAATTGCATTAGAAAAATCTAATTTGCTTGATTCAATATAACACAGATTCACTATTATTTATATTTTCAATATTAATATCTCTGTACTTAATAAACAGAGGCTGCTACAATACATAAGATAAGTAATAAAGTACTTAAAAATAGTTTTAAAATGAATTCCGAAAAATCATACTTCAAACACCATGCGTCTGCATAAGACCAGCGTCTTTTCTGGAGACGCATGGTGTTTTAAGTTCATGAAAAACAAATAAAAGACCGATTTGATATCTTCGAAAAAGCTGTAGGTTATGATTAGGGCTTGCCATACAAAATTATTACACGGATTTTTTTATTCAACATTCTAGAATTTAGAGCAACAACTCGATTGTGCCCCTTTGCTTTTTTCAATTTTTGATAGAATTTAGAGCAGCGATTCTCAACTGGAAAACCAGGCCTACTCGATTTACCTGCCAGGTGGTAGCAGTATTCGTCTAGTCTAGTATTGTACAGGAATGTACAGGAATCCATGGCAAAAGTTTTATCAAAATAAATAAAAGTCGTATACAGCAATTCCCCACGAAAACAGCATGGAAAAAAACAAAAGTCCTTGGATCGGGATCAAAATTTTTCTGGGGGTTCCCTGGTCGAAATAATTAGACCCGTATTTTTTTGTTTGGCCATTAGGGTGACCTACGCCGTGTTAGGGTGGTCTGAAAAATGGCCATTTTCGTTGATTTTCGCAAAAACCACTTTTTTCGAAAAATCATAACTCCTCGTCATTTTAACCGATTTCATCTGTCTTATACGCAAATGAAAGGTGATAAGTTGACCTTACAAAGAAAAATAGTAAGAAGTTTCAAAAATCTAGCCTAACATATGAAAAGGGCGTATGAAACTTTAAAATGCCGTTTTGGCGGTGTCTAGACCAAAGAGCCTATGTCTGGAAATATTTTTATCGGATTCCCCGGACATTTTTACATAACTTACTAAAAAAATGGGAGGAGTTCATTAACAGGATTCCGAGATATGATTTTTTGAAAATAAAATTCGTGTTTTTCGACGCGCCGCGCGCAAAAACCGGAGAATGACGAAATTGGCAAAAAAACAACTTTTTTCACTAAAACTGCGATAACTTTAAAATTTCAGCGGTGACCTATAGATGTTTGGGTACCAAAATTTTTGTAATTAAAAGACGCAACTTTTGGTACCCAGACATGTATAGGTCATCGCTGAAATTTTAAAGTTATCGCAGTTTTAGTGAAAAAAGTTGATTTTTTGCCAATTTCGTCATTCTCCGGTTTTTGCGCGCGGCGCGTCGAAAAACACGGATTTTATTTTCAAAAAATCATATCTCGGAATTCTGTTAATGAACTCCTCCCATTTTTTAGTATGTTATGTAAAAATGTCCGGGGAATTCGATAAAAATATTTCCAGACATAGGCTCTTTGATCTAGACACCGTCAAAACGGCATTTTAAAGTTTCATACGCCCTTTTCATATGTTAGGCTAGATTTTTGAAACTTCTTACTATTTTTCTTTGAAAGGTCAACTTATCACCTTTCATTTGCGTATAAGACAATTGAAATCGGTTAAAATGGCGAGGAGTTATGATTTTTCGAAAAAAGTGGTTTTTGCGAAAATCAACGAAAATTGCCATTTTTCAGACCACCCTAACACGGCGTAGGTCACCCTAATGGCCAAACAAAAAAATACGGGTCTAATTATTTCGACCAGGGAACCCCCAGAAAAATTTTGAGCCCGATCCGAGGACTTTTGTTTTTTTCCATGCTGTTTTCGTGGGGAATTGCTGTATATATATATATATTTTAAAAGTCAGATTGTAGGCCTACATCAGCAAACCTTCTGAAACTTGGCCCAGAGATATATGACAGTCATATGAAGCAAAATCCATCATTATCTCGAAATGCACATTCTTTAAAGTACTGAAATTGTATTGATTTTATAGATTTCCTTACGAAAAATCGGAAATAACATTTTAAAATGGCTCTATCTCTAGAACTACATCAGCAAACCTTCTGAAACTTGGCCCAGAGATACTTGACAGTCATATGAAGCAAAATTCATCATTATCTCGAAATGCATATTCTTTAAAATGCTGAAATTGTATAGATTGTTTTGGGTTTCTTATTGAAAATCGGATGTAACATCTTAAAAGGGCTGTATCTTGAAAATTACATCAGCGAATGTTTTAATTTTTTGCTCAGAGATGCCTTATGGTGTAAGGAATCGATAGACACCAAAATCCCGGATTGCATTTTTTTTATTATAACGTTATAATGAGCACCGTGCGTAGGCTAGGACATTAATTAATAAAATTAAGAAAAAAAACGTTACTTAATCCACCTTTAGGTGGTTGGTGCCTTCCTCATATTCATAAAGTCAATACATTCAGTAAAAATAGCAACCCCTTAAGATGTCTAACAGATCAACTTTATCACTCATTTCTTTTGATAGGATTCGCAGACCTTCAATATTTCTGGCTCATCGGCAAGGTCTGATAAAAACATATCCAACGATAGTTCACATGGAAGATTCAGACAATATTTCTATCACAATATCTGAAATTCGGCCTCGAAAAAGTGTATAAATAACACACTAACAAGTGCTAATAATTTGCTGACATTTGAAAAGTCTTTCGATTATCTAACTAACGACAGGTCGCATGATGGATCCGGAAATCATTTTCATTGAAATATCTGAGATCTGGCCTCGAAAAAGTGTATAAATAACACTTAACTGCTAATAACTTTTGATAGGGTTGTCAGATCTTCAATGTTTTGGGCTCATTGGAAAAGTCTTTTCAATACCTTTCTGAAAATGTATAACATGATAGTTTTTTTTAAACAAAAACCACCCTTTTAACAATCTTCCGGACATACGCCAAAATCGCATAACTTTGAAATACTTTGCTAAACTTGCTGATTTTAAATAGAGACCTATGGGACCCCAAGATGGATCGAATGAGACTTATACGGTCAAAATCCGTTCATCCAGTTCGGAGATAATCGAGTGACATTTTTTTGTCCACCACACACATCCACACAGACATTTGCTCAGAACATGATTTTGAGTCGATATTAATACGTGAAGGTGGATCTAGGCTGTCAAATTAGAAAGTTCATTTTTCGAGTGATAGCCTTTCCTCAGTAAGGTGAGGAAGGCAAAACTTTAGATTTTTTCAAAATTGGCTGCCAATTTTTTATTGTATTCGATGAGATTATAATATAACATAACAATTCCTGGCATTTTTTTAGAAAATGATATTGACCGCCAATATAACCTGGACTATGTTTCGGTCCTAGAAGAAATGTGCTAATTTCAGCAATCAAAGATAAAAGATCATATGACAGAGAAGATTTCAGATAATTTGTTTGTATTCTTTTAATTCAAAATATCGAAAAATAAAAAAAGCAACTGCGTTTTGACGATTCAACTGCTGTCCCTAGAACGTCAAACAAAATACTTTGTGTCATAAAGGACTTTAACACTGGAACGCCCAACGCATGTCCAACTTACACGGACGCCCAAGCCTCCCAAAAAAGTTGGAACGGTAACTTCAACTCGCTGGTTCTCGGGCATAACTCAACCAATCGGGACGATTCTTGTTTCCAGTAATTTGTTAGGATGTCTAGATGATTCTAGAACTTTGCAGAACTTAATTTGATCAACTCTGTAATTTCTGCGACCGAAAACATCGTTCCACCTTTTTTCAAAACGACTGCCTCCGCGGAATTTTAAGCGAATTTTTTTTTGTACGCGAAAAAAAAAGTTGGAACGATGTTTTTGATCGCAAAAATTACAGACTTGATCAAATTAAGTTCTGCAAAGTTCTAGAATCATCTAGACATCCTAACAAATCACTGGAAAGAAGAATCATCTTGATTGGTTGAGTTATGCCCGAGATCCATTGAGTTGAAGTTACCGTTCCAACTTTTTTGGAGCCTTGGGCGTTGGAATGTTAATCAAGAAATTTCATTGCACAGCAATTAAAATTAGCAATCCAGCTGCGTGTAAAATAAATATTGCAATATTTTATGATATTTTATGTAAATAATATTACACCCAGAAATATCTAGCCTATCAGTATGGGGAACCTACTTGACCGAAATGTCAGACTCATATAGGCGTTTATCTTTCAATAATCCATCTGTCTAACAGCCGTCAGAAATTAATATACTTTTCTAATTTTCCCTGAAGTAAAACCGATTGAAATTCTGAACTTATTACGCAGTTGGCAGTCGCAACACCATCCGTTGCCCACAGCAACTCCGAGAATCTTGAGCAACGGATAATGAGCTCGATGTTGTCGCGGAAAACATTTATGATTTCAACACTATAAATACCTAGATTTGCGTAACATGCCCCATTTGTTGTTGCTGTTGATGTTGTTTCTGCAACCGCCACCGATGAGATTACTATCGAGTATTTCCGTGGACGATCCATCCGATGAATTAATTTTGCTATTTCTGTCACCGGGTATCGTTCCGGTAATACCTTGCACGAGACACAGCATGGTTGGAAAAATTTTGACCGGTCGTAAAACGAGTCTCTCATGCGATTTTTCTTTTCTCGCTGCCGTTCGCTTTCGTTTCTACTCATCAACGTGCAACTCTTGTAAGTGACCCAAGTAGAAAGTCCTCTGCACAGAATTATGATAATGCTGTCCAGTACATCGACACGCCACTACTAAACTGCTCCGGTACTGAAACCACAAACAGAAGCAACACTTGACCATGTACAACCTGTTGTACCATAAGTAAATGTCCACGATAGCAAGGCGCCAACTTATGAATAAACAATTCTGTTTTTCCTCACAAAATTAATATCATCTTCTGCTAATACACTTTCCTCCATCACAAGCTTTTATCACAGTTCGCGGTGGTTCGTAGAATTTCGATGTTTCTTTCTCTTTTTTTGTTTTTGCTGGTCCACTAATGCATGCGGTCAGTTACTACTGTGTGAATGAATTTTTCAAAATAGTGTGCATAATTTATCACTCAATCGTCTGAACTCCACCCAGCTCGTGCGCGGTAGATGGAGGTCACAGATGTAAAAAAATGTTCAAACCGTGGAGCAAATCCCACAGCAGAGGTTTGAAATTCTAGAAATGTGTATGAAATCATAAACCAACAATCCAATTCTATCAAATTTAGTTTTGATTTTAACAAAATAAATTTTAAATTGATTTTTTTAAGCTCATTTAGTTGATTCGAATCATGTGTCTTTGAAAATGTTTTAATTTTGGTTACATTGGCTAGATTTTCTAAAAATAACCACTGTTTTTTTTTATTTAAAGCACATTTTTATGTTGCAAACATTTTATTCACACCGAAATGTTAGAAAGTTAATATTTGTTTGTTTATAACTGATTGCTCATAATTGGCTTAATTTGCATAAAACAGATGAATCTATAATTTCAGATGCAGAAATAACATACAAATGCATGAAATTTCTAATAATTTAACGGTTTTGTTATTTACTTGTGCCTTGAATAATTTATGTTAAACTTATAAGTAAAATACTTTTAGTTACATGAAAGAACAATAGAAGAGTTGAGGCACAATCCGATTAGCTACGACAAAGGCGTGCTATTTTTTGACGGAGAAGATGCAGCAACTTTCACTCAACAATACCATCCGTTCTCGTACCACAATGTGTATATAAGTAATTGTAGAGCTGCTGTATGTGCAAGTATCTACACGATTGAATCTTTTTTCTCCACCTCTCAGCTCACGTAAACAGTTCAAGGGTGAGACCAAGCAAAACAATAAACTGCTGCTCCTTCCTGATGCGATAAATGCACCACGAGCAAAAAGTTTACATTTGTTTGCTAAATTTTTTTATCGATTTTTTTCAGAAAAAAATTTTTCTGCAGAAAGTTTCTCTTGCTATAAAAATGTTTGAACCCAGATATTTTCAAAAAAAAAATTGTAAGCTCTCTGAAGATTGTTATAACTGTTCTCATGTAATACATGAGAAGTGCTATGCTTTAATATATGTCAGAAAGCAACATTTTTTTGTCGATTTCTTAAAAAAAAAAAACAATATACAAACGTTAATGAATTTGAGCTCAGCTGAAATAAAGATTTCTTTAGGTAATTCATTGAAACTTGATTTTATATGCACATTTGAAAGAAAAGTTGTGAAAATAAAATAATGGTGTTTTTTAACGAAAATCCTACAAATAAAGGAAAAATACTTATATTTTGACGTAATTTTAACTTTTTTCTTTCAAATTGATACTTTTCGGCGAAAAAAAAACACGCACAGCACTCGTTGGAGTAAATCACTGTTGTTATAACATTTAGATTTAAAATTACGCTGAATCGCTGAATTATCAAGTTATCTAACGATGTTTGCATGAATAAAAATACCACATTTATATCACGAAAAATATGTAAAATAGTCTGCAAACATAAAACTACTCTCAATAAAAAAAAACTTGTTAAGATAATCCCTAAATTTTCTGATGTTTGCTATGAGCTGCTTCAAATGTGCATTTAAAAAGAGGCAAATTCGAATATTTAAGAGCACACATATTTTGACACACACGAAAGAAATCGTAAAAATAAACACTTTCTACGCGTCGTCGTGTTCAGGTCGAACTTCCACAGTATTTTCGCTTTGGGGTTTCCACTGATCCAATATTGCATAAAACCGTACCAAATTTACATGGCTTCTACTGGTGTTGGCACCACCAATTAACAAAATGTGCTCTGCTTGGGAAACCGATCCCGAATGACGAAATTCAACGTGCAAAACCGCCGAATTACTTCACATTGACACAATTCCCTGATCGATATGTTGAGTTCACACTGGGCAGAGTACGACACCGGGGAAAAGAGCATTAACGTGGCTATTTACTGTTACACTTTTTTCCCACATTTCCAACTGAACACAGAAAAAAATCGTTACTCTTCGGCAGAAGATCGAACGAGTGACGACCGAGTCCGGAGAACCGTTTTTCAGCTGTAAACTCGCGAAAACCTACTGACGGCCTACAACAAGTAAAGGCAAAACTAATCGGAACGTTTAGGACCAGACAACAACACTAACACTAAACTAGCAATTAAGGTGAGCGAACGGACCGGAGACCACCTCTGCTGCTGTCCGTTGCACACTATCGAATGAAACTATACTCTGGCGAGCAGGCTAACGGCTGATTTCCAAGACCAACAAATCCAAGCCGAGTTGTGGATGCACGTGCTTCAACAAATACAGAAATAAAACGCATGATGACCACAACGACGACGAAGACGACGATGACTGCCAGCCGGTCTACTACCGACAGGTTTCATGTTGTTATACACACATTCGAGTCGTGTTGTTGCTTTTTTGCTTTTTCCGTATTCTACATTCGAGGTGGTACCTAACATACACGGTGAGCTCTCTTTCTTTTCCCAGAAATGCAAATCAGGGTTTACAAACCAAATATAGAGATATAACAAGGAAAAAAAACTAATAGTTCGAGATTTGAGTATTACTGTCTTGAAATGTATTTAATTTTCAAGCAATAACTACACAACTCGACATTACACTGAAATTAAAAAGAAGTACCAAATTCCTAAATTTTAGGAATTTTGCCCCTTTTCCTTATTAAGTAATCGGGTTTTTGGATTACTTAATAGAATTTAGGAATTTGAAGTTGATGTCAGTGAACGCTTTAGTTATGTCAAGATATGATGAATGTGGGCTCCCTGTACATGCTTAAATCGACTAGTTAACATTTTATTGGATTCTCTGCAAATAAATAAAATTGTAAATTTCGGAAATAAGGAACCAAGTGCACCCACGTTTATCTATGAGGGGAGCAAAACATAGGTTACTTATAGGAGGGTGCGCATGGTTGCTTATCATGATTCCATAGCATTTATACCCAAATATACCTTTTTTCACTAGCATGGAATTCACTAATATTCCGTTCTGTCGATAAGAACGTGTTCAGGGAGCCCAAATCTATTATACCTTGATGAAACTGAAGCGTTTACTAACATCAACTTCAAAAATGTCGAGTTGTGCTATCTGATGACCCCCAGCACTGATATGCATCTTTCCCTAAAACTAAGTGAAATTTCATTCACGCAGAAAAACATTTTGTAGAATCAGCCTGCACGAGGTTTGATTCAACAAAATTTTTGTTGATTATAATCAACGCCGATTTTGCGTTGAAACAAACCTTGATTTTCTCAATTCCACAAAAATCTTTTGTTGTTTTGAAAAAGTTGCTTTGACGTTTAGCGTTGATTCAACAAAAATCTTGATTTTCAAATCAACAAAACGTTTTGTTGATTCAAATATGCCTTATTTTTCTGCGTGTTGAGAAGTTTTCTCAACATCACCCAAATCACACATTTTAAAGGATGATTGTTTGCACTAAAATTCTCCGTTAAGAGCTGTGAATTGCTGTTAATGGGTTACATACATGTAGAAAATCAGAAAATTTCATATTACTGAAAATTTATTGAATCCACTAAAACATAATGTTCAATCACTCCTGAAAGTGTCATGAAGATATTACATGCTCAAAAGGAGTCCGCAAAGCGGACTGTCAAACTTGCTGAGCGTTTTTCTCGAAACAGCGAGTTTTTTACGGGTGCCACGATATCTCGAGATGGGATGGACCAAATTGGCTGAAATTTGGGGTGGAGACTCTCAAGACATATCCCATGTGCATGACGAAGCCTGATTTTGAAATTTTGCTTTTTAAAAAATATAAATATCAAAAACTGATGATTTTTTATATGAAAAACACAAAAATATTTTTTTCTTTTTTTTTTAATAAGTTTTTTGTAAATCGGCCTTCATCATGCACACAGGACTGGTTTAACGAGTCTTCACCAAAATTTTGAGCAGATTTGGTCAAGGCAGTGTTGAGATATCGTGGCACCCGTTTTTTCGAAACTGCTAACATCAAATAGCTATATCTCAGCAATGATACAACCAAATGTCTTCAAACTTGTTTTGATAATAGATGGAAAAGTATATTTTAATGCCCTGAAAATATATTATAAATTAAATAAAGTGTGTGCTCACACCAACCTCTGACTTTTTTTCCGATTTACATGTATGTAACCTCTTAAAAAAAGTAAAACACAATCGAATATTTCTCGAGTTTGAAATGCCCAACTTGATGAATTGACAATACAACGTAAACTACCAAGATTTTCTAAAAAGTTTTGTAGCCGAGAAAATTTCCATCTATTGCCAACAGAAAACAACTAGGCATGTAACACAACTATTAGCGGAACTAGTCGTCAAGTGTCGTAATTCAACTCTTTATTATATCGACCAGAATAGCAAAAAGAAAAGAAATGCGACGACGTTTGCTTCCATAAGCGGATTTGTGTCTACTTCCTCTGTGGCTTGTAAACTGCAAATGAAGTGCCTGTTGCTTATTTTTCAGCAAAATATGTTGCTTCTATTTTTTAAACTATGAATGTATGTTTGTAAATACTAATATATCGACTCACCTATCGGTGCCTGTGGCAGCTGAGGATACGACACTAAAGTACATCGAATCGGAATGCATTCTTCGATGGGACTTTGCCTTGTTCTTCACTCCAAAATCTTCATTGAGCTGTATCACAATATCGTCAAATATGTCACCCGTACTGGCACGTTTCGAAGGCACCTTTTCCGGCAGGAAGGCATCCAAAAGAGGTTTATTTGGCGTGTTGGCACAACTATTTTCTTCGTCTAGCTCGAGAACGGCGTTGGAATCGCTATCACTAGTGCAGGACCGGTCCTTTAATTTCAGTCGATTTCGTTTGAAGAGGTAGTTAAAACTTTGACGAAAGGACGAGCCCCGTCTGAAGGGAGACGAAGATGATTCGTTTCCGGAACTGTTGGTGCCTTCTTCTAGCGGTTTCCCGTTCACTTTTCCTCTGATGAACAATTCACGTCCGTCTTCGACCACGTACACCTGCGAACCAGGTTGCTTAAGAATCGACGTCAACCGGGCGGCTCCTTCGCTGCCCAAGCTAATTGCCTTTTCCTCCCTTCCAGCGTCCACCGATTGCCTTTTGTCACCGTGTCTGATCAACAACGGCAAACTGGTGGGACGGTCAACTGCCTCGTCACCAACCCCATCGTCATCGTCGTCGAATGACACCATCTTTTTCCGCAGGCACACCTCATCTTCCGAATCCTGTGCGGTACCCGGCTTGATGATGGTCTTGTTCCGGCCAATTCCCAGCCGTCGAACCAGTTGCGGCAGAAATTTGTTTTTTCTCTGCACACCATTGGAATCATCCGACAGAGAGACCATTTTACGGCCTTGCTATAACCACCCACACCCCCCACCACTCGACTGCCTGGTCAACGCGATCGATATTGGCTAGGTTTCAACAACATAAAACTTGAACCACTCTTCTCATGCCGAATCACCTCAAATTATGCACTAGCTCTCTCTCACAAGCCAAATCGCAGTGTTTTCGGCGAAATTTTCCTTCATTTTCACTCACTGCCACCAATCGTAATTGAGGTACACTCTTCATCGATCAATAATAATACTTTCATACATTCAACCACCAGAGTCAGCATAAGTCACACGTATCCACTATAAGTACACTACCGGCTTCATTTGTAATGCATGTTGTTTTGTTGCTTCAGTAAGTTTTTTTTTTTTGCTGCTGGATTCAAGCACGTTTGTGTGTTTAGTTCACAACCTACAGTGTTGCAATTACGAAGCTATGTGTATTGAGGCTAAACAGCAGTTTGTTCTGCAAGTAGCATGTGCAAGTTAAATTAATGGGCCTTGTTTTCGCCACAATTGTTGAAATTCGGGTAGTCGAACTATGCGAAAACGATTGCATTTACACACATTTACTTTAAACCACATTCAAAAATACATATCACAGAAAGTCCCCAAGCTATTTTACTAATTCGACTGACCGCCAGAGCTAAACTAAGATACAGATCGCAAACAAGATGTGCAATCCTTTAAAGACAAATCTTCTAATTGATGTGACTCGCGACTTTAAATTATCACCGAGTTATAAATTAAAAGCTGAACCACCAAGAATCTGATCACTCGTCATGTATCGCTATGATTTTATCAGAATATGTTCAGTAATTATTTTTAATCTTGTGATGAGGATTTTTTTTTTAATTCAGGTTTTCAGAAAAACGCATGGTTAAATCTTAAGTTAAACGGCTCCAAAGTCAAAACAATTTTAAAAAAAAAGTGTAACATTGGTACTTGAAATGTTTAAACTATCATTAGATAACTTTAAATCTGTTTATTTGAAAATAAATGTTTTTTTAGATTACCAAGCACCTCCGCAAGTATGTTGAAAACAAGTTTTTTTCAGAAAACTTAAACGTCCACAAATTAATTTATTTGAATATTTGTAAAGTTTCAGATTATCATTCAGGCCGATATTATCATAACGTTAAGTAAATATCTGCGATAGGCCATCTCGATTTTAAATATTTTGCTGAATTATTTCAAAATTCTCATGAGCTCATAGTTTCTCTTCCAGGGAACAACTTAGCCGAAGAGTCCGAGAAAAGCTTGAAGAAAAAGTTTAATTTTTGAACGGCGGTGTTATAAATTCTGTAACATTCTTAATAGTTTACGAATCTTGTGTGCGACTTCGGCAAAGTTTTTTGAGGTTTTTGATTTATTTTTTTTTAATCTTTATGAGGCTTCGGCATTGGCAGAACCCAAAACTCACAAATTTTACGGATTTTTTTTTAAATACAATTGAAAAATTTTAACCCTCTACAACCTAACCCCGCCTTTAGGCGGGCTTCGATCTGAAAAATCGCCAAAAATCAATTTTCCAACCAATTTTTGATATTTAAAAAGCATTAGAAAGAAGAACTCTTAAAATTTTAGAAAATTTCAGGGTTGGAAGTTTAACTTGTTTTATGTGACTTTGCCAATGTTTTTAAAAATGTAATTTTTTTAGTGGTCAACTTTGGCTGTGTTTTTTACTAACATTTCCTATATTTTCAGTAAAAAGAAGTATGCAGTAATTTTTGTAGTGTCCCAGACTATGCCTCTACGCATTTTTTTGCAATTTAAATGATGATGGTGCGATTCTATGGCAGAAAATGTGAAAAACATGCAAAAAATTGAAAAAGTGGCTGTAAAAACATGAAAAAATTAGATAGGCGAAATGTAATTATATTAGATGGTAGAGTAGGCCAAATACTACCAAAAACAAACATAAACTAAACAAGATAAAAGCAAATTAAAATACTAAAAATGAAACAAGAAAAACATAAAACAAGAGAAGTAAAGTTTTTCGTAGAACAAAAGTTGCTCAAAATGACCTCCTGAACACGGGAAAAATAAATATTTTCGAAAAAAAAATTTGGGCAGTAGAGGGTTAACTGATTTTTATGTAAAACATTTTCAATTTCTTACAAAACTTCACGGGTTTGTAACATAAAAAGAATTGATACATTGGAACCATTTTTCGCCAGATTCAGAGCAAAAGCTATAAGGGGTCAAATTAAATATTACAATTTTAAAAATGGAATTTCAGACATTTGTTTTGACACTGGAAAACACGATATATATTTAACTTACACGAATGACTAAGCCTCCGAATTAAAGTTATTTTTCACAGCGATTTATACGGATGTTTAGTTTTACCAATTATCTTATGGGTATTTCACTAGTCGCGGTCAGGGCGAACTTTCAACATTTCCACAATTTTTTTTCAGGTTCTAGAATCTATGGGGTTTCCTTTTTTATAGAGCCGAAAAAATAAGTATTTTTCTTATTTCACCAACATTTCGGCTGCTCACCAAATAATAAAATCTCATCAATAGTGACAAAACCCGGATCAAAGTTTGTTTCCCCCAAAGTCAATTTAAATTGCTTATTTTATTAAACAAGACGATTAAACAACGATACTTTTGTCTTGTTGAAATAGTGAGAATATGCTAATTGGGCGGAATTAGGACAGAGTCCTTAACCTGCCCGAACATACGAGAATTTCCTTTCCTCACACTTTTAGATATTTCGTGACGAAGGGACGGTACAACCCCTTGCATTTAAAAAAAATCGAAACAAGTCGTGTTCTTCAATAATTTACAGCCGGTGATGGTTTGGAAATTTGGTGCCAAAGGAACTTCTGAAATCCCGAAAATCTATTAAACAAAGTTTAACTTAAATATCAAAACATACCGTAAAGGTTGTCCGATTTGGAACCATTGTGCCTGTTGACGTTATCAACCCTGACATTCTATACAAGATTGATGGATTTCCAAGGCTATTCATCCATATTTGTTTGGTTCAATAATGCATGTATCACTCAGGCTAATACTTAAGTAGTCCATAGCTTTGCACAAGAACTTGAAGAACAAACCCATTCATCGCACTAATCCAGCTAGTCAAAAAAATAATTAATTGAATCTACCTCGCAAGTCACAGTCACAAACCTTCAAAATGCAAGCACCGTAAGCAAACTGAAGTACCTACTCTCTGCTACTCTCTTTCTCTGAAATTCGCATAAATCCGCGACACTTATTGCAAACCAGCAGCAGCACTAACACCACTACACGATAACACTTTCCAGCCATCCAGCGAAGGGGGCAGCAGCTCTATCGCGAAAGCAGCCACACACAGATATGATGACGGTGACGACGACGAAGACGACGAAATCATCGTCGTTTTTCTCATCAGGCGAGATTTTCTTTTTTGTTAATTAAGGAGTTGGGGACTAAAAATAACACACCACTTTTCATGTTGCTCAAACTGGCATCACGGACGCGAAAATAGAACAAACGATCCGCGTATCACCTGCGCAGAATTATTTTGCAAAAATTCGGTCAAACCGCGCGATACATCGATGCTTTCTCGCATGATAGATGGATGAATGGTGATCGACCAGCCACTATTGTTGGTCCTCTGTATTCACGCTACTACTGCTCACCACAGCCAGCCAGCCAGCCCCACTGACACATCGTCGTTGGGCCAACGTTGGGAGACAGAGAGAAAATTCGAACTGCTTACTAGTGTGATCCACCCCCCCTTAAAAGAAAGTTCAAGTTTTGTTTTCAATGATCAATAATATTTATAATTTATGTAGTATATTTATCAATAAATCAACTTATTTCAAAACTGTTTAAACAAAAACTTTTTGTTTGGAAAAACTAAACTTCTGAATCATTCTAAACAAATTCAAAGCTCTGTTTTATTGAGTTTCAATCATTTTATATGAAAGTTCAAGTCTAGAGTTCTTTTTTGTTAAAGGGACATATAAACATATGGAACAAAATAGCTAAAAATACCTCTTTAAAAAACTCTAGAAGTATGTTTTTATTGATAAACAAGCCTTACCCGACAAACTTCGTTTTGTCATTTTTTCGTTTGTTGACGTTTTTAACTTTTTTGCTTATTCAGCCTCCTGTGATCAAAATTTGATTTTACGTAACTTTTCCCATACAATCTGCAGATTTTCCGGAATCGGTTCCAGAGTGGCCAAAGTGTCAATTAGTTAGCGTAAGAACCTTCCTTGGGCTTATACGAACCCAACGCAACAAAGAGCACCTCGATCCGACGCTCCGTATTGAACTGATTCGCGTTCGAACAAAACCGTCGAAATTTTTTATATATCTCGAGTTTTTTTTGAAAAGGTCCCATAAACAAAATTTCCACTTTATGCTTTTTGGGTGTTTTTGAATACCCCTGACTCAAGGCGGTTCTAAAAACACCCAAAAAGCAAAAATTTAAAATTTTGTTTTTAGGACCTTGTCAAAAAAAACTCTAGATATATAGATTATCGAACAGTCTCCAAACTCGCTGGTAGCTAAGTTTAGTACACAGGTGTTCGCATGATTAAACAATTTGCTATTTTATGATCAGTAAGTAATCTGTACATCCAAGCACATACCCAGAGTTTTTTTTTTAACTATTGTGTTTCATATGTTTATTGGACCTAAAACAAACTCTAGATACATTTTTAAAGTCTAAGTATGTTTCAGATATATGTTTTTACAATGTTAAGTTATTAATGCCAGTTTAAACATAAAGATTGCTTGAATGGGGTGGAAGATATAAGCCTCCCTGCAAAGGCTTATGAATTGATCTCAGTTGAAAGGTTCTCCAAATCTCTGAATTGCAAATGTAACATCCTGGAGCAGAACTGTTAAATTCTAATAAAAACACAATTGAATTGAATTGAACAAATTTTGCCTTATTCACGTAAAAATTGGATCACGCTAATGGCACACGTTTGGGGAGACACCAGCTCGCAAAATTGAGAGCGAGAGAGTTCGCGAACCCCGAGAGTGTGTTTTGTTTGAGCATTGAAAAAACGTACATTTTTTATCATGTACGGGGAAACAAAGCAGGGTGTCGATTCGGGAAGGAATTTAGAAAGTGGCAAAGGTTGGGAAATAATAAATATCAATTCCAGAATTTTTTTTTTGAATAGATCCAATAAACTATTGTGTTTCATATGTTTATAGGACCTAATAAAAAAAAAAGTCTAGAATTGTCCATGCTCTATACAAAAACAAAGTGTTGTATGTAAATTGTCGACGACAGGGGGAAGGGGGTGTTTCGAGATTTAAAAATGTGTCCACGTGGATTATGGATGGTCCCAGTAGATTGTAGCCAAATTCAACTAATATAAAAAATACAAGTCGACACCATGCCCAACCGAACCCATTCACACAAACCAACCCGGAATGGTAATCTCAAGTCGACACGAGGGCTAAAACAAAAGAAAAAACAACGAAAAATACGCGACTCGCTTCATCCCTGTACGATACGCCCCTAATGCTATTGAATTAAAACCGCGGTGGCGGCGTGATACTGTTATAATGCGCGCGCGGGTAAATATTTGCAAACTTCAATTGCAAATTTCCTCCCCGTCGCGACATTGCGCGCGTTCTTCTAGCAATAGCCGCTAATATGTATTGAAACCGAACCTCAGTCGTGCGGATTAGCGCGATAACGCGACTGTGTCTAATGTAGAACAGGGAGATGAGCTGTGTAGAATAAAACCAGCAAACGCTCGAGAGAATCAGCCCGGCAGATAAGATACGAGCGCACGTATTAAACAAAGCAATTAACGATGGTGGTGACTTATAATTGCCACATTTTACTGCGATATTTATTTGTACGTCATTACCCTCAGTCTGCTGATGCTGGCAACACTCACTCGTACGACCTTAACGCATGCGCTTGTGTTAGTAGTAGCACTTAAAGTATAGGGGTTCATATCTTGCAACTTTCGCGAACAGCTGACTTCTATCTCGCCGCAAGGTCTCTCCGACTTGTTCAGGGATCGTGATACTTGGTTAACATATGTGCCGTTTTTCACTGTCCAATTCCTGTAACACGTAAGCTACTTTTCAATTATGTTTTCATAGAGTTTGAAAAGACGTAAGTTTCGAATCATTTTTAACTTTTGCTTATACACATACACGAAAACATATAATCAGCATGTAATTCGGGATCAAATCTCGTCACATTAAAAACGACTGATCCTATTCAAGCTATCCAGCTTTTTAAGCGAAAATGGCGTTGGAATGGTGAACGCCCGAAATGTCATTTCGGACGTTCAACATTCGAACGCCATCTTCGCTTAAAAACCTGGATAGTCCCGATTCAGCCCAGTTGACGGTATTTAATTCTTATATTTTATTTTCAAAAAAAAAATCTTTATTCTTTCAATGTCACACCGGCTGTCAATGTCACCCAAGTATATCGTGAAATTAAAAGTGAGATTGTGTGCGAGCAACATGGAGTTAAACTTTTTGAAAAGCCTTGGTGAGCAACACATCAATTGCACAGAAAGTTTAACTCCATGTTGAGATTTGACAGCTCGATACGGTTCTCACAACTGTAAGACGATTCAGTTAAAAATTATGAAAAATTAAAATCTTTAGAAATGAAAAAAATTGTCAGTTTTAAAATGTCTAAAATGCGGGAACACTGCCAAAATTAAAGTAGGTAATTGAAAAGTCAAACAGGTGACCAAAAACTGAGTAAAATGTCTCCCAAAACTCACATTGCTTATCAGCCGTTAAAAATGTAAAGCAACACCTGGTGGCGTGATTGTAGCAATAACAATGTGCAAAGATGATGTAACCGATAATGAGTCTGAATCAAAAGCACTCGCAATTAAGAATTCTTATTGTCATAAATGGTAAGCTCGTGCTGCGCAATGTTTGAGAAGAAATTGTTTTATCAATGCAACAAAATAATCCTGTAAACATAATCTATGTTGCGAGTGACAATTTTTAAAATAATCGCATTCTTTGAATCAGCACGTTGTATATTTTTTTTAAAATAGTCATCTCTCATATTTCTGCTAAAAAATACAAAAATACACAAGATGATCTTCAAAGCCGTTGCAAAAAAATATTTTGAGAAAAATCATGAAACTTTTTATTAATATTGGTTATCATTCAGAAATTTAGAAATCGGCATATTTTTTACCATAAGCACCCCCAATGACGGTGTCTTTAAATAACTTCATTTATTTAAATATTTCATAAGGTGGCTCGATATGATGAACAGACGTTTCATAACTTATCTTTCGCTTACTGTTTTCCAAGAAGATTTTTTTATTGTTCGATGTTCACATATTAAAAATAAAAATGAATTAACTGATTTTTTCAACTAATTTTTTTTGTAGTTCATCAAAAGTATAATTTTTTAGCTTTTAAATTCCTAATGCATTGCTCTTATTGTAAAAAATTGCCATTCAGTATCATTGATTTAGGGACTAAAATTAGTACTCCTGGTTTAGACTTACCCTTCAATATCTAATCGAGCACACTCTGCCGCCACAATTCCGCTGCGACCGGGAAAGCCACGCAAAGCGATCCCTTTACGAGGTGATCTGTAACAAAACGAACAACAAAAACACAGTTCGGTCATGTTCCATAGCTACGGTATACGTTGCTTGCGCTTAAACAAGGTGCCAGAAGCTAGCATTTTATTTGGCTTTTTGTTGCTTCTGCACTACAAAATAGGTCATCCACCCACACCATTCGTGCAACGGCACGTATGAAAAATCAATGTGTAGCATTTTAAATAATTACATAATTATTTGCTAGCACCCGCATAATAACAGCTCACTAATCGTATCCTAATCGAATACAATGCTCAACGAACCCTTTGAGATCAGCCAGGCTGCGATTCTTCCGCAGCATCCCTGCAGTGTGGAATCCTTCCGGACGTTCACAAAAACCAGCCACTCACGTCGTCAGGTAACTGCACTTGCCACTATAAGCTATGACATGTTCGTAGGGCCACAACTTCCTTGAATTGGGCGAGAAATTGAACTGAACCCGGTGTAGCGACCTAGAACTTGCTCTCCGGTAGCAGCAGCAGCTCTTCTTGCTGGATGTTGCGGCATGTTTTTATTTCGACACACTGAACTACACTGCTGACATACACCACTTCGGGGTAAACTTAAAAAACGGAAAAAGGACACCATCGAATGGGAGAAAAGAAGGAGAGCATAACAATATAATAAATAAAGAAAAAAAAAACTAAAACACCGCTGCTGTTGTTGCAATTCTGAACGAAAACCATCATATAGACTCCAAGGTATGCGGACGCTTGACTAAAAAACGATATTCAATTCACTTTTTAGATAGTTATGCCCTTCCTCACATTTCCCATAGGCATTTTTCAAACTGCAAAATTTAAGAGAAAATCGCGTTTCAAACCTTCTAATTTGCTACTTCCAGTCTTGTAAATTTCATACAAAAGTACATAATATATTTGGACTCTCAAATGGAGCCATTTGTGTTTTGATCCACCCTATTTTTTTCTTTTTTTTATAAATAGTTATATCTTTAGCAGTTTAAAATAAGCAAATTGTGTTAAATAATAGTTTTTTGAAAAAACAACAAATCGTAATCAATATATTTTGGACATTTTTTTGTGATTTTACCTCGTCTATACTGCCCCTGTTTATAAATGTCTTATATATATATGTATTTTCATCACTTTGAGTTACTGATGCAGTTTGGTTCAAAATGGAGTGCTCTTTCAGAAAACCCAAACATATCCAGTACTTAGTTCTATAAATCTGGAGAACATCCAGATTTTTTCGCAAAAACTTAACACCTGATGTGTGGGACAAACTTGCCTTGTGTTTTTTTCAGGATGCTGTTTGCTGTTTATGGGACATTTATGCGAACATTGACAGTATCGAGGTTTTTAAGCGAAGATGGCGTTCGAATGGTGAACGCCCGAAATGTCAAAATCACGCAGTGGTACCAACATTACGGAACAAGTGTGCCATGGGATGACAGCCACATTTTTTTTCTAATGTTGGTGCTACTGCGCGATTTTGACATTTTGGGCGTTCACCATTCAAACGCCATCTTCGCTTAAAAACCTGGATAGATGCGATAAGCACATTACGGTTAGTTGAAATTTCAAATTACCTTCTTTTAAGTTATAAACAAAATCGGAAATAAGGCAAAACTCACATAATACCAGTTTATGCAACAAGTTGCAAAACTCGATTTTTTTCATCAGCCGAGTTGGATAATTAGGAAAAGTGCTAAAAAACCCGTGTTTCACAACTTGTTGTATTAAATCATTTTGTATAGAATTTTTCATACAAACGTTTGTTACCCAACTTTAAGTTAGCGTCAGTGTGTTTGATTAACGCAAAAACAATGTTGAAAAGTATTACTTTTCGAAACAAGTTTAATGATCTTATTTTCTATGGCCACAGAAGATTTTCAATTTTTTTTTAAATTAGTGTTGAACAATTGAAATTTTGGTTGGACAACCACGTGTACAATAACTATAAGATTGATTTTTAAATAAATTTTGGAAAAAAACTGAAATCGCGATATTTGACGCAAGGATCAACCATGCTAGACCATATTAAGAATTCAAATAGCCTTTAATCTGGGGTAACACAAAAATGGTTTAAAAATCCAATTAAACCATATTGTTTACTTTTGAATTACAAAATCAATTAATTCACGTGATTTAACTTCCTTTTCCAGAGGGCAAAAAGTAAAAACAAGTGAAAAAATTATCGTTCTACACTTCACTACCCCATCCCATTGCCATAAGGGTTCCGTTCGATTTGGGAGCAACCGCGGGGTGCGCATGCCATGGTCATATACATTATATTCGCTCTCTCTCTCTCTCCTGTGGTGGGCACGAAAAAGTTGTATGTAAATTATGAGATCGACACATTATGCTTGGCCCTTCCGCTTTTCGTTGGTTCCGCTCGAAACCGGCGAAAGTGTGAGCTTTCAGTCCATAATGTGGTTGTGACACCACCACCGGCCAAGTCCGAGTGTGGCACGGAAGGTTTCTTGTTTTCAGTCTCGTTCGTGTTCAAGTCCTGGTCGAACGATTGGTTGTGGGTGGACTTTAATTGGCGATGTATTTGATATTCGTGATTTTTGCCTAGTTCTAAGATGACTTTGTGAGCTTTCAGGAATTAAAGTCTCTACTTTTGGGGCGTTAAGATGGATTCCTCATTTTCTTTTTGTTAATCCAATGTTGTTGAGTTTTAGTTGGTTATTCAAACATTACATTGCATCATGCTTCGAATTGCCGGACGCTTCGAAACCTGGACACCACATCTTGTTTTTACAATTATTATGCGAACTTATATCCATCGCATAATAATTATCAAAACTGTGTTATTTTATGAATTTTCACACCAACTTTCGTTTCAATTTTATTTGGAGGCTGAAGTCAATGCCAAAACAATTAAATTAAATTAAAATATCTAGAGTTATTGAAAATGTCCTATAAGCTATTTTGTTTCACATATTTATAGGACCTTTTAAAAATAAAACTCTTAATAACAGTTTACCAAATACACTCAACCCCCGGTGGTTGGTCACTTTTTCGTTTGACACTTTTTTTAGTTTGTACCCCGTTGGTTGGTCAAAGTCAAACTAAAAAGTGACGAACTGTCACTTTTTACACGGAGCTTACGCACACTATCAAAACAAACGTTTGTTAGTATGTGTGAACTCCGTGTAAAAGGGGTGTCAAACTAAATAGGCTTCCTAAGCAACGGGAAAACAAGGCAGAAATTGATGGTTCTGATTTCGAAATATTTAATCAAAATTAAGATTTCAAAACATTAAAAAAATAGTCGTGCTCATATACGGTATTTGGGCTCAGTGCAATTTATCCCTCTATTACACTCAACCCCCGGTGGTTGATCACTTTTTTAGTTTGTACCCCGTTGGTTGGTCAAAGTCAAACTAAAAAGTGACGAACTGTCACTTTTTACACGGCACTCACGCACACTATCAAAACAAACGTGTGACCCCGTTCGTTTGGCCACAGTTGGTGTCAAACCATCGGGGTTTGAGTGTAGCATTTTTGATAATGATGATGATAATGTGAGCATTTTTTAAGAGTTGTAACAGTCGTCAACTGGAGACAGTTTCTAAAACTCTGCCTTACGAAGAAGATATAGAAAATCGTGTGAAAGCATGGGATTTTTTTTACTTTGATTTTAAGAAAAGAAAATGGACTGAATCATAAGGTGGTATTCGAAAATGTAAAAGTAATTTCGAATACCTACGTCATCTTCAAAAAATATTTTTGGTTCACACCATGTCACAGTGTCAACAGATACACCTGCGTCATTATGCAAAATATATGTGCTTGATTTTAAAATGTTTTTTTTTTGTCTTGAATTCGTTTTTCTGTTTAACTCATTTAATTCACAACTTACCTTTTACTTTCGGCAGCAATTTTGTTCGGCTATAAATTCACCAAATCGATTTCAACAGCATTACAGCTATATCCTGAAGTGGTTGCGAGCCGGAGAATTATTTTTTGCGGCCCTTTTCACCTTTTTGCAGTATCCGTTCCCGACTTGGAAAGACTTGAAACACCCAAAACATCGACAAGCAGAGCGAACTTTACGCGACTTCTCAAACAACGCACGAACACGTCAATTACACAGTACAATTACTTTTCGGAAGAACTTCAAATTTTACAATATTTGCACTTTTTTAATCATCAAATTTCGCAGTTTTATACCGCCTTTGAAATGGAAGCAAAATACCGATAGACGCTTTTCTACTTTGCTCTTCCTTTACCGTACCAGGGAGTTGAACAGGAATAACCTTCAAGAAAAAAAGCTCCTTTTAAAAAAGTAATTTGCACAAAATGTTATCCTTGCAAATTCTACAGCTGATTCATTATAACTCCAAAAGTACCTAGAAAATCTGTATTTATAAATACGATAGCAATGAAGCTTATGATCATTACAAACCCTCACCCCATTTCGGTAACCATGAGAAGAAAAGGACTCGGAAATCGGATGTGCCGGGAAAACCTAAACCCTCTCAGCTGCGAAAAACTCTCACGTTCTCTCGCTTTCGCTCAGTGCTGCCATATTTGCAGGCAATTTGCTTCCAGTACCTACTGATTTGCGATTATTTTTGAGTTCAGATTTCTAGAATAAATTTTCAAAACAACCTATGAGTCATGGATTTGCAGATACGACCTTTTGAAATGTGATCTAAATTTCACGGTTATTTACATCATTCAATGAATTACGCAATGGATTTATATGTTAAGATACTTGTTGTTGGCTTCTAGAGTTATTTTGCAGTAAGTCGTAATAACCATCGAAACCTCCTACACTCATTTGATTATTTCTCAAAAACAAATTGAACTGTCATGGGTTTTCAGAAAAGAGCATTTAAAGAACAATTTGAAACATTTTTGAAGTTTTCGTAAATTGAGCGAGAATCGATCGAAAAAAGGCTTAGTTTTTAAATGGTTCTTGGAACCTATTGCAAACTAGCTCAAGATATTGACTTTATAACTTCAACTTCCTAACTTTCTCTTTCAAAGAATTGCAAAAATGTCTAAAAAAATTGTAGTTTATGTAACTTGATGAAACATGATGCATTTTTCAGCACGAGTTTTGAAACGAGTCAAGAACAACAATTTTATGCAATTTCACGCTTCATGTATCATACATTAGGCATAATGCCTAATCGAAAAGTCGGTTGACTCGCCGTTTTGATCTAGTAAGCTTCCATTATTGAAATGATGTTTCCCTGTGACAAGTCTTTGAAAGTTAGGCCGTTGTTAGGCCGTTGCAAATATTTTCAGTTTAGGTCACCACCCCCGCACCTCCACCCCCTTTCAAAAGACAAAAAAAAATGTTTTTCAAAAAAATGAAGATAAATATCAATGAAGGTCTAGTCAACTGAAAACAATCTGAAATGCATTTTTTACATTGATAATCATATTTAGCGTCTTTGAGCACGTTTCAAAATATTTGAAATTTTTATGAAATTGCAAAACATTTTATTTCTTGCAAAAAAAAAATGTCGATACATAATATTTTTGAAACTTATGAACTTTGCATTCATTCACAAATCGACCAACCCCTCTTTTTTAAACTACCCCAAAGTTTCGCGCTTTCGCAAAAAAAATGTTAAAACCTCCGAAACGTAGAATCGATTTTCATAGTCCAGTTTTTAGTTAAAATTGGTTTTCAGTTTATGTTGCGTAAATGATAACTTTTTGCTTTATTTTCACATTGAGAGCATATTTTAAATAAAGTTTTGACTTCACCATCGTGTTCCTGAGAAGATTCAATGTTTTATTTTTAGTTCACGAGATATTGAAATTTGAATGTTAGAGATGAATAATTACACTGAAAACTATTTTTAATTGAAAAATGAACTTTTCCAATCGATTCTACTTCCAATTTTCTTTAAAATGCATGTACTTCCAGAGATATCGCAGTTTGATAATTGAGGATTTTAACTTTTTTTTGTGAAAAAAGGCGAAAATTTGGGGTGTTGTCAAAAAGGAGGTGGTGGTCTCCGCGTTGGTTAATTTAAAAGATTGCTGGAAAAAATGAGTTCAGCAACGAGTTTGATGCAACATTCTTAGCAACTCCAAAAAAAACCTTTGAATATAATTTTCCAGTGAAATAAACGTAATTAATGCATCATGTTGGTGTCCATGCGTAACGCAAACACTCCAGCTTTTTTGACACTCAGTAGTCTGTGATTATTGGAATGTTTGCTCGACACAGGTTTTCAAGGCCATTGCCTGATCACGCCTTCTATCGGATGGGGAAGTAAAACGTCGGTCCATTTGCGTAAAGGTGGTTCTGGGTGACTCACTACACATAATCTTCGGACGCCTAGAAATGAGCAGAAACTTGCAACAGAGAACAGAGACAACAAAAGACCCAGGGGTCGTTAAAGTGAATTGCTTTGCTTTCTGCCAACGTTCTAAAAAGTGCAACTTTTCGCATTTTTTTTTTTTTTTTTTTTGCGTTTGGCGACGTTCTTAGTTATTTTGGACGAGAAAAATAATTTCGTTACGTTACCCCAAAAGACAGTAAACTGTAAAATTTTATAGACCCAGTTGACGATACAGTATTAAGGCTCTGGAAGGCATCATTCCCGATCGGCCATTTGGCGGCCATGTTTGTTTTAGAAAAACATTCAAATCTCGATTCAGAATGTTTCAATCAAAAAATGGTTTTCTCTGTGTTGTTTGTAGAAGCATTTTACGTGTAGTGATTATATTTTCATTTCAATTTACTATTTCTAGACCAGGAATTCAGAACCATCATTGACAGTCATTACCTCAAAAGTGAGAGACACCATCTACCACCTTTAAAAAACTGGTGAATCGATGTTACGCATAGTCGCCGATATAATGCATGGGAATAAGATTATTCCATTGAAAAATCTATGTATTTTTCGATTTTTTTTCTCATGCTAAAAAAATCTTTATTATGAAACAAATTGCATAAGAAACAGCTTGAAGTGCTCCAAAAAGACCGTCAAATGCAATAAGAGAATAAGAGTTCATCGTGTTTTTCAAGCAAGTTCATGTTTCTCATGATTTCATCCCATGTATAGACAAACAAACGCTGAAAGTCTTATCGAAATCGGGACACCTCGATACGACCTCTTGAACAATCCGTGTAAAATCTTGCAATACTGCCGCTTATGGTTTTTTTTCTTTTTTTTTTTTGAAATTATGAACAAATCATGTAATCATGCGTTTTGAGAAAAACGCATTTGAATGTTGAGCATCTATTTTCAATTCCCATTTTAATATAAAAGCAAAATAAGATGTTCTAACAAACGATGAAAAACGTTGCTTTTATTGAAACTTGATCATCCAATTTCAATAAAACATTATTTCCGTAATTTTATTTGAGAAAAACAAACATAACTTCTTTTGAAATCACCAACGTCGATATCACCCTGCTGTCATTGAGGGGGGCGCTTCGTTATGATTCGTTTTTCTTCGCCGAATGTACATGGCGCTTTGTTCATGATGCTTTTTTTCGTCACGAGGTTCATGTAGTCTTTTGTTTGACAGGTTGACAGGGCTATATAAACAGGGACTGCTGAGAGAGGCAGAGATTTTGTTTATGTTACTTTATTTAAAATCATGATTAAACAGACTTTACTGAAGTAACTTTTGCTCATTTTTGGTGGAGAGGTAGCTTATTAGGAGTACTTTCAGAATATGCAATAACCCAGAAAGTGTCAAAATGTACATGATGCCTTTTGAAATGTTACCGTCGAAATATGTCTTTATTGAACTTTCTTATAATAATTACATTTCTTTTACATGCTAAGTGGTATGGCCTAATGCTCTTCATCTTTGTTGTATTTTCCGTTTTATTATTAACTGATCACATTTATTTTATTTACTTCAAATTGTTTTACATCATTGCATTGAATCGGATACATTTGGGTAAAAAAGAAAAAAATCACTTTAACAACTAATCCTAACTTAAAACTAAAAAAAAAAATCATTTAAATATTCAAAATCACTAGAACGAGTAAACTACGAACTGTATTTTAAGATGAATGCTCCAAGCGTTCTTACTTGTTCCTGGCGAGTTTTGCAACCACGCAGTGTATTGTCATCTCGATGAAAAAGTTCAGAAGTAAAAAAAAAACGAAGTTGACTTTATAGCTGTCGGCCTCCATTGCTAGTACCAACCACAAGTGTCTTCCTTTTTATCTACAAGGACTTCGCCGCCCTGGGCTCCTAAGTGTATGAAAGTATGGCACGGAGCGACGGCGCCGAATACCCATACACTCAAACCCTGTTGGTTTGACACCAACTGTTGTCAAACGAACGGGGTCACTTTTTAGTTTGACACCCCTTTTACACGGACTTCACACACACTACCAAACGTTTGTTTTGATAGTGTTCGTGAGCGCCGTGTAAAAAGTGACAGTTCGTCACTTTTTAGTTTGACTTTGACCAACCAACGGGGTACAAACTAAAAAAGTTTCAAACGAAAAAGTGACCAACCACCGGGGGTTGAGTGTATTTACACAAAGAATTTTAGAGCGCCCGCCGCGGGATTCGAACCGGCGACCTCTGGATTGGAGTCCAGTGCGCGGTCCGATTGATGCACACGGGCGGGAGTTCAGAAGTTCTTGTGGTGAAAACAGGTCACTACTGCCTTCTCCCGTTGATGCTGGTTGGTTTTCCCTAGGATGCTGACTGAAGCCTGGAGGTGTTGTATTCTCTGCAACTCTTTGCCGCTGATTCAACAGCAATGGCTGCAGATTTGGAACCACTCGAACAGATCCTGCTCCTGGTGACGCCAAAGCAGGAAAATCCACGTCCGTGTATGCTGGTGGTGTTTTGCAATGATTTGGTTGGTGCCTCGTCGTCGCTTGCTGCCGATTTTTTACAAACTCAGCTCTTTTTGGGCAGCTTCGATTCTTGGTAGAATGGTCGCCGCCGCAATTGAAGCATTTCGCTTCGATGTTCTCGTTGATTGTTTCGCAAGCTTGTGTTTTGTGCTCACCTCCGCAGGTTGCACAACGACTCTTGATGAAACAGTTCCTTCCACCATGCCCAAACTGCAAACAGTTCGAACATTGTGTCACGTCACGGTGCACTGGACGATAACGTTCCCAAGTCACGATGATGTTGAAAATTGCCCGAACTGCTTTCAGCTCAGACGGCGTTGTCGATCCTTTCTCGAGATGAACCAAGTACAGTTGATCACGATACTTGATGTCCTTGTTGTGTCTCGTCATCTTGAAGACTTCGATCACGTTCAACTTAAGAGTTTTGAGCTCTTCTTTCAGCACACTCACATCCATGTCGTACAAGCCACGGAGGACCTGTTTCATGGGGCGTTTACCTGGATCGTCATGGCTGTAGTATTCAATCTTGGTGTTGTTCAGGAAATCCCGAACGTAGTTGTAATCCTTTCTGGTAGGTAGCAGAATTTTGAGTCCATCAGCACACAAGCGAATGGAAGCTCGTAAAGCACCAGATTTGATAAACCCGGTCAGCCACTTTCGCACCGAATCCGATGACGATGTTTTCACAAAAATGGGTGGCAACTTTTCCCGTCGTTCAAATTCTTCCTTCTCGCTCACGTCCACAGGGAGGGTAGCGAACTGGTTTCCAGACAATTTTTGAGCGTCCTTGCTCAAACTGCCTGGCTTTGCAGGTAGCGCTTTGGCATTTTTTAGCTTCTTCAAATCTGCCGATCCTGCTGGTGAGGACCACCTCTTTTTCTTGCCGTGAGGCATTTTTGCACTTTTTAAGCACTTTTCAGGAGCTAATATCCAGGAGTACCTTACTGATTGGTGGTCCACAAAGGAATGAGCCGCTTATGGTATTTCGGATATTGTGAAAAGATATAAAAAAAAGTTTGTAAGGTAACGAAAATCTTGCAGATTTATTGCTTCCAGCTAAACTATCTCTGAGCTCAAACTAACATTTTACTCAACAAGAGGCTTGATTGAAGTGGTGACAAAGTGTCTCTCATTAATATAATGATTCGGTTCCCTATACATTTGCTGGCAATGCTGGTGTAAATTATTTCCAAAGTATATGAATATAAAAATGCTTCGAGAACGGATGCAACATAACATGATTCAAAAATAACAAAATAAATACACAAATTTAAAACATAAGTAGGTGCTACGATAAAAGAAGTAAAAGTAGAGAAGAACATGTTACTAGTAAGCAAAGGAGAATTTCAAACAAAGCTACGGTACAATGACTGTCGACAGAATGAGTAACAATTGTTGTTCATTTCGGCTACTTAAAAATCTAGGAACTGTTATAAAACAATGTGCAATATGATAAAAAGCTAAAATTATAATGTTTTTCATTCAATATCGAAACCAAGAAACAGTTTGCACCATTTTTTATGCTGAGGAGCTGTGCGGTTCATTTCACTGTTTTTGATTGCGCGAAGGAAAACACTGTCCTGATCGTCGAGTTTGGTTATTTTGCTCATCGGTTGCTGACCGGTGACGCCGTTTCTACCGTTACCAGCGTCAGTGAGTGTGCACGCTGCCCCACGGCATTGGTCAACGATGAACTTCACCATGAAGCGACGGTGATTCTCAAATGCGTGCGATTCCCCGTACAACGCGCGCAATTCCTCGCAGAACCGCAAATCGTACGCTGCCAGATTAAGGCAAAACAGAAACGAATGCAGCCGGATTTCGTTCATGCCCTCCCGCAGGATGCTCGGCGCCAGCCAGCTGAGCAGATCATCCACGTTGTCTATTGTGGCGTCGTTCAGCAACTGGCCAACGTAACGGAACAGTTCTTCGAAATTCCTTCCATCGTCCTCGTCGTAATATCCAACTTCGGACATTTTAGCCAACACAAACTGACGATGATTGTAGCAGCTGTAGTCATGGATGTGCTTGCGGATGAACTTTTCCGTTTTAAAAATTTCAAACTTCAACAGATGAGGAGCCTTCATGATGGCCCACTGGCGGTGGCACCAGGCGTGATAGTTTGTGGTACTTTTATCCGCACACTTTTCGCACAAACCAATCTCGAACGACCAATCGATTGCATCGTAACCTAGAATAACAAATTAAAAATGGAATTATTCTTAAACAAAACAGAAAACATTGCCCCAACTCACTTTGAAACAGATACAACCACCGGCGATAGGCGAACGCTTCGTTTGATTTTGGCTTTTTGCTCAGCACCACCGTTGCAAATTGAAACTCTTTCGTAATGTCCAGCCGGTTCCGGGCAAACAGCTGTCTTCGGAGATTCCAGAAAGTGGCCACGTCCGGATTGATGAGGATGGCACAGTTCAGGTACTTGACGATGGAGTTGTTACCGGTCCCGAGAACGGCCAGAAGCGAGGAGCTGCCGCCTGACGTAGTGTTGTTGTTGTTGTTGCTGGTGGTGTTGCTGTTACTGTTGCTGGAAGAGGAGTTGGCCGAACTGTTTGCACCCGTTGGTCGGCCACATTCGGTCTTGTAGCGCAGGATCAACCGGTGGGCGTATTCGTAGATGTACTTTACGCACCACGATTGTAGGCCCAGATTGTGCTCCGCGTGAATAACCGGAGATTTGTTCGTGTTGGATGGCATCGGGATTATCTCGAAGCCCGTGCTGGAAAAAAGTTAAATGAAATTATACCATATTTCTTGAGTGGATATGACAATAAATAAGAAATCTCTAAACCTCATAAACCACATAAATACATATACCCAGGTTTTTAAGCGAAGATGGCGTTCGAATGGTGAACATCCGAAATGTCAAAATCGCGCAGTAGCACCAACATTAGAAAACAAATGTGGCTGTCATGCCATGGCACACTTTTTTCGGAATATTGGTACCACTGCGTGATTTTGACATATCGGACGTTCACCATTAGAACGCCATCTTCGCTTAAAAACCTGGATACTGCTCATGTTTGCATAAATGTCCCATATACAAAAACAGCAAGCTGAGAAAAAACGCAAGGCAAGTTTGTCCCACACATAAAGCTACGTGTAAAGGGGGGGGGGGGGGGCAGAATGGCCCGCCTGAGTAAAATGCGCCAAAAACCATAGAAAACGTACAATTTTTTTTTTAATTTATATTTATTCAGATTTTCTCTTCCATGTACATTCATTCAGTTAAAATAATATTGAGTGTCCAATCACAATCGATGACTTTTCACCTCAATTTTAAATACTAGCAACTTTCATTTATTCATGAAATATTGTAGCTTTCGCTATTCAGTGATTTCAAATGTAGGAGTTCCTACATGTACAAAAGGGAAAAGGGATACCTTAAAACTAACTTATAAACTATATAAAGAGCGGATCAATGCAGCTGAAGACTGCAATGATTTTTGTCGAAATGCATCAATTATGTTATTGGACATAACATCCAAAGTGTCAACTTCGGCTAATTGATGAAGTTCACTGGTGCTGAACCAGGGAGGAAGTTTCCGAATCATTTTCAGAATTTTGTTCTGAATCCTCTGAAGTTTTTTCTTCCTGGTTAAACAACAGCTTATCCAGATCGGCACAGCATAAAGCATGGCAGGTCTGAAAATTTGTTTATAAATTAACAGTTTATTCTTGAGACAAAGTCTAGAATTCCTGTTTATAAGTGGATACAAACATTTAATATATTTGTTACATTTAACCTGGATACTTTCAATGTGATCCTTGTAAGTAAGGTTTTTGTCAAAAGCAAGTCCAAGATATTTCACTTGATCCTCCCACTTTAAATTTACCTCATTCATCTTTATAATGTGATGACTTTTTGGTTTAAGAAAATCAGCCCTTGGTTTGTGAGGGAAAATAATAAGTTGAGTTTTTGCATCATTTGGAGTAATTTTCCATTCTTTCAAATAAGAATTGAAAATATCCAAGCTTTTTTGTAATCTTCTTGTGATGACACGAAGGCTTCTACCTTTGGCGGAGATGCTTGTATCATCAGCAAAAAGTGATATCTGACATCCTGGGGGCAAATCAGGCAAGTCAGAAGTAAAAATATTGTATAAAATTGGACCCAAAATGCTTCCTTGAGGGACGCCAGCACGTACAGGTAGTTGATCAGATTTGCTGTTCTGATAACATACCTGCAGAGTACGATCCGTCAAAAATTTTTGAATAGTTTTCACGATATAAATCGGAAAATTAAACCTTTTTAATTTCGCAATCAAACCTTTATGCCAAACACTGTCAAATGCTTTTTCTATGTCTAGAAGAGCAGCGCCAGTAGAATAGCCCTCAGATTTGTTGCTTCGAATCAAATTTGAAACTCTCAACAACTGATGAGTAGTTGAATGCCCAAGGCGAAATCCAAACTGCTCATCAGCGAAAATTGAATTTTCATTAATGTGCGTCATCATTCTACTAAGAATTATTCTTTCGAATAATTTACTAATAGATGATAGCAAACTAATGGTCCGATAGCTTGAGGCTTCAGCAGGATTTTTATCCGGTTTCAAAATCGGAATTACTTTGGCATTTTTCCAACTACTGGGAAAATATGCCAAATCAAAACATTTGTTGAAAATTTTGACCAAGCTACTTAAAGTTGCTTCTGGTAATTTTTTAATTAAAATGTAAAAAAATGCCATCCTCACCAGGGGCTTTCATATTTTTTATTTTTTTGATAATAGATTTTATTTCATTCAGATCCGCATTAAAAACTTCATCTGATGAAAATTCTTGTTCAACAATATTCTGAAATTCTATTGAAATTTGATCTTCAATAGGACTCAAAACATTTAAGATGAAATTATGAGCACTCTCAAACTGCTGAGCAAGTTTTTGAGCATTCTCCCCATTAGTTAATAGAATATTATCACCATCTTTTAAAGAAGGGATTGGTTTTTGAGGTTTCTTAAGAATCTTTGAAAGTTTCCAAAAAGGTTTGGAATAAGGTTTAATTTGTTCGACATCTCTTGCGAACTTTTCATTTCGCAGAAGAGTGAATCTGTGGTCAATAACCTTTTGCAAATCTTTTTGAATTCGCTTCAGTGCAGGATCACGAGAACGTTGATACTGTCTTCGGCGAGCATTTTTCAGACGAATCAGAAGCTGAAGATCTTCATCAATAATGGAAACGTACAAATTAATGTTCCCTTCAATGTTGTATGCTTGGTTGATGAAAAAATAACTTTAAACTATTTTTGATGCACATGCACAGGATGCGAGCCACCTTAGAAAACAATCGATTTCGTCTAATACAACGTTGAAGGGTGATAAGACATGACTTGAGGGATCTTTCCAGCACAGTTTCTATGGATTTTGATCACTTTTATAAAAAAATCACTTAACATAACAATTTTTTTTTTTTTTTGAAAATAATTTAAATATGTCGAATTAAGATACTTTAGACAGTGATACAATCTATTTTATTCAAATTTAATAACATTTGATTGTTTTTATAATGCAGGAAAAGGGTGGTCCATTCTGCCCCAAGTGGATTTTAATTTAACACTTCAACCACTAAATGATGTGAAGGTTCCGTTCTTGTTTGTTCGCCTTGGTAATAGCTCCCGGTAGCATTCTAAGCATTGATCAAACTTTTTCAACCTATCTAACTTTTCAGAAAGCTTATTAAAGAACCTCAAAATAAATAGATTTAAGGTGGTCATGTAAAGATATTTACATTTTTGCTGAATGAATGACAATGAATTCCGATGTCGTTTTCGGTTTGTGAATGTTATTAAATGTATTTTATAAGACCCATGCCTTATAGTTGGGTCTTAATGCATTCTAAAGTCCAAAACGAAGGGTGGCTCATTTTGCCCCCCTGCCCCTACCAATTAGAATCTGTCCCCCTGCATACCAATTTAAATATTGCGTATATCTGATAGCAACAGATCTTCGTAAATCATACAGAAAAGCATCAAATGGTTCCATCACGCGATAGCGGAGAACTTTTTATGTTTTCTTCACTAACCGTCGTAAAACGATGGCCGACGACGGCGCGACACACCCTCGGGACCCGTGGCGACAACGACAACAACGTTAACGAAGCAGATTGAATTGACCAATTGGCAGGAATTAATCTCAATTTAAACAAGTCAAAAATGGCGCACAAAGTTTTTAGTTTTCGGGGCAAGTGGTCTTAAATTTGTAATTTGAAATACTTTCACAAAGAGGCTCATTATTTTTACCAATTTAAGTATACGCTGTTAGTGCTGTACAGTGACTATATTTAGTGCTGGATGGTTACTTGGGTAGGTATTCTCTGACCTAATTAAACATCCCAAGATATTGCAGTGACTCCAAGTGCAATCTGCTTCGTTCCATTCTTTTTTGCAATTGACCTCCAGATCAATGACAACGGCTTCCTCTCTGTGCAGATCAACCGTACCATTATTCTCAATTATATTTTGCGCGCGTGATCAATTGGATTGTACCATTACGAACCCGAACAGCCCCCAGATAGTCGTGCGTTCCCGTCCTTGACAAAGAATGAACGACTTCTGCCACTCGAATACTCACAGCTCGGGGTCCTTGTGGAACACGGCATCGATCTCGTTGATGATCTTCTCACAGAACGCATTGCTATCGTCCGTGTCCGCAGCTTCCGAGGCCATCATCGCTTTCCGAAATGTCCTGGTTCTACTCCGTACAAGCTGTGTGCGCCGTTCCCCGGTTCCAAAGCGCCTCTGCACTGCGAACAAATCTCAAAACTCTAGCCAAGACAGACACGACGCACGAACGACCCGAACAGCACCGAACTCTACCAAATAATGGCCAGCATCGAAAAAATTGCGATCCGCACGTATTATTTTGATCTATTTTGATAAACGAGAGCGACCCGCGGGAGAAACGTCAAGAGCGGGAACGCACTGGAAAGTGAACCTTTTGACAGTTGCTCGAATCAGCTGTGTTGTGCTTGATTGCGAAATTTGGAAAATAATGCGCTAAATTATTTCGTGATTTTTAAATCCTCCGTAAATCTGCTTGTTGCGAACTGAAATGGCATCGAAAGTGGTGGCCACGGCTACCGTGAGGGCGCTGAAGAACCGTAAACTGTTACCAACCCGGGCGGCACTCACTTTGGTAAGATTTTAACGTCCGATCGCTTCTAAGCAAAGTGGACGAAAAAATTAACAAAATTTTGCGTTGCAGACTCCCGCGGCGGTCAACAGAATCAAGCAACTTTTGCAAGGGAAATCCGAATACGTGAGTTTCAGCATGAAGGTCGTAATCCCCGGTGATTAATGATTAACTTGTTGTTTTTAGATTGGGTTAAAGGTCGGTGTCCGGCAGCGGGGATGCAACGGATTGTCCTACACCCTCGATTATGCTACAACCAAAGGTTAGTTGACTTATATAAGAGCGTCGAAAACAACATTAACTTATTCTAGAAAGTGTTCTTTGTAAACATTTCTAAATTATACATTGTATCTTTATTGTGCATTTTGGGTTAAATTTAAATTTTAACACACTATCACATCGAAATTATGCTTCTGAAACACTTTTTAAACTACACCAAAGTAATATAAACATCAAATGAATGGATACTTTCAAGCATTGTTCTGATTTCTCGAAAATTTAAATTGAAACGTTTCCACTATTAAGACCGGGCCATGTGTTTACACCTCCGCCTTATAAGCAAAGGATTGGGAGTTCAATTCCCGATATTGACAATTTCTAGACCCACCATCACGTATACATATCGACTCAGAATCAAGTTCTGTGCAATTGCTTTGGCAAATGCCCAGTTAGAATTTTGGCTCGAGCTTCGAGTCGATTTAGGATCGATCTCGAGACAAAATTGACCCCTAAAAAATGACACTTTTAAAAACATTGGCAAAGTCACATAAAACAAGTCAAACTTCCAACCCTGAAATTTTCGAAAATTTTAATAGTTGTTCCTTCCAAAGCATTTGAAAAATCTAAAATTGGTTAAAAAAAATGATTTTCGGCGATTTTTTAGATCGAAGCCCGTCTAAAGATGGGGTTGGATTGTAGAGAGTTAAATATGTAATTTGAAAATTCCTGCCAATAATATCGATATATTTATTAAACTTTTTACTAAAACGCATGTCGAAAAAGTAACGAAATTATACAAACTAAAAATATAAATATAAAAATATTTTCCCCTTTAATTTCAGATAAAATGGACGAGGAAGTCGTTCAAGATGGCGTTAAAGTTTTGATTGACAAAAAAGCACAACTTTCCCTGCTAGGTGAGTAACGACACCCCATATTAAAACCATTAAATATTCCACAAAACATTTTATTCAACTTCCAGGCACCGAAATGGACTTTGTAGAAAACAAACTTTCTGCGGAGTTTGTTTTCAACAATCCCAACATCAAGGGCACGTGTGGATGCGGCGAATCTTTTAGTATTTAGGGCACTGGCTGTACATTAGTTTGCTTTAATTGTAGAGAAAAATAAACCCACAAATTTCGACATGTTTAATGTAATGAACTACTAGGCTTACGAGATGTTTGTTGTTTAGCAAATAAACTACTTTAAACTTCATTTAAATGATTTTTTCCCCTGTAAATTTCCCCTTTTAAATTATTAATTTTGCTCGAATAATTTTAATTTTTATTGAACGCTGTCAGCAGTGTACAAGTCTTTAGCATCCCTAGTCGCATGTTTCGCTTTCAGAATGGTCCTTTCGTTTGAAACCGCATTTCGCACAACATTATTTAGATTGAATCTCTGATTCTATTTAATAACTCTTTGAAGTTGCAGCTAACTTTAAATTTAAGAAAACACGTAATTTTGTTCAGTTCAGTTCTAGTTCTAGCATATTAAAAATTATGAGTGAGTTTTAAAATCTAAAAACGAACGCACCCAAGAGTCGATAAGGCAGATTTGCTAGAACGTACGTCTGTTCAAGTTTCAGCGGAGCAGTGACAGCTTGTGTCAGACTTTTTTCCTTCGCTGACCTGACTCCAATATTATTCCCGATTAATCATCCATAATCTGGTGTCTTGGTAAAAAGTTGGAAAAATGTTGTTTTAATCGCTCGTAAATGGTTTAAATCGAGACAAATATGGTGTAAAAGTGTTCCTCTGTTACCGGTGTGCACAGGTAGGTGAAACATTAGTCATCGGATGTCGAATTCGGTCGATTTTCCGGCCAAACATCGTATTGACAAACTTTTGCTTTTGTTGCCTTTGGTGTTGTTTGCGCTGCAGTAGGCGTGCGAACATTGAAAAATCAGCCTACTGCGGTTGTGGAGGACGAAAAGGGCTTCGCAAAACAAAGAAAATGTTTGCGAAAGTTGTCAGAGAACCGTTTTTTTCTGTTTTCGTCTTTTTAGCGAACATCAGCGAACCTACCCCCCAGGAAGAGGATCGGATCGCTGGGAGTGGTGGCAACGGGTTGAGGAGACGGGTGACATTGGGTGGATTGAAGCGGGGGGGAAACAACAAGGGCCATCATGGCAGATATGATGCGAATGAGTGGCAGCGGGGGAGCCATCGGCGGATTCCAGCGGGACAAGCTCGGTTCTCCGTCGACTGGTTCCGAGGACGGCGGAGGCATCGATCTGGGTGACATTGCCCAGGAGCTGGACCAAGACGAGTTTGACGGGCCGACCACGTTGAATGGTAGGATTTGATTTGTTTTTGTACTAAATTAACCCAAATGTATACATTCAGGAGCACGAGTTTCTTCCACGACGCAGTGTCTTCTTCCAGCTTCTCGGACATAATCGACGTCAGAACCTATACCGTTGCCAGCCAATCCAGCAGTAGTTGAATCCCAAGTCATAACACCACGCATTTGAGTCTACGGCTCAAGTGTTCACCCAACGCAACTCCGCACTCTAAAACACTAACGCACGTTTCGTTTCTCCACCGTCTAGGGGATCGTCCCGCCATAACGGCTCCGCCGGAGAGCGAGTGGTACCACGGTCGGCTGGATCGGTTCAGCGCCGAGCAGCGCTTGAAATCGGCTTCCCGCTTGGGCAGTTATCTGGGTACGTCTGCTGGTCAAGTTGAGTTATGCTGCGTAAAAATAAACAACTCTATTTTTTGCAGTTCGTGAGAGTGACCGCAAGCCGGGTTCGTACGTGTTGAGTTATTCCGGGAGGACTGGCATCAATCACTTCCGGATTACGGCTGTGTGCGGAGATTTCTACATCGGTGGGCGGCAGTTCTTTTCGTTGAGCGATCTGGTCGGTTACTACACGTCCTGTAGCGATTTGTTGAAGCGGGAAAAGCTAGTTTATCCGGTACCTCCGCCGGAGCCGGTCAATGATAAAAAGCGAGTTGTGGCAATTTTGCCGTACACAAAGATGCCGGACACAGACGAGTTGACGTTTCAGAAGGGGGACATTTTCTTCGTGCATAATGATATGGGTGATGGCTGGCTGTGGGTGACCGCCCATCGAACCGGTGAACAAGGAATGATCTTCCGTGAGTTGGTGGAAGATTTGGACCCGGCAATCGATCCAAACACGGTGTTCTCGTGGTTCCATCCGACTTGCTCAAAGAACGAGGCTGTGGATATGCTGGTCAAGGCTGGACCCGGAAGCTTCCTGGTGCGGCCAAGTGACAATTCTCCAGGAGATTATTCGTTGTTCTTCCACATCAACAACCAAATTCAACGCTTTCGCATCGAGAAAAAGGGCGTCCGCTATCTGATGGGTGGCCGTACGTTCGAGTGTCTGGACGCGGTCATCAATCGCTACCGAAAGGAGCAAATCGTCGAAGGGCACACGCTGATGCATCCGGTTGTCAACGGAAGCCAGCCGGAGCTGCATCCACCGAACAGTGTCGCGAGTGCCGCGGAGAAGATTTATGCCACGCTGCGCGAGTGTCGCGACCAGAACATTCTGAAGAAGACGAAGGGTATTAAGCACCACGGCTATCTGCTGAAAAAATCGGACAAGACGAGCAAGTGGAAGCAGCTATACTTTGCGCTGCTAGTCGAGGGCTCCGAAACTCATCTCTGCTTCTACGACAATCCGAAGAAAACCAAACCGAAGGGCTTGATCGATCTGTCGTGCGCGTATCTGTATCAGGTGAGTTGACTCTTATGAGTTGTATGTACCTTTGAGGTAATAGACCATTCTTCTCCTTTGCCAGTGCCATGAGTCATTCTGGGAGCGAAGCTGCGTTTTCCAAATAGTCGAGCGTGCGTTGCCGTGTCTCGCGACAATAACCTATCTGTGTGCCAATAGTCAGGAGAGCTACGTCGAGTGGGTGAACGCGCTTAAGTCACAGTGCGTGTCTCAGCTCAGCAAGGCCCAGTCGAAGGTGCCGCGGCTGCGCGAACTGCGCTGTTTGAATCTGCACATCCTGGAGGCGCATCGGCTGCCGTTCAAGCTCGTGCCTAACCCGTACTGTATTGTGTCGCTGAACCAGGTCAAGGTGGGCAAGACGCGCGTCAAGACCGCACCCGATCCCGTCTGGGAGGAGGAATTTGTGCTGGAGTAAGTTCAGCTTTTTAGGGAGAATAAGTTCGTTGACTAATAGGAATCGTTTTTAGTGATGTCCCGCCGGATGTGGTGACCGTTACCATCACCGTACTGAGCAAGGGCAAACGTGGTAAGGATTCGGAGGTGGCCGAGCTGATCGTGGACCTGTGTGGGCTTAAGAACGGACAGGAAACCGAGGAGTGGTACCCGCTGATCGGGATGACCCCGATGGGCGAGTGGGGATCGATCCGTTTGCGTATACGATATCTGGACGATTTGGTCATGCCGTGCGAGGTAAGTTGAGCTTGGGGTTTCGAGTCAAGAAGTCTGTTTAACACATCCGGTGATATTTGCAGGAGTACAGCCCGTTACAGCAGCTGCTGGTCGAGGCGGAATTGAACGCGGTTCGTGCGTTATCCGAAATCTGTCACAACGATCGCATCCCGCTGGCCACCTCGCTGTTGAAAGTGTTCCGCTACGAGAAGCGTGAAACCGAACTGCTGAGAATCCTGTGCCAGGCGGAAGTGGCACGGGAAAACGAAACGACAACGCTCTTCCGTGGCGCCTCGCTGGCCACCACCCTGATGGATCTCTACATGCGTGCCGAGTGCACCGTTTTTCTGCAGTCGGCCGTGTCCGACACAATCCAAAGAATACTCGAAAGTAAGCAGTCAGGAGAGCTGAACCCAACCAAAATGGACGTGAACGACGACGCATGCTCAAACGCGGAATTTTTGCTGATGATCCTGGACCAGGTGACGCAGTCCATCTTCACCTCGCCGGACGCGTGTCCCCGGACGGTTCGCTTCATCTGCAACTGCCTGCAAAAGTCCGTGGTCGCCAAGTGGCCATCGCCCAGCGAACGGTTAGTGCGGACCCGTGTCGTCTCCGGGTTTATCTTTCTGCGCTTGCTGTGCCCCGCCCTCCTGAATCCTCGTCAATTTGGTCTAGTCAGCGAAACGCCGCATCAAATGGGCACTCGCACGCTCATCATGGTCGCAAAGTGTTTGCAAAATCTCGCAAATCTCGTCGAGTTTGGTGGAAAGGTAAACGTTTGTTATGTCGCGTTACAATTGCAATCTCATTCAAGTTTCTCCTTCGTTCAACGCAGGAACCGTACATGGAGGTGGTCAACCCGTTCATCCTGAAGAACAAGGAACGCATGATTGTGTTCCTAGACCAGCTGTCTTCGGTGACCGATCCGAACCCGCCGCCCGGGTGCATGATTGAGCAGACCAATCCGGTGCTGTCCAGCTCGGATGCCGGTAAGTGCTACGCTCTGCATGATAAAAAAAAAACAATAAATCAACCTAATTTTCAAACAGGACGCGAGCTGGCCACGATCCTGCACATTTGCGTGTCCTACCTCCCGGAGCTGCAGTCGATGAGCAAGACCAACACTTCGCTCAAAAAGCTCGTCACCGTCACGGAGATGCTGTCGAAGCACAAGCTAAAGTACCGCGAGATGATTAGCTAAGTCAGTCAGTCACACAGTCAGTGATGAAGAAATTGATATTTTGCTCTCTTGACACGGAAAAAAGCTAAATTTACGGTCAACATTTACAACACAAGGAAAATTTATATATATTCTGCATATATTCATGTTCGTAATAAGGCGCAGAGAAATCGCATGTTTAACAGTTTTCAGCAACAACAACAAAAAACAACAAGAAAAAACAGTCAATGTAGGAGAAACAAGCTTAATTTGTTCTATCGCATGAAGGAAGGATGGACACGTGATGGCATAGAAAACAATCGTTCTTAGCATTTTACGTAACTCAGGAGAGGTAAATTTATAGGTTTAACTTGATAACCACAGGGAAAAATTAAGAAGAAAAAATCAACCGCAAATCATCGCCTCGTAACAATGAAGGGCGTCGCACAAAAATGTCATGTGTTTTAAAAGGTTTGGATGTTTTTAGTTTCCAAAATAAGCAAAAAAGAAAACAGATAATTTTATTTTAATCCGCAAAATATACATATATATCGCTTCTTTAGAAATACAGGGCTTTTCAGTAAAAAAAAAGATATTATTTCCACTACTCAGTCATTAACAATTAAAAACGTGGTTAAAATTTGAGAGAAAGCGACAGAATTGAGAGGAAACATTAGTCGATTCCCGTATATTTCCCCCCGAACACGTAGCGTCTTTCCTCAACAGTGCTCTATATTCGTATCGTATCAACAGAATTTTTATCTACTCCGATTTCTCCCCAAAAAAACACACACACAAGGATTAGCTGACATGATTAAGTGTATTGGATCAGTAACGAATGCAAATTTAGCATAGCCCGGTAGAGAGTGGAGAAAGCAACGCAACGGGACAAAGTGAAACGAATTAATTTTAGTGGAAAAGCGCATAAATGGTAGGGAAAAAGGGCATGAGTTTGTTTATACCAAAAGACGTGGACAAAATTTAATCCTCGGTTTTACTCTTAAGAATACCGATTTGTTTCACCTTAGAGACCGGGCGCACAGCTGCCTGCCAACAAAAGAAAAAAAAAACCTTTGTAGAACCAACGCCATTTTAGTTTATATAACGTCGTACATTATATACTGTATGTGTTTTTTTTTTCAATGTCATAAACATTTTCTATTTAAAATATATTTTTTTATCTACCCTGTCATCCAGAGCAATTAGGCCAAGCTTTAGCCCAAAACAATTCTCAATGCATTTTTATAAATATTATATATATATACTTGACGTAAAATGTAACAAATAATAATCTATAATAAAACGATTAGAAAAAAAGTTGTGCAATTTATTTTTTGAAAGTTCAGAACCATCCATGTAAAATAAAAATCACGTGAACTGGTTTAATGGAATTAGAGCGCCTCCACCGATGGGGGTAAATCAAATTTAATCCCGTTTTATAGATACCTACGTTTATTTTGCCACCTTACAAAAACTCCGATTGTTACACCGTGGGATAGCAAATTTTGCTACCGATTGAACTTCACCGCTGAGGACAACAACGTGCTTTATTTAATTTGTTATTTTTGTCAGCTATCTAAATCACAATTCAAGAGTTTTTTTTTTTTTTTTGATTTTTGATAAACATATGAAACACAGTAGTAGGTCATAGAACCTTTAAAAAAAAAACTCTAGAATAACACATTGATTTGTGCCTAGAAATGTTGAAGATTTTGAAAACTTGACAAATATTAAACACGTATGACATTTTTCGAAAGTTCATCCCTTTGCTTCTACCGGTTTGGCTGGCTAGTCCACAATTTAGAAAATACAAAATTTTATATTTTAAAAAAAGTTTATTTTTTTATTTAAGTAATTTTTTGGCCGTTGCAAATATTTTTCAAAGTTTATGCATTTATATTTTTAGCTTTTTTTGTAAAACTTCGATGTACCGCAAAAAGTTTTTGTTTAGCAAAAAAAATCATCGATAGGGGAAATTCTCGTATGTTTGGCAGGTTAAGCTCTCGCTCCTAACTCCATCCAATTTGCTGATTTTCACTATTTAAACAACTAATTTTGCAATACTTGTGATAGAAACTTGCTTGCTCACTTCTTATTGAGCTATTTATCACTCGATTTCAGTTGAAAACGCTTTTAATTAGCTTTAATTGAATGTCAAAGTTCTGACCTGCCAACATTAGAGGCACGCTGGAAAAAAATTGTTAAATAATGTATATTGTTAAATATCCAAATTTTGCTTTCTTATTCGTTATATGGGTCATTCCATCTCAACTGTGCACGAAAAAGTGCAAATTTGAAAATTACCCTCTCCGATCCTGCTCAAATTTGGCAGGGCTGTTGGTACTATCAAAACATGCAAGAATCCTGAATTTCATCCAAATCGGACCACCCCCTCCATTTTTGTACCTCCCCAAAAAATCGACTTTTTGGTCGGTCTTAGACTCAATTTTGAAGGAAATTAGACGTAGAATCCATTTGATTTTTGACAAAATTTTGATTAATTAATTAAATTAATCATCTCCCAAAACACCAGCTAGCAGTTATTAATCAGCCCGCCTGTGTGCTTCAAGCAGATGCGGCGAATGAAGCTGATGTAGGTAATCTTGAAAACACATAACTTTTAAATTCGATATCTCTGGAACGAAACATATTCATTTCTGTCGATAAGTGATTAGTATTTAAAATTGTCCGGGGAATACGATCAAAAAAAAAATACGAATACGGGAAACGATGGTGAGGTCAAATAAAAAAAATAAGTTTGGGTGTTTTGAGATACGGCCGTTTGAAGTTTTCAATTGCGTAATACAGGTAGACAAAATAAATTATTCAAAGGTTTGATCACGGAAATGGATTCTACGTCCAATTTCCTTCAAAATTGAGTCTAAGATCGACCTTCAAAGATTTGTGGCTCCTGAGCTATCGCCGTTTGAAACTAGGAGGTTCGCTCCAAAATCGCCAAAAAGTCGATTTTTGGGGAGGTACAAAAATGGAGGGGGTGGTCCGATTTGGATGAAATTCAGGATTCTTGCATGTTTTGATCTAAGGCAAGCGGAGAGGATGTCGAGCCGCTGTCAGTGCGAGCCACCTCCATAAGCTTGCGGTTGTGAGAGCAGAAAGGAAAACTCGAGAGATAGCGTGAAAAATGAGACAGAAGATTCTCTCCGTTCGACCCAGGTTTTGATAGTACCAACAGCCCTGCCAAATTTGAGCAGGATCGGAGAGGGTAATTTTCAAATGCTGTTCCGCTTCAGATGGGATGACCCACTTCGACCAGTCTCCCTATTAAGGATCTCTATATATGAAAGCATACATTTAAAAATCTCAAAAATTAAAAAAAAAATACTTCTGCCCTTCACGAATTTTTAGATTTGGCCATTTTTAATATGGATTCTTATTTAAAATGGATTCAGTTAAATATTCATTTGCTAAAAACAAATTATTACTTGCTATCTAGCTTTATTTTAAATTTAATATTTTTGAATATTTCAACCAAAAAACAATTTTAGAGTTTTTTTTAAAGGTCCTATAAGCTAATGTCTTTCATATGTTTATAGAACCTATTCAAATAAAAAAAACTCTAGAAATGAACAAATAAGGATGTTTGAAGCATAGAGTTATCTACGTGCGCGTGTACGTACACGAAAAAGATTGAGGTTAAATTTTGTACCGACCAGCAAAACAAATGCTCAACATTCATATGCGTTTTTCTCGAAACGCACGGTTTGTATTTACATGAAGCTTTTTGAAATGTTGGCGTCGAACTATAATCATGTTGTAAGTTTAAAAAAATATTAGCAATTTTCGAAATAAGCCATGAAATTTAATATTTGTGATTGTGCTTATTTTTAAAGATTTAAACAAGTTCAACTTATCATGTTTTTAAATTTAGATTTTGCTAACTGAGTGCTCTTTTAGGGAAAATAAATTTTGAGAAAAAGCCCTAATTCTATGATATTTTTTCAAAAGTAATTAGTTTTACAGAATTTATTAATAAACTGTTGTTCGACGGTTTCATGATTTGAAATAGAAACTTTGCGTGAAAAATGTATTTTATTCAAGTGTCTGAAAATTTTGGGAAGAGTCCGGAATTTTGAAACGAGATTTGAGTGAACTCTTTGAAGTCTTGAGTTTTTAATTTTGAAATTTTGGGGAATTCCATAGATTAAAGGACCTTAACATTGAACCTGATGGAAAAGGAGAGCTGTGATACAGAACGATAGGTAAATATTGATTTTATAAACTTTATTCGCACTCACAATGTCATTCAACACTGATTACCCCTTGCTGCTGGGCCGACAGCGAAACCTGCAGGTCACTTTCCTTTTCCTCATCTCCGAGTGCTGGCTGGTTCAGGTCGGCTGCGGCCGATATCATCTCCAGCAGTCCTTGCACCTCGAGAAACTCGTTCAAAATTTTCTCCTCCTTTTTCAGTCTTCGCGACAGATTGATAAACATTTTACCGACGTCCGTTCCGGCAAATTGGCCAAACTCTTCCTCGTACACGTCCAGCAGGATGTTAGCTGCGTCCACCAGGGTGGGTGTAAACCGGTAGTCGCCGATGTGGCGTAAGACGAAACCGATGAACTTTACCAGAAACGAATGCTTTCGGTCCTTAAGTGCCCGCTGCAATCCTTTCCGCCGGATGAGTTCCTTGATGAGGGCGACCGTTTTTTCCGGGGTCTTTCCCATGACACTCGCGACAAACACGCTATCCAGCGCGCGGTTGTATTCGTATTTTTTCAACATGCGATCAAACTGTTCAATTTTATCGTGTCGGAAATCCGTAATTTGCTGATCCGCGCTTTCGAAAATGTTGTTGAACCGAGCGCGACCTTTGTTGCGAGCTTTGCCCTTCTCCTCCTCGTCCTTGCCCTTGTCGCTGTCCCTTCGGTGGATGGCTATAAGTCCGTCGACCATTCCCGTTACGAGGGTGTCGTCATTTTTGGACACTCCCAAGCTCAGCACTCCGTTCGTGTTGTCGATCGTGTGAACAACCTGGTACGTAGCAATGTCGTAGATCTTCACGTGTCGGTCCAAGCTTCCGGAGAGCAGCCGTTTCCCTTCGCTGGCCAGCTGCAAACAGGTCACGGTTTTGTGGTGCTGCGACAGTTGAGCAATCTTGCGTCCTCCGGCCAAGGCATCGTACACGTTGACAGAGGTGCCTCCTGCGCTGATAAAGATACCGCCACTGGGAAGGAAAATCAACGACTCTACCGGACTTCCGTGGTCTAGCGAGAGAACCTTTTCGTTGGTTCTGGTGTCGTACATGTTGATCTTCCGGTCGTATCCTCCCGACAGGATAATATTCGGACTAACCGGGCTCGTACAACCCGCTCGGACGTAATCCGAGTGCTCCGAATATGTGGCCAAATGCTTCTCCGTGGCAATGTCCCAGTAACGCACGGTTTTATCATCGGAGAAGCTGCTCACGTGGTGGCCATCGGCGTTAAAGAACGTCCTGTGGACGGGTGCTTTGTGGCCCTGGAAGAACCGTAGAATCGACTTTGTGGACACATCGAACAGTCGCACCTTGCCGAGGTCATCGCCCGCCACCAGCAGGTTTCCATCGTTTCGGAACGAACCGCAGTGGGCACCCTCCTGGAACTTGGTAATGTTCTTCACGACTAGTTTCGTGACCGGGTTGTAGATCTGCACGCGAACAGACGCCGTCACCGCAAACAAATACGGCTCCACCGGACTAAAATCGATGTAATCGATTGCGCCAAACTCCTTCACGAGCGTCGGAACCTGAAAGTTGAAATTATTTTGTTCATGCTAAATTCTGCTCCATAAATCATACACCGCAAAGTGCACACTTACTCCAAGCTTCTTCCAGTAGATTGTGTCCGGTGAGAATGTGGTGGCCGTTTTGGCGTAGATTTGCGCGTTGATCTTCTTAAAGTCCGCCATTTCATCAGTTTGAATATTTCAGCACAAAAATCATAAGAAATTTTAAATCGCCGGATAATTTTTGTGGTCGCACGTGGAGAAGTGTTTTGTTTTGAATTATGGTTGACAGTGATCAAATGGACCGATTAATGAAGCCCCTACTGTAAATTACCAAAGAGGGCTAACCTAGCGCTCAAAAAAAGTATTATTAACGTATGTTCCAAAAAGGCGTAAACAGTATAAAAATGTATTTGGTAGTTTTTTTTAGCTGGTTTACATATTCCTCAAAATTTCTTTGTAAAAAGCATAACATTCGACATAAGTTTCAATTTCGATCCATCTTCTTATGCTCCGAGACGAATCCGAGTAGAACGCTTTTTGCTGACCCATCGCACTCCACCCTTTTCAAAGTGTAGTTTAGCTTACTAGTTTTGACAGCTCTCAAAGTAAACACGTCACGTCGATGGTCGATCGGGACAGAAATTTGTTTCGCAAATTTCAAAAGTTTTCGTGATATTCGGATATTTGAAAGTTTATAAACATGGTAAGTTTGATCTTACACTTCTAATTTAAGTCATTAACCAAAAGCAACTCGCATTTCGTGTTGCAGAGTGCGATATTTAACTTCCAAAGCTTGCTGTCGGTGATTCTGCTGATGATCTGCACCTGCGCCTACCTCCGATCACTCTTCCCGAGCATCATCGACCGTAAAAAGACCGGGTAAGAATGAGCATCATTTTGGCCTGCTGAGTTTCTCAACTTTATTTTCTTCTCACAGAATGTTGGGGATTTTCTGGAAGTTGGCGCGTATTGGCGAACGGAAGTCTCCCTGGGTTGGCCTGGCCTGCGTCCTTATGGCAGCCTCGATACTGTTCTACACGTAAATTAGGAAGTTGCATTTACGATATTTTTCAAATTGATTATTCTGGTATTGAAAATTGTATGAAATCAGACAAATTCGTAAAAGCATTATAATTAACAGAGAACTCCTTATAACATACCTAAGCAAAGATTGGTTTATTAGAATTTAATTTAACAGATTTTTATTGGTAGCTTAACAACCTGTGAAAAATAGTCGGAGATTTTAAATGTGATGTTATAATTTTTTGAACAAACTTCAGAGGCGACAATAATTATTCTCTTCGACAAAGTTATTCCATGGAAAAGCTAACACACAAAAATGCACTAGCTTGGCAGAAAAATACTGAAACGATGTTTTTCCCCATACATCTTCGCGATTTTCCCCATATAAACTTCAACGGTAAAAAGCGACCCCTAAACCTTAACCGATTTGGCTCAAAATTGGCACAGGTACCTACTTATTATACTTATTATCGAGCCAGTATCTATTGAGATTTTACAAAATTTTAAATTTGTTGGTCACCCTAGGGTGCACGCATGTTCAAATCACTCCATTTTCGTTAAAACGGAACCGAGAACGGAACCTACTCAGAAATGATTAAATGGGACATCTGTCAGATTTCGGTGAATTTTACCCAGATTCTGGTGAATTTCATTTAGTTTTCGTTGAGTTCTGAGTGAAATTCACTCAAATCTGACAGATGTCCCATTTACAGTAAAGTGCCTAATAGAAAGTGAGGACAAGGCACTCAAAATTCAATGCCACTCACAGTTGGTCACTCAAAATTTACCAAGCGTTTAAATGGAAGGTGTTCATTTTTTGACAAAACCTATGGAAGAAGTAGAGATTGTAAGCACCTTATCTGCAAGATCTTGGAGGTGCTCAATTCTTTGACAGAAAATCGCTGGGTTCTCAGTTTCTCGTGTCCCCACTTTCTATTAGGCACTTTAATTTACAGACTCATTTCTGAGTAGGTTCGGTTTTGACTAAAACTGAGTTTTTTTTCTGAACGTGTGGGATGCATGCAGATAACCAAACTGAACATAAGGGAGCGTTCATATATGGGATTTGCCCCTCCCCCCCCTCCCCCCCCCTCTCTTTCGTAACAACATTTCTATACAAATTTAAAAAAATGTATGGGTCGTACAACAGCCTTCGACCCCCCTCCCCATTCCCAGTCACGGCGTTCTCACAGGATTCTTTGACGTACCCAAACAGACACGAGTTTGACGTATCCAAACGAGCATTCGCCTTTACGCCCAGCAAAACTTATCAGTGTTGCCAAGCTCAAAACATACGTTTCCAGATCGATTTAGCAAACTTAGACCAGTCTCCCTATTTAGGGTCTCTATTTAGGACCATAATATACAAACTTTGGAGAAAAACCATTCGGCCCTGTCTCAACCCCCGGTGGCTGGTCACTTTTCGTTTGACACATTTTTAGTTTGTACCCCGTTCGTTGGTCAGAGTCTGGGTGTTGAATAGTGGTTCGCAAAACGGCCTCAATTTAGAACTGTCAAAGTGGAACCAATTTACTGTTCGCCAAATGTAGAGAGTATTGTTATCGATCATCAAAAATTGTTTTTTTTGCAAGAATAAAAATGTGTGGCTTTCGAGGAACTGGAGTTGAAGTCAAGAAATCTTATTAAGTTGCAGGCGAGATCGAAATTTGTATGATTATTCATAAATGGAAGTTGTTTATGGAGTCGATGCGGTTGTATCCATCCAGAAGCTGTCTTAATTGTTTGATTCCGTTTGAAAACCTACTGGTTTAGTAAAAATCTTCTCTGTTTGTTGGATCAGCATTGCTAAAATTAGTTATGTTTTTTCGCTGGACAAGGAAGAGCTGCAGGATTCCAAAATCAGCCAGGGAATTTATCGGCGATATCGCAGAATGACACTCTCGCCGCAGTTCTTCGTCATACGTGAAAAAGAAAAACCTCTTCTAACCGATCGAAACTTGAAAATAATTACCAGCAAAAAATGTAAAAAACTAGACAAAATAAAACACTTACTGCTGATTGTAAAACAGCTCATTTATCAGTAAGAAAAAAGTGGGATTACCTCAAAAGGCCGAAACTCAAAAGGCAGAATCTCGGAAGGCCGAAATTCAAGAGGCCGAATTTTGTCTTTTGCCCAGAAGGCAGAACGTCTCAAAAGGCCGAATGTCTCAGAAGGCAGAATGATTACGGAATTCAGAATTTAATTCATATTTTGACGATTTTCATTGATTATGATGTTCAAAGATTCAGTAAACTAATGAACTGTGTTCTTTTTTTATAATTTTAAGCAAAACAAGTACATAATGAGTACATTCTGTTTATCTTTACCGATCATATTGTTACCATGCATACAAATGAGTAGAGTAGAATGAATTAAAACATTTCAAAAGTGTTTGTTGTTGATTGAATTATGGTGACGGTAACCGAAATTGGATCATTCGTCACCAAGTACTTAAATGAATTCAAATAATTACAATTATTTTTTTGCGGCAAATACCTAAAATTTTGTTAGCAGCCTTCTTTTTTTCGAAGCCAATGTTTATTACATAACTATGGTTTAAAATAACAATAATAGCAAACCGCGCCCAAAAAGGCGGAAACGCATTACAAACGAAGTTTGGAATGCGTTTCCGCCTTTTTGGGCGCGGTTTGCCTTATGAGATTCGGCCTTTTGAGCATTCGGCCTTTTGGGATTCGGCCTTATGAGAATTCTGCCTTTCGAGTAATTTGTCCTTTTGAATTTCGGCCTTACGGGATTCGGCCTTTTGAGATTCTGCTTTTCGTAGGAGACCCAAAAAAGTCATGCTTGTGCTTGAACAGCCTAATACATTGTTTATGTACCGTAAACTGGGGTCAATCGGGACACATGGGGCGAATTCGGACAGCAGTTTTAAGCATGTTGGAGCACAATATTTTGATTTTTCTGGTTGGTTGTACGAACACGAAAAAGATTGAGGTTAAATTTTGTATCCACCAGCAAAACAAATGGGGTGCTAGTGTGCGTAAGCTCAGGCTAAGATAACTATTTTTAAAAAAAAATCAAAGTGCACGTGTGTCTGGGGACCCGGGTTAGGGCCCTAACTTCCCCTCGAGTTGAGCTTGCACATAAATTTTGTTGATCGGTGCTACCAAAAATTGTTCATCAACTGAAAAGGGCAAAAATTTAACTACTCAAATCATATTTTTTGTTTACCGTGTAGATGACTGCTGATGTCTTGTCACAAACACATTTAAACTTCTCTTTGTGTTGATTTTTCTTTGGGGGTCATTCATAAGTTGCCCAGTGATACTCACATTTTCTGAATAATAAAAAATATTTTGAAGTTGTTTTTAAGTTATTTTTTTCAGCCTACACCTAATTATTTAGTTCAGCTCAGTTCGGTACCAGTTCTCTTTTGAAATATTAGCCTTTAGTTATGGAAAATAGAATTTTCTCTAAACAATATGAAAGCGTAATTTTCGGATGATCCCTTCACCACGCAGTTTCAAAACGTAAATATTTTCCTTTAGTTGGACGTCCATCACAGTAGCCTTCTCGCAGTTCTCTTTTTTTTCCTCTATCGTTGTGTCATACGCGTATCGAGAAATTAAAAGTGAGAGTGTGTGCGTGCAACATGGAGTTAAACTTTTCAAAGAGTCATGGTAACCTTCACAGCATCTTCATAGAAAGTTTAACTCCATGTTGCACACACTCTCACTTTTAATTTCTCGATACGTCTAATCTGGTGGAAGAGTGAAAAAGTTTCCCGTGGAAACGCCATTAGTGGTGCAGAAAATTGAGGAAAAAGTGGGCGCAGCTGGTTGCAATCATGACGATTAAACCGCTCGTCAACCAAAAAACCTCCGGCGACGACAGCCAAGAGGGCACATCGCAAAATTTGGCCAACAACGGGACGGCGGTCCGTGCCACACATCGGAATGTTGTCCTAAATCAGCTGACGTCAGAAAGTCAGGTATGGAACCTTCCGGACCTGGAGTGGAGTGAGCTCACTGAGGGAACCGTCTTTTTTTTTTTCTTCTCTTTGCAGCCCCTCCCGCGGGAGAAACGGGTCCACACTCCGCACAGCTTTGACAACGAAAGTGTCCGCCACCGTCGGAGCCCCCACAAAAAGTAAGCGAAAAAAAGTGCATTTTCTCGAATGTTTTCATGTGACTTTTTTGCTTCCGGAAGCTTACATCCGGACGGTATTTGTGTCCCTAATGTTCAATGGTCAATGTGTCGGGAAAGGGTCCAGATTGAAAACCAATCGGGCACAATCCGTCGCGGATTTTCCGATAGGGCGAAAAAAAACAAAGTGGAATGAGGAAGGACAGCAGCTCGTAACAAAATCGCCATCTTATTCATCGTCGTCTCTCGCTACGACGGAAAGCGCACCAGCAGCAGCAGCAGAAACTCAGCATGGAGAGCTCGTTGTTTGCTGCTGGCTGGCATTGATTTTCTTTCTTTTTATTTCTGGTTCGATGAGAATTTTGTGTTGCACTTTGTACTTGTTCCAACACGCACACACACACATTTACAAGCACAACATTTAATGTTGTGATTAGCCATCTTCCCGTGCGTGTGATTCGTCAACCTGGAATGGGATTGAAAGGACAGGTGAAATCCTAATTTGCTGCGTTAGTGATGACACTATCGTATTTGCAATTTAAATTAAGAACCGTCTGAGTCTGTTTTAACCAAAACCAACAAGAAAAATCAAAATATTGCGCTCCAACATGGTTAAAACTGCTGTCCCAATTCGCCCCATGTGTCCCGATTGACCCCAGTTTACGGAAACTATTTTAGTATCAAAAATAAATAATTTCTTAGGCATGCTATTTAACTGGTTTGGAAAATGCATATTTTGATTATAATTATATTTGAATTTGTCACTAATAAATCATAATTTATTTTATAATGGGTAGTTAAATGTTCAATATTATTACACCTCGTATAAATAAACTTAAAAAATATTTAAAGCATTTTCCCCCTAGAATTTGAAAATGCATGAAATGCAATATTAAAGCCATAAGTTATACTTCTGGCATATGTCGAAATTTTCAAAATATCCAACAATTTACGGAAGCGTTTGTCACTTTTCTTTTGTAAATATTTTTTCAATTTGTGATCTAACAGTCCAGCTCAAGGCTGAAAAAATGTTTTCTAGCGAAAAACGATTGCATTTGATCTTGTTTTTCATTTTGCTTTGTTTACGAGTTTGGTAAACTGTCAGACAAGGAAAAGTGCGAATTTGTTTGTTTGTCATAGTAGTCTAATACCTCCTTAAAAACCCCCGGATAATATTTCTTTGGTTACCAGATGAAAAAAAAAACACTGCCCATATTTTTCAAACTAAAATGTTGTTACGATAAACGGTTTGATAGACGCATTTTTTACAAAGAAAATACACAAAATCATCTATTTTTCGAATTTGCAAAAAAAAAAAACGTTACTTAATCCACCCTTAGGTGGTTGGTGCCTTCCTCACATTCGTTGGAAAGGTCATTTAATTACCTATCCAAAGATAGGTCGCATGATATATTGGACAACGTTTTCATCAAAATATTTGAGATCCGGCCTCTAAAAAGTGTATAAATAACACTTAAGTGCTTATAACTTTTGATATGGTTGTCAGGTCGCGTTGTTTAGGTCGCGTTGGAAAGGTATTTTAAATACCTTTCTAAAAATGTATAATTTCATACGAAAACCACCCTTTTTGCAATTTTCCGGACTTTTGCTAAAATCGTTTTTTTAGCATAACTTTTGATGTACTTAACTAAACCGCATAATTTTTAATAGCGACTTATGGGACCCCAAGACGGGTCAAATGACGCCGAGACGGACAAAATCGGTTCAGCCAGTGTCGAGATAATCCAGTGCATTTTTTTTGATCAACATCCAACCACACACACAGACATTTGCTCAGAATTTGATTATGAGTCGATAGGTATACATGAAGGTGGGTCTAGGAGGTCTAATTGAGAAGTTCAGTTTTCGAGTGATTTTATAGCCTTTCCTCAGTATGGTGAGGAAGGAAAAAACCCTTAACTTTTATACGAAATGAGTTTTTAGTCCATGCGATATTTAAATTTTTAATTTTCCTTTGCGAATTTTAAAAACAAAACGCTGTATTGAATGGTTCGTTAGGACTCAAACTGTACCGAATTATTGCTTTTCGATTCTAACTTCTCACTGAAAGACTTGTTCTGAATTTAACGAATTTGTCCGAGTCGTAGTTGGTAGTCGTAGACATCAACTTGTTATTCGAATCTTAAAAAAAATAGTTTGAGAATCAATTTGCAAGATCGGGATTTTCGTTATAAGACAAATAAGAATCCTAAGCAACATTTAAAAGTTGTTTTTCGTCTTCAACTGTTGATTAGCAGTAAAGGAATATTTACAGTTACAAGGTATACTGAACTGAATATGAAAAGTAGACTTTAATAAACATTATAAAAAATGCCAAAGTTTTAATTGAAGAAAAATTGATTTTTAGTGCCTATTCGAAATTCAAAATTACATGCCTGGATGTGAGTCCGTGCACTCGATTATCTCCGGACTGGCTGAACCGATTTTGACCGTTTTGGCCGCATTCGATCCGTCTTAGGGTCCCATATGACCCTAGTGAAAATTTTGAAGTTTAGAAAAGTACTTCAACAGTTATGCTTAAAAAAACGATTTTAGCAAAATTTCGGAAGATTGTAAAAAGGGTGGTTTTTGTAAGAAAATCCGTCATGTTATACATTTTTAGAAAGGTATTTAAAAGATCTTTCCAATCTGCTTAAAAAATCGAAGATCTGGCAAACCTATCAACAGTAATTAGCACTTAAGTGTTATTTATACACTTTTTTAAGGCCGGATCTCAGATATTTCGATGAAAGTGAAAATCTCTTAATAAAATTTGTACCAGCCTTATTTTAATAATAAAAGGCAATCATGAGTACACAAAGCTTGTTTTTTTGAAAAAAGAAGAGTACGCATTTTTTCGGCTGGTAACAGATAATCAAAACTTTAGAAAACCTTGCCTTTGCTGGGCTTCAATTTCAAAAACAACTTTTTTAATATTTAAATAAAAATATTTTACAGCATCGTTCGCCCGAAGCGTGAACACCACCACAAACGCGAGAACCGGGAGCGTGACAAGAACGCTTCGCCAAACTACCCGCTGGGCTCACCGTCGTCGGCCAGTGGCAAAAAGCAGCCCACGTCGTCCACATGTACGAGTCCGTTGGCCAGTGCCAGCGCCGGAAGTCGCTCTCCAAAGAGTACCGTTACGTCGCCTGCTCCGGCCCTGCCCAGCAGCAGCAGCTCGGCCAGCAGCTGCAGCAATCCGTGCAAGAGCAGCGTTCCGACCGCTGCCGACGAGGCCTCGCTGTCCGGGTACAACAGCGGTGACGAGCACGTCGGCCAAAAGGACGCCCAGTTGACGCCGGACGAGTGGAAAAAGCGGGACGAATCGTTCGCCAAGATTATGTCCGATCGCGGGTTCATCATCAAGGACATGGAAGAGGACGGCGCCTGTCTGTTTCGGGCGATTTCGCTTCAGATCTACGGCGATCAGGACATGCACGAGATTATCCGGCAGCAAACGATGGATTACATTGTAGGTTGATTGGTTTGACGACTTTGAGAGACTTTGGATTTGATTTGTTGATCTTTTTGTGTTTCAGTTTCAAAATCGAGAATACTTTGCGCAGTTTGTAACCGAGGACATTGACAGCTACGTTGCTCGAAAGCGGGCCAATCACGTTCACGGAAATCACATTGAAATTCAGGCAATGTCCGAAATGTACAACCGCTCGGTCGAATTGTATTGCTATCAATTGGGTGAGTGAAGATGAGTGTAACCTTATCTAGTTGAGGTCAATAGTAATTTGTGTGTGTTTTGTACTATTTCAGAACCGATCAACATTTTCAACTCGGATCAGATCAACAACGGAAACGAGCCGTTGCGTTTGTCGTACCAGCGATGTTCGCACTACAACGCAATCATGGATCCGTACAAAGCGTCCGTCGGCGTCGGTTTGGGTCTAGCTGGTTATAGACCCGACGAGGTGGACATTAAGCAGGTAGCCGAAGCCGTCCGAATGAGTGAGGAGTTGGAAATTGAGCAAACAATGTTTGAGGACAAGCTGAAGACCACCGACTGGGAGGCCACAAACGAGGCCATCGAGGAGCAAATTGCCAGAGAATCGTACCTCCAGTGGTGTCGGGACAACATGCGCGATAGTACGGGCAAGAACAGCAAAAGCACCAGCACGATAACCTCCAGTGATGCTGCCGGCGGTGGAGGTGGCTGCTGTAGCACCGCGGTCAGTCCGGAAAAATCGCCCAAGCAGAGCCTGGATGCGGCGACCTCGTACTCGGAGTCTTTGCTGCGTGATTTCCGCAAATCGACCTCGCCAACACCCTCAAACAACACTTCGTTCAACGCCGGCAGCTGCTCGTCTAGTTCGAAAAACACTTCGTTCGAACTCGATTGCTCCCCCCTTCCGGAAACGTCGTCCTGCTCCGTTCCGTACTACTTCAACAACAGCAACAGAAGAAAGAAAAGGAATCTAAACTCACCGTAAGTAGCAAAGCAAAGGGCATCTCCCAGCTATCTCGCCGCTAACGCTTGTCCTCTTTGCAGTGTGGAAACCCCGGCCGTCGCCGATGTTCAACCAAAAAAGTCAAAACAGTCGCCTGCCCGCGAGGACGAAGGTGGGGCGGACAGCGGAGCTAGCACATCAGGCACGGCCAAGAGTGAAACCCGAACAAAGGAAGAGCCCGTTTCGGAGTTTTACCAATCCCTGCTCGAGTCCTCCTACACCGATGATGGTAGTGAGTTACAGTTCAAGCGAAAAACAAAAAAGAAGCAATTTGTACCACCATCTAAATTGTTCCCCCTTTTCAGGTTGGGCCCAGCTAAGCGAGCGGGAAATGCTGCAAAAGGCGCTGGCCGAATCGGCGATGGATTTCGTGAAGCGTTGCGACCGAACCAAAGGCTCCTCCTCGCAGGACGACAAGTACGGCGGCACGACGGACGAGGAGTACGATTCACCGTCGCCTTAGTGTGGGTTGATCTTGAGCAATAATCGTAACAACAAACAAACAAGCAAACAAACACATTGCAAGTAGAAGCAAAACACACACGTGCAAGCACTACCTAATAAAGAGAAAGATAGTTTGGTGAACGAACGCAGCGCAAAACAACAACAAAAATATGCTAATATAAGGCTAAGATTTATCTCTCGTAATTACTTCCCACTTTTGTTCGGTGGACATTGAAATGGTTTGTTTAACTTTTTTTTCTTTATATTTCTTGTTTTGCCAAATCTAAGCAAATTTGCGAATCTAAAATTCTTTTTAGTTTATTCACCAAGAAATCACTTCCAAATTGATGATAAAATTTGCTGGAGTTTTTTTAGCTAGGCTAAGTGATTTATTGAACCATTAATAAAAATGTATTATAAAATAAAATGAAAACACAACAACAACAACACACACACGCATATTAAATGTAGACGCTTAAGTTTTTGCGTAAATGATAAACATTTGAATTCGAATCACAAAATAAATGTAGCCTAATGACACAGTCGTGTTTGTTATTTTTTGGATGTTTGGATGTGATATCCAAACGTGATGTTCGTCTTTTGCGATGATTTCGATTGATAATTCTCCCTTATTTTTTTCAAAAAGTCCTATGTACATATGAAACCCATGGCGCATTGGTCTACGTCCGGAAAGTCGATCGCGTGGACAACGTGGTTCGCAAACCTGTTTGCGGCAAACTCGTAAACAAAGCCAAAATAGAGAACCTAGAGTTTACTAGAGAACGGGCAACTCGAATCAAAAGTACCAATCGAATTAAGGCTCTGAAAGGTAACATTTCCGATCGGCCATTTGGTGGCCATCTTTGTTTTAGAAAATACTCAAATCTTGATTCATTTAGAAAATACTCAAATTTTCTTCATTGCCCCAAAAGTGGAAGACGACCTTAAATTAGGGGACCATCCATAAACCACGTGGACACTTTTTTGGGTATCTCGAACCCCCCCCCCCCCCCCTTCGTGGACAATTGTCCATACAAAAAAAATCTTTTTTGTATGGAGCGTGGACAATCGCCATACCCCCCCCCCCCCCCCCTAAAGTGTCCACGTGGTTTATGGATGGTCCCTAGGTATCTTTGAATCGAAGCACGAGAACTGTCAAACGGAGATACCAAACGAGCAATACACAATGGATTTTTCTCGTTTGTTACCTTCGTTTGACAGTTCTCGTGCTTCGATTGGTATTTTTGATTTGAGTTATCCGTTCTCTAATAAACTCTAGGTTTATCTAATCCAAATGTATAGAGTAATCCACGTGCGCATGTATTGCGTTTACGTACACGAAAATTAAGTGAAATTATATTTCGTCAGCCAGCTAAACAGAACTAAACCAAATAGTGCGCTAGTGTGCGTACGCGAAACGTCATAAAGCTCTATGCAGGTTGACGTTTCTGCAAACAAATGCAGCCAACCTGCCACAAAGTTTGTTTGTTTGTTTGTCATATCTAAATGCTTTGTTTGTTTGCCTGGATTTGTTTGTACAAACATCAGCCTGCATACATTTTGCCTTGTTTGCGAGTTTGGCAAACTGTCAAAAAAGGAAAAGTTGCGAGTTGGTTTGTTTGTTTGCGGTAGTGTAATGGCTCCTTAATACATCCTTGAGGAGTAAATTGGTTAGACAAAGTCAAGCTAAAAAGTTACGAATTGTCACTTTTTACACGGAACTCACACATACTATCAAACAAAACGTTTGGTAGTAATTGTGAGCTCTGTGTAAAGGCTAGTATAGAGATTGGAAGGAAAGGGGTCAAGAAACAGCTTTACGAACAGCAGAACAAAGAAGAGGGAACGATTTCTTGGGGCTTTTCTTCACCCTCTCTGGCTTGCTTACTCTGCCGCTGTTGCCCATTTGAAATTTTTCTTGACCGATTCCTTCCGAAGTGCGTATACCGCTTAAAGAGGGTGTCAAACTAAAAAGTGAACCCGTTTGTTTGACAACAGTTGGTGTTAAACCATCGGGGTTTCAATGTACTTGATTTGACAGCGAAAAGAGGCGCGTGTTTACGCTTTGGACAGCCGAGAGTGAACGTTCGGCGCGGAAGTGTGATTGACTGGAACCGGGTGGCGGAATCCGTAGCCGAAAAATTCTGCGTCCACCATTAGATGGCAAAATTGAATGTGCGTACTCGATAAATTTTGTATTCCGCAATACCAGCGAATAAAAAAGATGATTGAATAAAACTAAAATGTCATCATGCAGACAAACATTCAACGGTTGGTATAACAAATGACTGAAGCGCTTTATTCCAAACAGCTCTAGGATCAACGGCTTAAGATTCAATCCGAGCTCTGCAATCGTAAGCCAAACTGTGCCATCTTTAAATCGGTTTAACATGCTGCTGATAGGTAGCTGGTAGTTTAAGGCTTTCAGAAGGTCCTGCTGTTTGTGACACGAAAACACTTTTGATTCCGGAAACCGGCGCGGATTCTTTGCTGCTGTTGTTGTTGTTCTAGATGAACTCGTACCCGATGCCAAATTGGAAACCTTTTTTGACACGATCGCTCGGCTCGAATGACAGTGGTTGGCAGTAGTTGAACTCGATGCGAGCCTTTTGGCCAATTCTAAATGCCAGACCCACTCCGGCTGTGCTGCGGAGTTTGTCTGAAAGGGGTGACGCGGTTTGAGTTAGTTTTTGTTTCTGTCTATAATCTATAGGGGGTGAGGATTACCTGTTGTAAATGTATTGCACGTTCCAAAATTGTAGAATAAATGCGTTCTAAACAGGTTTCCAAATCCTCCAAAGTAACTGCTGAACGGAAGTGGACTCCAGATATGCAGACCAGACGTCCAGTAAGACTGCAAAGATTTTTTTTTTGTATTTTATGCACTAGATTCAGTTATTCGAAACCTACCTGACACCCGGCGGCCACTCCCTCGCGGTAGGGACAAGCACCGGCCACCTCAAAGCCACGCAGCGACTGAGGCCCACCCGGGAAGAACAGCTGGTTGATGGGTATGCCTTCCTTGAGTTTATCGTTGAGTATCATTCCAACTCGTCCGCACATTTGCAGCGAAATTCCCGCAAACAATGGCACGTTCAGCTCGCAATGCACGTCGCTTTTCATAACGCCAAACTGCGACAGCGAACTGCCCATCAGTTCCTGGGTGGTTTTGACAAACACTCCGTTCGTGGGGAACACATTGCTGTCCCGGCCCTCGAACACTCCGATGTAGCGAATGATGCCGGCCAGCTTGGGGCCACAATTCTCCCGGACGAAGAACGGCGTTAGCTTGTCCATGGCGAAAATTTCCTTCATCCCGATCTCGTACTGTAAACTGTTGCTCAGACCAAACGGTAGCGTGAAGGAAAAGTCCAGCAGCACCCCGGTCTCGTCGGTGCGGAATTTGGACGCTGGCGCCGGCGATGAATGCTTGAAAATGCCTATCGATGTTCTGAAAATAACACACGTTACGAACTCAAAAGATCTCTCACTCACACTTTCTACTCACTCTGGGGCGTAATCTCCCAGCACAGTGTGGTAATACGGTTTCGTTAAGCGAAGATTAAGTACGCTGCTTCGCACGTAGCTGTAGCTATAGTTTAAGCTAAGTCGCTCTCCTCGGCCAAAAATGTTGGGCGATGTGAGTTCTAAGAAAACAGAATTACATTACAGACTCGTCGAGAGAGGCAAAATCAAACCAACATACCCGCAGTCGCTGCTCCATCGTTTTGCCCCAGCTCGGTTCCGATACTTCCGGTCAGACGGGACAGTTCAACGCCCTCAAATGACACTTCGTAGCCGTTCTTGGTGGCCTGCGGTCCTTTGCTAACGTCAATGTGTATCTTAAGATTCTTAAATATTCCCAGCTGCATGAGGTTGTCTTTTACGCTGAAAGCATCAACATTATTTACTCTGTTCAAAAATTATGAAAGGCAACCACCCACTTGGTCGTTTCAACGATAACATCCTGGAAGTTGGTCGCCTTGAACAAATCTCGGGTGGCGCGCTGCACATAGTCGTCGTGGGTTCTGCCTAGCCCCTGGATCTTGACGCAGTCCACCCGTGCCTTGTAGCGCGTAAAGTCCACATCCCCCTTGCGGCCCGACACCGGAGGTTCCTGCAAACCACCAAATCCGAACCCGGTTAGTTTGTTGTTGGCACTTCCAAGTTCTTCTTCCAACTCACCTTTGATTTGCCGCTTCCCATTGCGCTGTGTTGACACGGGTTATGTAATGTATACCTATAGGATTGGTGAGTTGCCGGTCTCGTAAAAACTTAATAAAATGGGTATGATGTCAGGAGCTAAATTTTGCAGCTTGTTCTCCTTTTAAATTTCAATTTTCCAGTTAAATTTAACCCATCAACTTTGAAAACGAGGCTCACGAAATAAAAATTAAAATTTTGTGTTCGTCCGACTTGACAGTTGACATTCGATACTGTCAAAAACAGTGCCGATCGGAAGATTTCGAACCCAAACAACGGGTGCGGTGTTGTCGAGGGGTGATTCATGTTTACGACGTGTATAAATCTGGAGCAACATTTGAAAGGGGCGGTACGACATTGCTCTTACGGCCTTTCGTCCCATTTAAACGCGTGTAATGAAGGGCCGTAAGAGCAATGTCGTACCGCCCCTTTCAAATGTTGCTCTGGAAATGTAGTGGAACCCCGTTGGTTCGAGATTGAATGTGTTGTCGAACTGGTCGAATATGCAGATTAGCGTGGTTCACGTTTCTATGAAAAAGACAAAAGTTGTTATTTTGTCTTGCATCAACCGGAATTTCGTTCTTTTATGTCCCCAGAAGCACTCCTGAAAATTTGAGCCCATTTGGTAAGGTCTAGGAGCTCCAGTTTTAATTTGAAATTTATATGGGATTTTGATTTATTTTCCATGGGAAACTATCTTTTTTACATTGTATTAGGATTTTTTTTTATAAATCGATGAAATGACTTGATTCTTATAGTAGGAGATAGGTTTTGAACTGGAGAATAACTTTGTAGAACATACCAACAAGCTAGGAAGTGACCCTTTAAAGATACAGATACTTTTAGATGGTGGCTTTTGGAGGTTAGAAATTTGACAGCTTGGCTTGACGTCACGAGCGCACACGCACACACATTTTTACCGAGACACACGTGCAAAAATTGTAAACAGTGCAGCCAAGCTGTTAAATTTTTAACCTAAAAATCGAGTCGGCGTAAAACATAATGGCGCAACAGCTTTGACAGCTAGGTTGCGCTCGTATGTTGATTATTGTCTGCTTTCATAATATCTCGGCCAGTATGTACTATTAATTATACTCACAAATTTAGGTGGGTTGTTTGGGGACGCGAATGGCACCAAAAAATGCCTGTTCTGAAAAATCGATCATGTCGAGCCACCCTACTAAATATCACTGACAGTCTGCGTAAATCCAGCTTTTTAAGCGAAGATGGCGTTCGAATGGTGAACGCCCGAAATGTTAAAATCACGCAGTGGTACCAACATTACGAAAAAAGTGTGCCATGGCATGACAGCCGCATTTTTTTTCTAATGTTGGTGCTACTGCGCGATTTTGACATTTCGGACGTTCAACATTCGAACGCCATCTTCGCTTAAAAACCTGGATACGTTCTAAGATGAAAAATACCGTTTTATTAGTACAAATATGACTGATTCTGGCACTGCAATGAGTGTGAACCACGGAACAGCGGAAAACAATCGAATTGCCCGAAATTCAAATATCACTAGGAAGACATTTCGATTCACATCTGCTACAACCTTCCATCGTATGAGGAAGTAAAACGTCGGTCCCGGCCTTGGTTGTTAATAGGCCGTTAAGTCATTCCAGGTGCGGAAGTCGTCTCTCTGGCATAAGTACAAACAACACACAAAACCAAGCCTGCTCCGGTGCCATCGCTGGCGGCGGTTGGACTCGCAATCCAAAGGTCGTCAGTTCCAACCCCGGGGTGGAAGGTTCCTTGGAGTAGAAAAGAGGTTGGGGTGCTCTCCGTATTCAATCCTTCGGACTCCTAGGTTCGAGCAGAAAATAGAAATAGAGACCACAAAAGACCTGGGGGTCGTTAATGTGGATGGTTTTTTTGGGAAGACATTTGAAGCATTGCAGAACTAGTGGACAGAAGGGATTGTATCAATTTTAGAAACTTTGTGTTCACTGAAAAACTAAGAACTTTATTTTTTTCAAAATCTGCATAATTCGAACTGATCAAACAAAATTAAGTATTGCTTACACTGAATGAAATAGAAACGAGTATATTTTTAATATGGGTCAACACATTATGAATTTGAGAATTTTCAACCATATAAAACGGAACGTTGTCGAGAAGGACGAGCTCAAAAGTTAGTACTTTTTCAGATAAATACATATTTCTAATATCACATACTTGACTAATAGGTATATGGTGTGTTTCTTGTTCGATAATACACATATTTTCTCCGTTATTTTAGTTTAGCCTTACGATGTTAAAAGATTACGGTTCACATCTGTACATAAAAAAGAGAAAAAAGTACACCGGAATGCATCTTTAAGGTCTAGTTTGTTTCTATCTTGTTGTTCTTCTCATGCTGTGTGTAGGGAAAGTTAGCTTTAGTTTTGTTTATCAGATCATTTAGTTCTTCTTTTCCTCCGAAGCATCCGAGGGTTTGATTTCCGGGTACTCCAGCTTGACTCCTGGCTCGCAGGTGAACTTGGGGCAGCAGTACGGGAAGGGGGCGGTCTTGTTGGTCTTGTCCGTATCCAGCTTGCACTTGTCGTTGGCCAGTGGGAGCGGTCCGCAGTCCTCGACCAGTTCCAGCAGTCTGTAATGAGCGATTAGTTGAAGTTGACATATTTAAAAAAACACAACTTGAATGAGGAAACTTACTGGGCGGGGTTGCTCTCGGACACAACACAGGTCGAGCGGCCGCAGAACGGAGCGAGGTCCCACGACTTGCCGGGTTCAATGGTGGCGCAACGGGTTGAGGCGAAGCACATGCCGGGGAAATCTGAAATGAATGCAAATTGTTAGTTTATTAGTTGGCGTAAATTAATTAAAAAAAAAAACAACAGAGAGTTTTGCCGGTTGATTGTTAAACTTATTTGTACAACTGAAATCTAGAAAACCTTCACGATGTTAAACTTGACCTAAAAACTACCTCTCCTGTTTGAGTAACCTTTTATGTTGAATGTCCTTTTAAACGACCATGGGTAATGGGTAAATTTAATTTTATGCAGCCTTTGCGCGATATTCCGTCTAGACATCGCAAGTTTATCGGAAAGGACGTACAACTTTTAAGATGTAGGTCAACGAGCGAGGTATGTCTCTTCCTTGCCCAAGGTACCAGCCATAGATCAAGTGATTGGCCAATGCAAGCAAAAGGTTGGTTGTAAATTACGGTTTCCGATCGCAGTGTTGGAAAGAACGAGCCATAAAGTCACGGCTTGTCATCCACCAGAGGACAACAACGTGGTAAATGTCGATCGCGCTGGTTTGCCCACGTTTTGTTGTATATTGGTATCGGTTGGATCGGTCTCGTGATCGCTTGGGGCGAAGAAAAAAACGCACGCTATTATGCAATATTTGCACAAAAAGGGGTGTAGGTACATGAAAGCGAGAGGAAACAAAGATTAAATAAGGCGCGAAAAACTGGTTTCGCAGTGGACCATGCAAAAAACAAGATGTGCAAATAATCGAGAAAGGACTGTGGCTTTCATTGTTGCCATTTACAGGTCAAAGTATGGTCCCGATCGCGTGGGCTTGCAGATTACGTAAAGTTTGCACGAGACATGCAGGGGTGATTCATCGGGGACTTTCAGAGGCTGCATTGGCATCCTGGTAGATTTATTTTTCAATTGTGAACGTTGAATACATGAATTCAGAACATGATCCCCTAAGTGAATCCCAAATATGAGCTTGATTAGTTGTGGGTTTTGAAGTTTAAATCCGATTCTCGTAACTCGAAAAGTGTCTTTGGGGTTTGCAGTGTTTTTTGGGTTTTGCCATTTTCATGCTTGTTAACGATGATTGGATTTAAAAAATAACTTTTAAGCTTATAGCTCGTGTTCGAGAGAACAAATTTGCCATAGAGCTTATATGCTAAGCTACAGCTAACTTGCTGCTATTTGTGCCATTAGAGTGACGGTTTACGTTTAGTTTTACGGATTGTTCTGAAATTTCGACCATCGGCCTATTTTTGCATGCAAAATCGACCAGCAAATAAGTTATGATTAAGTGATAATTATGTACTTTTTGGAAGCCTGTATTAAACATATGTCCGGATTAACAACACTAACTTACAAAAATGGACAAAAATGCCTGAGCAGGGGAGCCGGGTCCGGTGGTTTATTGGTTAGCGTGGTAGCCTCTAAACCCCAGTATGGCCTGGGTTCAATCCCAGACGGACCCGGTGGCATTTTTCGAGACGAGATTTGCCTGACCACGCCTTCTATCGGATGGGGAAGTAAAACGTCGGTCCATTTGCGTTAAAGAGGTTTTGGGTGACTCATCACACATAACCTTCGGACGCCTTGAAATGAGCAGAAACTTGCAACAGAGACCACAAAAAACCCGAGGGTCATTAAAGTGGAGTACTTTGCATTTTTTTGCCTGAGCAGGCTTAACTTGAGGAAACACATGCACTTTGAATTTTTCAAAAATATTTAGACAGGGCCGAATGGTTCTTCTCCAAAATATGTATGGAAAATTAGGGCGGTTCGTCGCTGTGTACAAGCAAAAATTGCATGCAATATGTGGGAGTAGTAAACAGCACTAATTCTTCATACACACTTTGGAGAAAAGCCACTCGGCCCTGTCTAAATATTTTTGAAAAATTCCAAGTGCACCTGTTCCTGGGACCCCAAACTTTAAATACTTTTGTACCAGCCTAATCAAAACTTCGGATAATCTAATCACAAAAATATTTTTTAGTTTGATAGGCAATCAACTATTAAAATTTGACTAAAATGGGCCGCAGAACTCGAACTTGATGTTAACTGTAAGAAAATAAAAAATACTATTTTTTTGTTCATGATTCGCTTATCCGAAGTTCCATAGAAACTTTCGGATAATCAAGGCTTCGGATAATCGAGTCTGGACTGTATCTTCAAAAGATTAAACTTTTAAATATTTTTGAAATTTTCGATGCAAATACAAGTGGTAAGGCGAAATCGTATCATACTACCGATTAAAATCACAATATGAATCAAAAATAATCGATCATATTTAAAAAAAATCTTTCGTTCAGAGTGTTATTATTTATGTTTGTGTTAGTTCAAAGTTATGATTGGATTTACTATTTTATCTTCACGAACCAATTAAGCGCCTGTGATCAACCGAAACGTAGAATTACGACACCGACAAGTAAATATAAAATCCACGAAGCGTTACTAACAATCAACCTGCGTTGACAAAAACATGCCTCGACCGTGAAAGACTTCCGAGCCTAAAGGCCGGTTCGTTAAAAAGTTCTTTATCCGAAAGGCTGCCACTTTTTTTATCATACAAATGTTGCAATTTGTCATCCACAAGACAACAATTTCACGGTTGGATTGATGGTCATACATAATTCCAGATTCCATAAGTAACCTTCGTGTCAGCTATATGGACACCGCCAATCATGCACACATTGTTGAGCAATACAAAAGCTCGAGTCCAAGCGATACTGTAATATCTGCTGGGCAGTGAATTCTCTCACAACATGCTAATGTGTCTAACTAATTAAGTTAATTTGACTCTTACTCTTTTGCAATGTCTACAGACTAGCTAAGTTATATTTGCTCAGCGTTTAAATTTTCCTATGCATCTGAGAACAGTGCATTGTTCTGCGGCGAGCTGTGCGCAATTCTGCACATTCAGCTGCAAATGCCGAGAATCGTGACGCGATAATTTACCGGCTTTTACCATCACTTTGATTTGAATTGAAGCGTTAAGTTTTCCCTTTCATCTGTTTATGATTACTTGTGCGGATTCCCCTTCCTGAAGTGTTTTGCAACTGTTGCAGCTTGTGAACGTAACTTCGTGAAAGGTCAGCCATAGAATAGTCAGGAAAACTTTGCTCACGACGAAGAAGCTAAGCCGGCTGGTGACTCACTTGCTGCTACTCATTAGGCGGTACTTTTCCGGTTTTAAACCCCCCTCCCTTCCAATCCCGATATGACGAGCATGACTTTGAGTGAACTTGATTTGAAAGCAAAACAATTGCTTTTATTACCAATGGTAATTAATTCAGCACCGATTGGAGCCCACAGATTAACTAAACCGTTCCAAAGTAACCTTGAGCGATGATGCCGGGGCGGTAGCTGATGATGGTTGTCGTGCCGTTCTCCTCCGAATGGTCAGCGGAGCGCACTTTACAGGTTGGAAACCGGTAACTATAGGGGCGGATTTCCCCACGCAGTGTTTGGCGATGGACCGATCTGGGGGAGCTTTATTTGGCGACAGTCTGCGTTGGCACGAAAATCACGTTTTGGGGATTTACCAGATTTTAAACCATGAATTTGCAAGATTGCATCGGGCATCCTCTACTAACCTATAATGTGAACTCTTTGCTGAGTCATTCGTGATTTAAAATGGATATTAAATTATTCTGATCTCGTGCTCTGGCAATGGATCTCTTTCTTTGTTTAACAATTTGAATGAAGATTTCGATAGTAAATTACTTTATTAAATAAATAGTTAAATAAAGAAAATAAATATACACAGAATTCGTAAAGGGCTGAAAAGCCATGCGTCTCCACTAGTCTTTTAGTAATTTCATGGAGACGCATGATATTTTTTTTAATTAAATTTAACTTAAAATCTCGTTCGATACTTGTTTCTCAACTGATTCAAAGTGCGTTCAAATATACTCTCCAAAGCATTAAACTTAAATTTCCGTTTAGCTGGTTTAGTTTTTTGCAGCAACGTGCTCTGCAGATAAAAGTATACCATTAGCCGATACGATACGACGGTCAAGTTCATCAAACGGTCCCGATATGCATGATGAATCGCTATGACATCAACGGGGTCCGGCCAGCGAGTGGAAAAATATTTGCGCATAGAAAATACAGCAAAGAGAGTGAGGAAAAAAGCTTTTCATCCGCTTGTTAGCGTCGATATTGAAATTTTGTCCCATTTGCAACGCATAAATTGTACGTTTAAAAGTGTTTAACATCTGACGTTGGTGCCATCCGCAGATGACGTGGCATTTTTTTCGAGGATCATTAATTTGATTTGTTGTCAAATTTACTAAATAAAAATAAAATAATAAAATAAATAAAATATAAAACTTGATATGGGACACGCTTGCACTTAATGCACACCATGTTTGATGAATCTGTCCGCAACAGTTCACAAAAGAGCGAAAAAAAAAGCTGATGCCAACCCCTTCCGGTGTCGTTATGCTGCTGCGGGGGAACAAATTAATTATTGAAGTTGGGTTGACTTAGGAAGCATGGTTATGGTTTTTTTTATATCACAGTTCCGAGAATGGCAAAGTGTTCCGCGTGGCGGGCAGCATTCGTCCCGGTTGGCTGCTGGACTACACAGCTTGAAATGAGTTGTGGTGGGTCACTTTAGGGCATTTTTTCAGATGGTTATTTAGATAAGTTTGGACATTTCATTTTCCGTAAACCGTTTTTCCTTAAATGAAAATATTTTGTTTTGCAAGTACTTTCGAAACAGATACGAGTTCAAGTTATTTGAAAATAATTTAAAAAAATGACTGAATATGATTGCTAAACTCACCATTTATGAAGTTTTTGACATCAAATGCTTCGGAATTTGTCAAGGTATGATAGGATTGGGCTCCCTGAACACGCACCAATCGAATACAATTTTAGTGAATTTCCTGCGAAAGTTGGTTATTTCAGGTACAAATGCTATGAAATCTATCTAAGGAACCAAGCGCCTCCTTCTGAGTTTCCTTTGTTCCAAAATTTACAGCTTTATTATTTCGCAGGAAATTCCAAGAAAATTCACTAAAATTCAATTCTGTCGATTGGAGCGTGTTCAGGGAGCCACAATCTATCATATTTTGACGAAACTGAAGCGTTTACTGACGTCAACTTCAAAAATGTCAAGTAGTGTTATTTCATTACTCAAGGAAGGGTTATGATTGGCTCATTGAAAATATTTTTTAATTTTAAAATTTGCTGCATTTACGGATTATTAACACAATTTTGTACTAAGAGCAGGAAAATGTTTCTTTTTTTCAATAGAGCATTTGGGTTTGATGCTAAGTCTTTCTAGTTTCAAATCTTTTTCAAATTAATCAAAATAAATTGTTACTTCTTTATCCTAACCTCAAACTTTTATACAATCCTAACATAAAAAAGTTACACCAAATATCTGGAATAATTTTCGTCTGAATTATTAACTCTTCGAAAATCTCAGAGAACTCGAGTTTTGGTTTAGAACCCAAACATCTATCTAAGATCTGTTCTCAAAAATTAAATAAATAGCTTACAAGTTGGGATGGGAATCAACCCCAGAAAAAAGGAAATAAAAGTTTGGATGCTCTCCCAAATTAAGCCTTCAGTCTCCTAGGTGCGAGCAGAAACCTTGCAGTAGAGACAACACAAGACCTGTCTCTCGTTTTCACTATTATATGTCTTTTTTTGTTATCCTGTATGACTTTATGACTAACTGGGCAGGATATAGGAAACCAATGAAATCTGAAACCAAAAAAACTAATAAACATTTCTTGAGAAATGTTTACCGCCAAGCATCAAGTGACGTCCAAATGAAAAAAAACAAGCAGTGCAAATTTCTATGAAACCTTACTAATGTCATCTTGTAAGCTGTTGATCTATGTAGCTGAGAGTGTTGTGTGAAATACAAATTAGCACCTTTGTCAAAACAAGTTTTTGGACTTAACGGTACCCCTAGACGGGAAATACGTTTGAATCAGCGTTTTGTTACTAGAACAAGGACACGTTTCGTGCTGCATCATCGTCCTAATCTATTCTCAACGGCATCGATTAAAAAGCGGGAATTAATGGGTGCGAGCGACTAGTCGTATCAAATTTAAACCCATGCTCGATTTATATGGAGCACTTTGTGTTTCTCAACCTTAATTAATGGAAAGATCTAGAAAAGCATGCAACCGGTTTGCAAAGCCACACACACACATTCGCTATGGAAATCGCGGCTCCAAGATCTAAGACAAGGTGCACCTGTGATTGGAAACTGCTTTTTTTTTGCTGTTGGTTGGCTCGTGTTGTCCCCCCTCGTGTCACGACGGATTTGATAATTCAGAGTAGCGCGATCGTTGGTAGGTTTGTCCCACTCTACACACACACATAGCTCACAAAACCCACTAACCCATGCGACATAGTCTGGTCTGGTCTGCGAAGGCTATACTAGTAGCAGCGTTTCTTCTTAGTACAACGCTCGAAAACGTCCCTTGCCTCTGCTTTTGCTGCGCGCGGTGACCAACTTTGACGTGCATGACTGATTGCATGAAATGGAGGGAAACACACTGAATTAAGTAATTGCAACTCGTAAATTGCGTCTTCTTTCGAGACGAAATGGCAGCAGCAGCAGCAGCAGAAGAAGACGAGCACCAAGAGGTTGATAGAACAACGGAAAAATTAGCACACTTTTAAGTACGCTATAGGTGCATTTCCTCTGCCCTTTACCAGTGATTACCAAACTGTTTGTTTGTTTGTCGTTGAATATTAGAAATTAGTTTGCTTCTTGGTCCATCAATACTATTTGCCGTGAGTAGGGGGAAGGGGGGCAAGTGTAACAAGCTAAGGAAATGCTCGTTATAACCCATTAAAAACGTTAAAAAATCTGTCGGATTTTTTAGAATCATCTTATTCCAGGTCTTGACTGAGACTTTGATAGAACAAGTTTTTAAAAAAATCTGTTTTTTAATGTAAAAAATTGATTTTGAAATTTTTGATTTTTCGTACGTTCTACTCAACTAGTGGGGCAAGACGAACAACCCGTTGTGGCAAGAGGAACAATGCATGAAAAAACATGTAAATTTACTGACATTTGAACTATTATCACTTAGATACATCAGATTAGGATGTATTTGAAACGTTTCTTTCATTTTTAGATTAAAAAATAATATTCTACTAGAAATTTTACCGTTCTTACAAAAAAAAATATTACTTAGATGATAAAATAGTAAATTTTCATGATATTATTATATCGTGTATGGACTATTTTTTAAACAGTTGTTTATCAGTTTTTAAGAACTTTTATGTATTTTTTTTTTTCACAATAAAATATGTTGCTGCAGCAATTCGTATTTTTTTCCATACTAAAAATCCATATGGTACACTTGCCCCACCTAAACATGATTTTTTAAAAGCTCTCTACAAAAATAACCAAAACATAAATCATACTTTATAATACTTGCAAGTCATTGGTAGGGACACTACTGATCTAGGAAAAATAGCATTTTGAAAAAATGAGCCTTAAAACGAACCCTAAGCCTTATTTTGTACTTTCCAAATATTATAAGAAAACAAAGGTTTTGAAAAAAACTTCATTCAATCTTATGCCCCGTGGCGTTTACGTCGTTTTGGCGGTTATGTGGTAGTAGAATCAGCTAATTGCATTGCTAGCAACAATTCCTCATACTGGAAATAATAAAAATTGTAAAAATTACGGCCTTACGAGCAATTGTTCCTCTTGCCCCATATGGTCGTCTTGCCCCACCTTCCCCTATGTCTAAATTCCACAAACTTATATTAAATATTTGACCATACTTCTACAAAAATATCACATCAAACGAATTTTTGAACAATGATGTACATATTATCATATTTAGCCTAGAAAGTTTAAAAGCCAAATGAAATTTTATAGTTCGAACAGTATTTCGTCAACTGAATTTCATGACTTCATCCGCTGTAATAAAAAAACTCACTGGTGATTGTATAAGTTTTTGGAGAAGGGTTTTGCAATTAATAAGCCTTTAGCGATAGCCATAACATTTAATCCCAAATGTGCAATATGTTTACATACTCCACTCATATCCCGCATTTTCAGAACATCAAGTATTTTGAATCAAATTTTTGATGAAGTATTTGATGTACTTTTATTTATTTTTTGAAAGCATATCTCCAGAACTGTTTGAAAAGTCAGTATTCGCCCAGGAGCAATATTTAAAAAAATCGAAAGAATACGGAAAACATACCTTTAAAGTTAGCTTTCAAAATTTCAAGTAAAACCATTGATTTGCTTTGAAAAATGTGTTCACAAACTACCTATACTTTGTTATTTGAACAGTTTCAGAATACCCAAAAAAGATTACAATCGTATTCAATCGATGTTTCAGGTTTCAGCGATTGTCCACGCTCAATACTAAAAAATGTTTTGTATGGTAATTGTTGGGGAGGGGGGGGGTCTAAAATTTCAAAAAAATGTCTACGTGGTTTATGGATGGTCCCCAAGTAGAGTACGCACTTGGTAGGAAATACGTGAAGTAATTTTTAAAGTGGATAGCAGCTGTAGGGAAAAGGCTAACCAGAGAGGGTGAAGAAAAGCCAAATAAATCGCCCCTTATCCATTGTTCTGCCGTTCGTAAAGCTATTGACCCATTTTCTTGGAAGGTGCGTCCGGATTCCCAAATTCTTGCAAGATGTTTACGAAAATAAGAGTTTTTTTTTTTCAAATTTAGGACAACAATTTTCACGACAAATTTAACTAATATAATAAAACATTGTAGAGAAAACTAAAGCATAAGTAATCGAAATCACGATTTGAAATATTTTTTGAACTGTCACATTTTTCTGATTTTTTTTTTGATGATTGGCGAACTCTACAAATCCTTACAGGAGCATAGTCGATCTGCGCCTATTAATTTGAGTGCTTTTTTTATACCGTCAACTGGGGCGAATTGAAACAGCTGATAACCTATGGTTTTGTGCAATATTATGATATTTTTGACTGGTTTCGGTTAGAACAGACAAGACTCACCCCCTTATTTTTGCTACCCCCACAGATAAACGTGGGTGCGCATGGCTGCTTAAGATGATTTCATACCATTAATATCCGAAATTTACAATTTTATTTAATGGTAGAAAATTCACTAAAATTCAATTTTGACGATTGGGAACCCAGATCAATCATACCTTGCGAAACTGAATCATTTACTGACATCAACTTCAAAAATATCAAGTTGTGTTATTTCGTGAAAATTTTGAAGAGTGCAACTTTGTATGTTGGTTCAGCATTCATAAATTATTCTTGTCCTCAAAAGAAGATTACTTGATTTACTTTTAAAAAGTAACATTTAACAAAAACTCAAAAAGTAATTCTATTTTTGAGAAAAAAAATATAGCTTAAAAACATGAAGTCTGTTTTTGATCGCCAAACCAAATCGTTTAATAAAATGTTTTTTGATTCCTGATTTTTGCGATGCAAAGTTTAAATAATATATCAAGCAAATGTAATTGCTTACATAAGATAGCACACCACCCACCAATTGAGGAGAACAAAATTACACCTAAAACCCACCAGTAAGGTGGATCGCAGGGATCGCAATTGTGGGAACCACTGACTCTGTACTAACTGGTGTCTCTATGACTTGTTGCGAATGGGTGTGCTGCTGCTACTAACTAGCAATCATCTATTATTTGTTGCGAAAAATTCCTGCTGCTTCTTCACATGGAAACAGAAAAAAATACAGCAGCTCTTTCAATGAATGGTGGCGGAGTTGCGTTGTGGACACCCCGTCACTCACTCAATCGCCATAAATCTCCATTATTGCGCGGATTATTGTGTCGGATTATGTAAAAGCATCATACGGTACGTATGTGCCTTTGTATGGGACCCACCTCGGAGTACGTCGGCCGGGATCAGACGCTTGTAGATCTTGACACCCTCCTCATCCTTGCTGTCCTTGGTGCTCGCAGGCTCGTCTGCGGCAAACACGTTGGCCACGCAGAGGGCAGCAGCGACGACAAACACACCGAAAGTGAATGGCTTCATGGTTTCTTTTATTGGTGGGAGTGGAGAGTTCTGGAAACAATCACACAATAATCACTACAATAGCCGACTTAAGCCACACTCCGCTCACACTTGAGAGGGGCAATTTTCTAATAAACGTTAATCAACGGAATTCTGTTTTTATTTAAATTTTTCATTCACCAAGAAACTTACAACCAAAGGTGTGTTGATCAATATAGCACAAGCAAGAAACAATTGCACGTGTTAGCCAAACTGTGGCGCAAATCGATTCTCTTCTTTTTCCGCAAATTGCGCCCAAAAACGGACCACACGACGCCGGAGACGTTGACACAGTAAAAGTTGGTTCACTTGTGAGGTCGGGGATAAAGCATCCAGTCGTATTTATAGGGGTCGAAGGAAAAAAAAGCCGAAGCACCAGTCGCCACTTTACTGCGTTCTCCTCTCCGTCGTGTCGTGTCTGGTTTGCTGCTCTCTGGAAACGATTAGTATTATTAGTATGTACTACCATCCACGGGGCTTGGCACCTTCTACTACTACTACTTTTTCTCTTTGGGACAGAGCCGCGGCGCAGACCAATCGTCTCGGCTGCTGCTGGAAGGGATCGTGCCATCATCGATCGAAAGGCGATACGTTCGAGTTGCTGATTCAGAAGATTCGCGAAGAACTGAGCCGAGACTTCAAGGGGAGCACTTCCGCACCGGACGGCTTAAATCTGCTGCGTAAGATCCTGTGACAAGCCCAAACTCCAGCTTAAAAAATAAATCTCTTCAAATAAGCTCCAAAGTTATTGGTTAACAATTTCCCATACCACTCAAAGCGTAACGGCCCTGAAATGCCGTCACCAAAGAGTATTCAAAATAGAGCGCGGATTCGGAACAAATTTCTACCAAATTCATGGTACCAGTCAAAGGTACAACCGTAACGCCTTTGATAAGGCGTTACTTTTTTCAGGCGTTATGAAAATTAAAGGTGCCGATTTTTTTGATCACAGCAATCTCCAAAATTTTCCCAGTGACAGTTGAAAATAAACAAACCCACTCACCGTCCCGGGACAAATTCTGGTAAGCAAATTATTGAATTTTCAAAATAAATTAGGTATAATTAAAATTTTATTTTTGCAGAAAAAAAGTGAGATTCACAAATCAATGGAGGAAACCCGGGCGCTCTTGATTTGTGCATTGGACAGTGCGACGACCGCACTGTCCTGGAGAAGTACGTCTCCCGCACGACAAACGCTACCAAAACGTCACGCTGGTCTTCAGCACCGGTGAAGACCAGGACTACGAGTATCTTCCCTTGGCCAGCTCTGATGCACCTCAACAACCCGCAGCCCAGCAGCCCACTTCCAAAATGGAAAATTTCGACGACCTTGTCTCGATTCAGGCTACCTTAAAGGACCGGCCTATTCGTTCCTTCAAGTGGCCAAGAACTTTCTCTTAACGCCCACCCACATCATAGTTTTGCGCGAGCTCGAACGCAAAGACAAGGTGCGCGTAATCGTGCGGCAACTGCTCCAGAACATCACCAAAAGCGACACCGTGATTTAATTGAAGAATTTCATGAACATAAAGTTCATTGTAATACTCTTAATAAAAAAAATGGCAATAAAAAGTAAAATAAATCAGTTGAGATTTGATTTGAAGCAGCACAGAAGTCACGTTACGGAGTTACCGAGTTGCCAAGTTTTCCATTGGCCACCTAGCAAATGTTGTTAGCAATTTGCGCAATTGATTTTGGAGAAAGATGACAGAAATGTAAACCATTCGGAAGTTATATCGAATGATACCAATTCCATATCAATTCAAATACGGCTAACGAAGGCGTTTTATGTAAGTCTAGTTGTCCACACGTTCTCGTGGTGTGCCTGAGAGTCCGCCCGGAAACAGCAGAAGCAGGTCATCACAAGTGATCTCGAACTGACCGGCAGCGTAATCTGCGTCGCGACCCTCCGCTGATAAACAGCTGCAGCATAGCATCGTGTCCGTAAGGCTGCTCCGGTAAATCACGAACTAAATCGTTCTTGCCATCCCAGCTGGAAAGCATCTGGCCGTGATCGGACATGCGTGCCAGTCCGAATAGGACGCGCCCAATCTTCAAGCAAATGGACCACGCCGGCGACAAAGATTGTTGCAACAGTTAAACCCCCACACGCTGCTGCTATCGAGTTGAATGTTTTGACATTTTTAATTCCTTGAAAAAAAAAATGACAACGAGAAATGTCAGTTAAAAACGTAACGCCTCAACTCGCCACTGAACGAAAATTGAGCACCCCGATTTTTTTTCTAGACTGCTGAGACGTGTACCGCGTGTACCGCGTTACGGGGTCAAAAATAAATTGCCAGTGTACCCTCTCATTTCCCTTCTCTCTGCCGTCACCACGTTTCAAACAGTCACATTTTGTCTCGATTAGTTTGTGTGTACGTTATTTTGGAAAATAAAATCAATAGAGCTTGAACTATGAACCTTTGCATCCGGATGTTTGTTCCGCTTGATGGAAAGTTTCCTGGGTAAATTATGCGTTAGGTAATGAAAGAAGCCTTTTTGAAATTTGTGTACAATTTGCGATTTTTGTACAAGGAACAGGTGAAATATTTTTTTAATTAAGAAAAAACCTGCACACGGAGAGACTGTGCCCAGAAATTTTAACAATTAAAATTGTTGATTTTACTTTCGTAAATTTTAACAAAAACGTACTTGTTACTGCCAATTTTCAGTTAAAATAGCCAAAATTTAGTATTAATTTAATAACCTGTTTGTTGAAAATGCTAAAGGCATAAAGCTAACAGATTTCCTGAACTCGAATGAACGTGCTCGACTGTTAGCTTTGGTTTTAGGAAAAACAAAAATTTTATTGGTTGAATATAATTAACAATTGGTGAAATATTTAAAAGATGAACTTAGATTTGTTTACGTCTGTCATTTGAAGTCAGGATTCGAACGAGAGCGGTCGATTTGTTGAGTTTGTGTTGTTAATTATGAAGCAAGAGGATGTGAAAGGTGAAAATTACACTATTTGGCTATTGTTGAAGTGGCAAATCAAAGTGTTGCAACTGGAGAAGTGGAATTGGTGAGTAGGTTTGTTGATGATTTCTTTGCAGGTGATAAACTATGAAGAGCAAGAGGACGACCTTCGCCATCAGGACCTCTAATGCAAGTGAGTTGAACACGTTATAGGAATGTTTGATGGAAAGAGAGGGCAGTAGAAGGGAGATGCGGGCTAACTCTTCGCGGATAGAGCAGTCCGGGCAAATTTAACAAAATATTGGTTAATCCAAGTAAGTATGGGTTTACTTTTGGACAATAATTTATCTTATGTGATTCTTATTAGAAAACTGAATCATTAAAAAGCTTCTTGCTTACGACGGATAAAATCTTAATGAACCATTCTTTTTTTTTCAGAATCATCAATTATAAAATACATAGAAATGCGAACACATGACAACATAAAAAATAGAGATGAAGTAAAATATTAAAAAAAATAAAAATATATAAAAGAAGATAGTTATTATCTTAAAAGTTTTGTTGCAATACGACTGCTCAATAAACTGGTAAGTAAAACTCAAAATATTTTTTTCAGGAATCGGAGTACGTTGAATAAATTGAATCAAATGCAGTGAAAGTGTGTTGCCAAAAGTAATTGTTAAATTAATGCAAGCTTGGTAAGTAGAATTATTGATATTTCTTCTTTCCTCATTATAATTACATTTATTTACGTTCCTTTTTTCAGTTTACAGCCGAAATTAAGAATTTCGTATAAAATTACTAATAAATTTCATATGTCTATTTGCAGCAAAAGGTTCGCTTTGGTGTGAATTCTGTGTCCAACCACAAGGAAAATAACTAAACCTGAGACCGTTGTAGATGATGATGACTTATCGAATGATTTCACAGTGATGGTAAGTGAATAACAACACTTAATTTTATACAACATAATAAAAATATAAGCTTCAAACTTGGTGAAAATTTTGCTCGGTTTAAATTTTTAAGAAATTCACGAGAAATTAAACATCATTTTTAAATATGTTTAACAAAATTTGTAATATGCTTTCATCATTATTATTTTTTAGAACATTAATTAAACTTTACATGTTTTATAATAACAGTTAAAAAAACGTGTTGTTTTTATGCTTTTTAACAGTAATTTAATAACTTCATGCAAAAAAAAAAAAACAAATTAGTACAAAAAGTTAAAATTTTTGGCAGAATAAATGCGAATATAAAAACACCCAGCATTAATTTGTGAGGCATTATTATAAAATTTACTGCAAATTCAATAAAAATATTGCTAACAACAGCTTATTACTGACTTCATGTACGAATATTTTTTCTGTATTCAAGTGAAACATTAGTTAAAAATATAGCTGGAAATTCGGCTCAGCCTGTATCGTTAAATAATCAAAGAAAATATTGATAGAAACTAACATAAATTATGTTTAATTAAGGAATGTTTTGTTAAAAACCACTAATAATTTGCTGCATGCAAAAATATTTCGGTTGATACAACGAAAAAAAAATTGTAAAAAATAGTTGAAAAATATGGTCCAGCCTGTTTTTTACGGAATATTCCACAATATTTCAGCTGAAAACAAAAAAAAAATTAGTTAATTTTCAGAAAAAAATATTCTAGCAGTCGACTGCTAGAATTTTTTTTCGGCCATTTAACCAACAAAAATGGCAATTCTAACTATTTTTTTAGCTACTTTTAGTTACAGGTGGTCAGCAATTTCGGGTTAACAAAATCAACAATCGATTGTTGAAAAAAAGCTGTGTAAAAAATTAACCCATACTTTTAGTTAAATTAACCAAGATTTTCTTAGATTTGCCCTGGCCGGTCTCTCCGTGCATTGATTCTCAATTTCCTAATTTTTTTACCCGATGTTGAAATTTATAATGAAAAAAGCTGTTGTATGCTCAAGAGGAATTGCAAAAAAATGCGAGTTTAAAAGTTTTCATAAAAATTGGATGTTGGAGGTTTGAGATGCGAAGTTCTTAAAACTCTTCAGAGTGGAGTTTTCATCAAATGTTTTACCTGGAATACTAACTATAAGCTTATAATGGTTTTTTTTGGCTAAAAAATTATTTTTTGAATTTTTTTTTATACTCGATAGTAGGCTCTACATACAATCAATGTATGAAAAAAGTCAGTTCAACACGGGACAATTATGCATAGAACGGCAGTGTACTGAATTAAAAAATCAATCTCAACAATTTTGTGACTTAACCTGATTGAAAAAAACAGCGTTTTGGTCACGAGCATCGAAAACCGCTTTCGATGTCGACCATCAAAAAAACAATGAAAAAAAAACTATACTCATTGTAGTGAACTTAGTTGAAATTTTAGTAAACTTTTCGTAAATGATACCTTCCATTTAGAAAATCACGATTTTGTTATGAATTGGTCTTGTATAGCATGATGAAAAATCAGTAAAGCAGTTGTTATTGACATTGACTTTCAAAATGATGGGCTGTGAAATCGATAACATTATATAATACAACATTTGTACTTACACAAAAAAAAACTGAATCCTTTTCCAGGTGGATGGAAAGGGACCATTCATAAACCACGTGGACACATTTTTGGGAATCTCCCCCCCCCCCCCCCCTATCGTGCACAATTTCCACAAATTTTGTATGCAGCGTGGACAACATCAAACCCCCACCCCCAAGTGTCCACGTGTTTTATGGATGGTCCCAAACCTCCCTCAATTTAAAAAGGGTTGGAACCACGTGTCGCTTGATGGATCTGGACTCATACTCTTTACTGTAGAAATGTTTAGTCCATGACTGGTTCAACTTTTATAGATATGGAAATCGACACTTAAGTGATTTTGACTTAAGCCCTGGTTTGTAAGATTACTCATTGGTTGGGTCGTTTGAATAACTTTGTAAATGTGAACGTAATTTGGGGATCTTTCAAAAACCACAATATTATGAAACATCCAGATTTTAGTCAAAATATTTTGATTATATATTTAACTTTTGAACAAAATTACTTGTCTTTGATTTTCAAGGATCATAAAACGGATCGAATCAAACTAACCCGGCCAAAATCGGGTCAGCAAATCATTTAAGTGAGACTATAAGCTGTGATTAAAAAAAGTATAATAAACACAAAACAGAGTTTTTGCATATCTTCATAGCGGAATATTAAGAGAAATGATTCGAATCTGTTTCTCTGCTTATCCAAATTTGGTTAGACATAACTTGCTTCAGTAAAGTAGCTGCAAGTATGCGCAAATGTTCTTCCGGCGCGTTTTGTTTAAATTTTTCCATCCGATATTTACCATTTCGTTTTCTTTCTTTCCCTTTTGTGTATAGGGGCCATTGTGAGGCATCCAAATGCAAGGTGCATTTCCATACAATAGTGCAAATCTTGGGCCAAACCTGGTTTATTGCATGATGAACCCTGAACCGAAGGTATAAAACGTGCAGAAAACAGCATGCGCTTGTTATGAGAAAGAAGCAACGTTGAGCATGCAATAAGGCGGAACGGAACATTTTAATTCAACTCAAAAAGTGCTATTGTTTTTGTACTTAAAATGTGAGGAAGAGTGAAACTTGTTTGCAACCTGCCGTTGAATTAACACTTACCGCGAAAACTTCCATTGTGAAGGGAAGATACCAACATTTTGTAGATCGTCCGCAAAAAACAAAAAACAACAAAAAAGTATAAATCAGGCAGTTGAGCCGGTTCGAGAAGAAACAAACTTTTCAAGTTTTTGAGCTGCTTTACTGCATTTAATCGTTGACTGCAAAACTCGTTCAACCGATTTAGGGAGGAAACGTGATACAATTCAATAAATTTTGGAAGAGCCTCGACGACCGTTCGAATGCAACCACCAACTTCTGCGTCTGAGGAGTTTGAGCAAGTTGTTCTGATGGTACCTTAAATGTCAAGTGACCCGATGTGGAAATCGGTCTGTTCGAGAAGTAATCGCCCATATTAGGGTCATCGATTAATAGTGGAACTACTCATAACATGAAATAATCGTAGAGTGTACATTTCTCCTCTATTAACGTTTTTATTGCATAATGCAAACTTTTCACCTATCAGAAATCGACCACCCTTTGTGAGCATTTATTAAAAAATATTTTTTTTGGTATGATTTCGGTAAACGGATGCGAAACTTGAAAGACTAAAAATATGACGCCCCACGAATTCAGTCAGACTGGGCCATGGATCGTCGATTCAGCTTAGTGAGTGACGCCAAAGTTGTTTTGTTTGCCAATTATAACGTTTCACAGTATATCATACATCCAGTGAATGGATTACTCATCGTCTATGCTAGAAGTAGGATCAAACAGAAAAAGTAAATATCTCGCAATTAGGTAGTTTAAGGTCGTTGCAAATATCTTTTGAAATCTATGTTTTCGACTTTGATTGAGGTCAAGGGGAGAGTTTTTTTTTTAATTTCAATGAAAAATCATTTTGACACTACATAGTTAATAACTATTAGTTATTTATACATGATTACAGTTGTCTTACAATCCTTTCAAAGAAATAAATAAAATAAAAAACACAGGTAACGTAAACTGGGGTGTCATTGATAGGTTCGTCATTTGGGGCTGTTTTAGCAATGTTCTTGCACAGCTTTTGTAATAAATGATTGGTTTCACTCAAATAGTGGAACACAAATAAATTATTTTTCCCGTGTCATTTTGACCTACTTTTGTTCTACGAAAAACTTTACTTCTCTTGTTTTATGTTTTTCTAGTTTTATTTTAAGTCTGTATATAAATTTGCAAAAAAAAAAAATGTTTAGTTTATGTTTGTTTTTGGTAGTATTTGACCTATTCTACCAACTCCTATCATTAAATTTTGCCTTTCTAATTTTTCATGATTTCGCAGTCATTTTTGCAATTGTTTGCTTGGTTTACAAATTTTCTGTTATAAAATTACACCATTATCATTTAAATTGTAAAAAATGCATGGGACATAACAAAAATTACTATATACTTCTTTTTGCTAAAAATATAGGAAATGTTAGTAAAAAACACAGCCAAAGTTGTCCCCTAAAAAATTGCATTTTTAAAAACATTGGCTAAGTCACGTAAAACAAGTCAAGCTTCCAAACCCTGAAATTTTCTAAAATTTTGAGAGTTCTTCTTTCTAATGCTTATTAAAGATCAAAAATAGATTGAAAAAAGGATTTTTGGCGATTTTTTTGATCGAAACCCGTCTATAGGCGGGGTTGGGTTGTAGAGGGTTAACTAAATTAATCGAGAAATTAAAAAAAAAATTAATCGAACGCGGGAAAAGTGGGAATCGAACCCGCGCCCCATTGCAACTTAGGGATCGGCAGCCGAAGCCGTTAACCACCGCACCACGAGGCCCTCCAAACTAAAAAGTCTCTTTTTACACGGCGCTCACGCTCACTATCAAAACAAACGTTTGGTAGTGTGTGAACTCCGTGTAAAAGGGGTGTCAAACTAAAAAGTGACCCCGTTCGTTTGACAATAGTTGGTGTCAAACCATCCGGGTTTGAGTGTATAAGCCCAAGGAAGTGCCAAAAAGCGACCCTGGAACCGTTTCCGGAAAATCTGCAGATTGTATGAGAAGTTACGTAAAATCAAATTTTGATCACAGGAAGCCGAATAAGCAAACAAACTAAAAACGTCAAGAAACGAAACAAGATAAGACGGAGTTTGTCGGGTTTAGCTAGCTACATTTAACATTAAAATGGTAACTTCGCAAACGGTGCACTCTTAAAAAATACAGTAGTTTTTCGGTAACTGGGCTGCTTTTCAACTGGGCGCTCGATAACTGGGCCGTAGCCCAGTTAAAAAGCAGACAAACGTCAAAAAACCAAAACAAACCAAAATGACCGAGGGGTTAATTGATGCAAAAATCATATTCAATAAATAAAAAAACTTTTTTCAAACTTTTGTTTAATTTCAAGCTACAATTAAGGAAATATGAAAATTTAGCACTGTAAATAAATTTGAGTAACTTTTATTTTTATATTTCATCTGGAAAATATTATGCATCGGTGGTCCCCTTGTTATTTTTGTTCAGCCCAGTTAACGAGCAACATTCGGTGACTGGGCTACGTTCTCAGCCCAGTTACACAGCAAAAAATCCGATGGTAAAATCGCATGCAAAAGTATGCACATCACCTTCGTCAAAAAAGACATTTAATATTACACACTGCATGTACAAATTTTGTAAACACAAAAAAAAGTAGCAACCGACGGGACTCAAACCCAGCACCTACAGTAAGGACTGGCGCCTTAGCCCGCTCGGCCATCAGACCGATGTAAAATGGAAAGGATAAACGTATATGTGAGCTTGACATTTCGGTCAAGTAGGTTTCCCATACTGATGGGCTACATATTTTAGGGTGTAATATTACACAGAATTTAATAAAATAATGCAAAATTCATTTTACACCCAGGCCTTTTACACGCAGCTGGATTACTACTTTATTTGCTGTGTACCAAACAACTACTGTATATGAAAACTATGATTCGATAGCAAATTTAATTTAAAGTTAAAGCATTACTTAATCCACCTTCAGGTGGTTGGTGCCTTCCTCACATTCATACAGTGAATTCATTCAGTCAAAATAACATCATACCTCTTTAACATGTTTATCAAATCAAGCTTCATCACTCATTTTTTTTCGATAACCTATCTAACGACAGTTCGCATGATAGCTCCGGACAATATTTTTATCAAAATATCTGAGATCCGGTCTAACTTTTGATAGGGTTATCAGATCTTTCAACTTTTGGGCTCGTTGGAAAGGTATTTTGGCTACACGGAGAGACCGTGCCCAGAAATTTTAACAATTGAAATTGTTGATTTTACTTTCGTAAATTTTAACAAAAACGTACTTGTCACTGCCAATTTTCAGTTAAATTAACCAAAATTAAGTAATAATTTAATAACCTGTTTGTTGAAAATGCTAAAGGCAAAAAGCTAACAGATTTCCCGAACTCGAATGAACGTGCTCGACTGTTAGCTTTGGTTTTAGGAAAATCAAAAATTTTGTTGGTTGAATATAATTAACAATTGGTTAAATATTTAAAAGACGAACTTGGGTTTGTTTACGTTTGTCATTTGAAGTCAGGATTCGAACGAGAACAGTCGATTTGTTGAGTTTGTGTTGTTAATTAAGAAGTGAGAGGATGTGAAAGGTGAAAATTACACTATTTAGCTAACGTTGAAGTGGCAAATCAAAGTGTTGCAACTGGGGAGGTGGAATTGGTGAGTAGGTTTGTTGATGATTTCTTTGCAGGTGATAAACTATGAAAAGCAAGAGGACGACCTTCGCCATACGGACCTCTGATGCGCGTGAGTTGAACACGTTATAAGAATGTTTGAAGGAAAGAGAGGGCAGTAGAAGGGAGATGCGGGCCAGCTCTTCACGAATAGAGCAGCCCGGGCAAATTTAACAAAATGTTGGTTAATCCAAGTAAGTATGGGTTAATTTGTGCACAATAATTTATCTAATGTGATTCTTATTAGAAAACTGGATCATTAAAAAGCTTCATGCTTACGACGGATAAAATCTTAATGAACCATTCTTTTTTCAGAATCATCAGTTATAAAATACATAGAAATGCGTACACATGACAACATAAAAAATAGAGATGAAGTAAAATATAAAAAAAATAGAAATATATAAAATATATAAAAGAAGATAGTTATTATCTTGAAAGTTTTGTTGCAATACGTCTGCTCAATAAACTGGTAAGTAAAACTCTAAATATTTTTTTCAGGAATCGGACTACGTTGAATAAATTGAATCAAATGCAATGAAAGTTTGTTGCCAAAATTAAGTGTTAAATTAATGCAAGCTTGGTAAGTAGCATTATTGATATTTCTTCTTTCCTCAATATAATTACATTTATTTACGTTCCTTTTTTCAGTTTGTAGCCGAAATTAAGAATTTTGTATTAAATTACTAATAAATTTCACATGTCTATTTGCAGCAAAAGGTTCACTTTGGTGAAAATTCTGTGTCCCAGCACAAGATAAATAACTACTCCTGAAACCGTTGTAGATGATGATGACTTATCGGATGATTTCACAGTGATGGTAAGTGAATACAACACTTAATTTTAAACAACATAATAAAAATATAAGCTTAAAACTTTGTGAAAATTTTGTTCGTTTTCTATTTTTAAAGACTTCACGAGAAATTAAACATCTTTTTTAAATATGTTTAACAAAATTCGTAATACAACATTTTATTATTTTTTAGTTTAATGCAACGTAATTTTTTAAAACATTAATCAAACTTTACATGTTTTATAACAACAGTTATAAAAAAGCTTTTCAACAGTAATTTAACTACTTCATGCAAAAAAAAAAAAAAAAACAAATAAGTACAAAACGTTAAATTTTTAGGCACAATAAATGCGAATATAAAAACACTCAGCATTAATTTGTGAGGCAATATTACAAAATTTACTGCAAATTCAATAAAAATATTGCTAACAACTGCTAGTTATTGACTACATGTACAAATATTTTTCTGTATTCAAGTAAGACATTAGTTTAAATATAGCTAGAAATTCGGCCCAGCCTGTATCGTTAGATAATTAAAGAAAATATAAATCAACACTTACATAAATTATGTCTAATTAAGAAATGTTTTGTTATAAACCACTAATAATTTGCTGCATGCAAAAATATTTCGGTTGATACAACGAAAAAATTGTTGAAAAATAGTTGAAAAATATGTCCCAGCCAGTTTTTAACAGAATATTCCACAATATTTCAGCTGAAAACAAGAAATTTTTAGTTAATTTTCTGAAAAAAATATTCTAGCAGTCGACTGCTAGAATTTTTTTTCGGCCATTTAACCAACAAAAATGGCAATTCCAACTATTTTTTTAGTTAATTTTAGTTACTGGTGGTCAGCAATTTTTGGTTAACAAAATCAACAATCGATTGTTGAAAAAAGCTGTGTAAAAAATTAACCCATACTTTTTGTTAAATTAACCAAGATTTTCTTAGATTTGCCCCGGCCGGTCTCTCCGTGTACTTCTATCCAACGATGGATTGCATGACAGATCCGTACAATGAATTAAAAGGAACAACTCGTCTCTTTGTATTCACAGTAATGCATTCTGCTAAAACGCTCAACCAAACCACAACGATCCGTACAACATTTTTATCAAAATATCTAAGAAACGGTCTATAAAGAGTGTATAAATAAATAACACTTAAGTGCTTATAACTTTTGATAGGAATGTCAGATCTTCAATCTTTTGGACTCGTTTTGAATACATTTTTTGAAAATGTATAACATGAAGTATGAACCCATTTAAGGTCATAGACTTACTTGGAGCAATTCTGAATTCAGGCTCCATAAATAGTAAATTGAAATGAAAAAATAATCACTATATGTAAAATGCTTCTACAAACAACACAAAGAAAACCATTTTTTATTGATACATTCTGAATCAAGATTTGAATGTTTTTCTAAAACAAACATGGCCGCCAAATGGCCGTTCTGGAATGATGCCTTCCAGAGCCTTAACAATCTTTTGGACTTTAGTGAAAATCGTTTTTAGCATTTTTTGTATGGAGCGTGGCTTATCGCTAAAAAATGATCAGTAAAAACTTGCAAAAATAATATTTACTGGGAAAATATTACATTAAATATTCAATCAATCTTAATCAGAACAAGTGTGGAATGATTTTATGATGATGGATTTGCATTATCTCTGTTTTTTTTTTCCTCCGAATTACATTGAAACCACAATGGTTTGACACCAATAGTTGTAAAACGAACGGGGTCACTTTTTAGTTTGACACCCTCTTTACACGGAACTCATACACATTACCAAAAGTTTAGTTTGATAGTAAGTGTGAGTCCCGTGTAGTAAATGACAGTTCGTCACTTTTTATTTATTTGTCACCGTCTTCGGCATTATGCCGCAAAGACTGTGCCTAGGGTGCCTAGAAAAAATGACCCCCTGCTCCACAAGCGGAAAACGTTTTTTTTGGATTATTTTAAGCATCTGTGCCAATTTTGAGCGAAATTGGATGAGATTAACCCATTGATACCCGAGCCTAAAGTTGGTGAAAAAAATGTTTTTCATACAAAAATGACTTTTTTAAATCGCTAATAACTTTTCAAGATGGAGTTTTACAGCTTTGGTATATTCTACAAAGTTGTAGAGCATTAAATTTTCAATAAGAGTCTCACTTTTGGGAATATTTGGATGGAAGTAGCGCACCGTGCAGACCAAACCGTAAGAAACTTGGGTTTTCCATACAATTTTTCGATTTTTCCCATACAAACTTCACCTCCGAGTATCAATGGGTAAATGATGACCGATTTTGCTTATATTTGGCCCAGAGTCCTAAAATAGGTCAAGAAACAATATTCAGCTTGTGGAGCGAGGTTTTGAAAAAAAGTCCCATATTCTGGGCACCCTACTGTATATACTTATAAACTTTTGGTTTGACTTTGTCAACCTCATCGGGGTACGAACTAAAAAAGTGTCAAACGAAAAGGGTGCCCAACCACCGGGGATTGAGTTTACTTGTGCAATGGGCGATTTTCAAAACAAATAGACAATCACACCGTCTTTTCAGACTGAAACTACTAACTCAACGGGACAAACACAGAACACCCAGAGAAGATGGGCGGGAATCAAATCCGAGCCCTTAGGCCCATACATGAGGGATCGGCAGCCAAAGCAGCTAACCACCGCACCACGGGGTCTTCTGGATTTTCAGGAACGATTGAAGAAGAAGGATATCGAAACATAAATAAAAAGGCCGGGCATTTAACAAAAATCTTATTTTTATTTCAATCGATGGCTCGAACCGAATATCGTAGTTACTACTTACTGGAGCACTGGAAAGTCTACACTGCTGTAATAGGACTGGTTTGGGCAGCCGTTCTTTTGAAGAATGAAAATTGAAATCATGTACTCAAACAACTCCTAGTAGGTACGATGGTGCACTACACGATATTTGTGATTTGAATATTGTTAAAACACTGATTTTTCTCCTTTTTTACAACTGGAACCATCTACCCGCAAATATGATGAAGGTTTTTTGAAGGAAACCTACCCAATTTCGTGATAAGATTTGGCTGGAGGAACTACTGTCTTTCTTGTAGAGAATATGGACGCCTTCATTAAATCGCGTTCTGCACAATAACACTGAGTTGTCTGTCTTTTGATTTGTGCGCTTAAAATTTGATAAATTTACAACCGATTTGTTACCAAACTAAGCTGTGGTGTGTGATTGTCCATCTCTCTTTCTCCTTCTTGTTTTGCAGCATCGTATAAATTGACGTATTGTGACTATTTTTTTGTAACTAAAACAAAACTGAAAAATTCACATTGGTATTGTGCCCGTAAACTAAATGCACCGAAAAAGCTAAATACTATCACTAAACCTTCCACCGCTTTTTGTTTTCGATGAATTATCAGTTGATCCACTCGCACAGCGACCATGTCATTAATCTTAGTCAAAAATAGTTTTGTTCAGTCTTATTTAGTAAATTTCTCTATTTCATATATTACAATGAGTCAAATATGTGGTGTGTACTAAACGATATAATACATAGGGCTTTGCCGCATTTTCAAAAAAGCTTAATGTTGAGGTTTAGACTGCGCATATCACTTAGTTATTCTATTTAGTGCAAATTAGGACCCACAACATCAATTGGCTTTACCAGCTGTACTAATGCATAATCGACAACAGACAACGTTGGTTCTGTATTTATTTTAATTGTTAATTTCACGGGAAAGATGAAGATTTAGAAAATAGTTTAAAGCAGGAAAAAAAATACACAGAGCTTTTTTTCAAATTCTCAATCGAATCGAAAATTTCAGGTTTGATTGAAAGCTAGAATAACCCAGATCGGTAGAGAGTTACTGAACAGTATCAATTTTGAATAAATGTTTCTGATTTGGTTAATCCACAATTAGGGGCGCGAAAAGCTTCATTTTGTCTTGAATTAATTGAACAAAATGTCGATCAGGCTTCAAACAACTATGAAAAATTATGTTACGCTGCACAACATGTTGGAATAATAACTTCCGAGAAATTATGGATAAGCATTGTAGTTTTTTTTTTCAAATAGTATTTCTAGACCCAAATTCGGTGTTGTGCAATGCATGCGAGTCATATTTTGTTTTCTAGTGCGTGTAATTGTTAGCATACTAGTGCGTCGACATAATTGTAGAGTTTATTCTACTATAGCGACCCTTTTCAAAGATCACAGATAACTTTTCCGTCGCTGAATTGATTAAATTTCTATAGATGTCTGTAAAACAGGTCATTTGCAATTTTTGTCCCTGAAATTTTGCATTTGAAGATAGAGTATTTATTCTACAAAAATAAAAATTCACGTAAACTCTCGAAAATAATAGCAGAAAGCTGCACATGCACATGATATCGAGCATATTGGCATAAATTGAAATTCTTGCTTGACTGGGTCAACCTGTGTCTCCGTACTTTGCCTTGGTTGTTGTGACTCATTCTCCCTTGAGTCGTTTGGTAAACTCTTCCTGCTGCTTCTCCATCCATTCCTTCTTTGGCTTCATGCGCTTCAGCTGGCCGTCCCACACCAGGTCGACCAGACCGCCCTGTTTCGCGATCACGCCCTTCACCCGGTTGGCAAAGTCGATCGCGGACTCGTTCTCGCCGCGCGTCATCGGAGGAAGATACCAGACATCACACACTATTGCCCACGATGTCATCATCATGTATAAATACTGCATCATCGAATATCGCGAGCTGTTCCAGAACGCGTCTCCGAACCGTGCATCGTATCTGGAAATGTTTCGAAAAAAAAGTTAGCTTACATGCGAAGAGGCTCACGTTCAGCCGACTTACTTTATCGCAACAGGGTAAATCACACCTCCAACTTCGAAACTTCCCTTTTTGAATTGCATTACAGAAGTGTTGTTGATGCAAGTACCCTCGGGGAAAATCAGAATCGGTGGATTGTTTGGATCCGACACGTGCTCTTTCAGTCTGCGGAACAAAAAAGATTATTTTTCCCCTAATTTTCCACAGGGGTGCTGAGCTTAAATCATTAATATGAGCGCGTATACTTTTGACAGATCATGCTTTATCCCGCTGATTCGAACATCAATCTCGAGTATGCTGCCAAAAATCGCCAAAGAAACGTCGTCCAAAGTTTAATCGGGCAAGAGATTTTATATTTTTCCATAATCGCATGGGCTATTTTGTACATTTTTGAAATTTTCCAAACTGCATTTTGAAATGTTATATTTTTCTGTATCTTCACGATCAGTTGTGCAAAGAAAAGTGTTTTATTTTCTTTAGAAAATCATTTAGCTTTATTTTTGGAGTAGGGAAATACATTTTAAACCTAATAAGCGATCGTATTTGAATGATGCTGGATAATCTGGAGTGTTCCTTGAAATTTACTAAAACCAAGTACACTTTAATTTTTAATTTGACTTTAACTAAAAGTTGTTCGTATTTCTTTTACAAGCATTTAAAAAAATATTTCCAGGGTGTATTCTAATCTGACGAGAATGCACTTAAGCCCCACGCAACTTCTATTATCAGCTGAGCATTTTTTCTTTCAGCGCTTTTTTTGTGTCTGCCATTTTTGACGAAATTTTAAACGATCACTCACGAAAAGTGGCATTTATAGAGAAGGTTTCCTGGCAGCACTGGCTCACTCTTACATGCGCTGCTGGTGGTGTTGGTTACCAGCCTTTGTTCTTTATTTGCCTTTGCTTCTCTATCGATTTTCTTCAGCTTTCTTTTGGGGAGCGTTCTTTTATTACGTAATAAATTTAGGGGAGGCGAAGGCCTGTTTCGAAATGTTACGAAAATTGGGGGAGGGAGGTGTGATGAAAAAATATGTTTTGTCACGTAACGCAAATTTTCATATAAGCACTCATAAAAATTTCAAAAAGACCATGTGTTACGCGTTACAGGGGGGTAGGAGATCGGTAATCTGTTACGAAGGAGGGGGTTCAAAAATCCCAAATTTTGCGTTACGTTATAAACTTAAAATAAGATTTGTACCAGCCTAATTGCATTTCCGGTCACAAGTGAGTGACCAAAAAATGTGAGGAAGAACGTGTTGAAATTTTGAACAAAAGTGGATTAAATTTGATCTTGTTGGCCAGTAGTTGGCATAAATTTTATGTGCTTACTCGAGGTGGTGCTGTGCTGTGCTTCACCCTTCATTTTGTTGCATTTCTTGAGCCCTTTCAGGTGCTCTTTGAATCTTGAAATTTAATTGAATTTAACCCTAGTTACAAACACTTTGAGGTTTTTATACCTTAAAAATTTGTGTTCCTAATTGCCCCACTTCTCATTGTCCTAGAGTGCTCATATTTGGCTCAGATGCTAGTTATATATGTCATATGTCCAACCAACCCCTGAATATTTCAAGAAGATTAGTGATGACTTGATGCCGTTCCTAACAAAACGGTATGCCCTGTTTGAGGACTCGCTCGTAAAATCTTTCCATCTTGGAACGGTTCTTCTAAAACACCTGAGTTTTTTTTAACAGGTCGTGAGTTCGATTCTCGTACCGGGATGATGAAGTTTTTGTGAACCGGCTATGGCATACACGCCAGTGATGTTGAAAATAAACGCATAAGTGGCCAAAGTGCCTCAAAAATAGACATTTTTGGAAAAAAAGGTGCAGGCGGTTATGTTACACATGACCAGTATGACAAAGAACTTTGCAAGATGATTGTTGAAATTTTCGATTAGAATGTCCGGTCCAAATTTCCCCATGATTCCCTTATAACTAACGTCCAATCGAACTAAAGGGACGGAAATTGCAAGTGGAGCTGAAATAGAAATTAAGGTGAAATCAATCGACTTTCCCTCACCACCCGAAAGTTACCAAGATGCGGAAATGTTTTTGAAAGGATGTTGCAAGTAATCGGCGGCAGCAAAGTTAATTAACAGCAAACTTTAAAACTGCCCTTTTGATTACAAAATAGTTTCTAAATTTAAAGGCCAAATGCAACTTTTCATATCCAGTATCAAAAACCATAAAGTTTGATACCCATATTGCCCTAACTCTTATGGTTCTTATGGTTCGTTGTCCCCCCATCGGAACACCCTCCGGGGACTCCGGCCACTCCAGTCCAGGTGGTGGCCAATTCCAATGATCGACTCTCGCGACTGGCATGTCTTAGCTGAGGCCTGCCTCCAAGCCATCTGCTCCCGGGCCACCAGGCCATCTGCTCCTGATGTTTACTCGTCGACGTTCAGCAAGCGAATGAATTTTCGGGACTGACCCAGCCGCTTTTTGTTGATTTAGATCGAGGACGTATGCCCCGCCTCTTTGCACCCATTCTCCTATACCTCCTTATTCGCTTTTTGCCCCGTCGACGATCCGAAAATTATGAGGTGGAGTTGGGGTGATTTTAGATACATCAATCTCACGTCTCTCTATAGACTGATTGGGAAACGTTTGTTCAACCAATCAGCGTGTGCCAAAAAGGCGAGAAATTTGCCGAGAGGGGAATTTGTCACGTAACGTTTTCGCTTCGCAAAAAATTTGGATTGACACCACGTAGAAAAACCTTAGGACAAAGTTCTCTGTCAAAAATAATTTTACTGGTTAAATCCCATTTAAAATTGAATTGCGGAGCGCCAGCTCCTGTAACGTCCAATAGAGTTATCTACGTGCGCATGTATTGCGTGTACGTACACGAAAAAGATTGAGGTTAAATTTTGTACCATCCAGCAAAACAAATGGCGTGCTAGTGTGCGTGAGAGCGGGCTTAGATAACTCTATCAAGCTCATATTTGGGATTTGGGCTCAGTACGCCCACCGGAACAAACCCCTGAATGCCCGCCAAAAGTCAATTTTGTTACATCCTATTGAGCACTCCACCAGAGAATATCCTCTTTAATTTTACTAAACGAGATACACTCAACCCCGGTGATTGGTCACTTTTTTGTTTGACACGTTTTTTAGTTTGAACCTCGTTGGTTGGTCAAAGTCAAATTAAAAAGTGACGAACTGTCACTTTTCATACTGTGTAAAAAGGGTGTCAAACTTAAAAGTGACACCGTTCGTTTGGCAAAAATTGGTGTCAAACCATCGGGGTTTCAGTGTACACATTAGAGCGTATGATCTCCTTTTCACTTCTTTCGACATTTTTAAGCTCAGTTAACATCTGCACAATTTGCAGCAATCCAGTATTACCTTTTAGCGACTGCCATTCTGTCTTTTGCTTCCGCACGCTCAAACCAGATGTGTGGCGAAGCCCGTGCCAGAGCTCGCTGTAATACTCCTAAAAAGCCGCCGTGTCTTTGCCCAATCTAATTAAAAAGTAAAACATTATTTAAAAATCCAAACTAAATTATCGAGAAGAGTTTTGAGATGCAATTTAGAGTAAATTTAGAGAGTTACCAGGAATCCCTAGTTCGTGCAGATTCATGTTTGAATGGATTCGAGAAGAAAATTACTCACCAACGAATAACAGTTATCACACATTAACATTAACACATCGATGGGACTTGTGTGGTTCGCCACGCAGATGCCGTTTAATGGGCGATTCTCTAAGTTATGATAATTGACAACGGACGACAGGGCACTCGAGAGTACACCGAAGCACTGTATCAAAACCATCTTCACCATCCATCGTTTGGTGGGTCCTTCCGGTATGCAACCGACCAGTGCCGTGCATAATGTCAACCACATGACCTAAATGAGGGGGGGATGGCAATGATTAAAGATGATATTTGAGCATATTTACAATGAGGTGATCATTCGTTTCGTTGTGAAATGTTTATGCGCGGGTGTTTTATATTTTATGTGTGTATTTTGTGTGTTGTGGTGCCAATTATGCAGTTTGGGAAACGTTCACAATGAAGAGTGGTCGAATTGGGCAGTTCTCCGAAGAAGTGAATTCTTCGCAAATGGATATTTTTTTGTTTTAAATTTTGATGGTATTTACAAAATGAAACTGTACCTTGAAAAATGGGAATAAGAGAGGTCGATCAAAGCATTCCAGAAATAGTCTTCTTGCTAGACGCCACAATATGGAACATGTTTAAGCCAACATTCGACAGATTTTTTTTTTCAGGAAGAATAGTTTTGAAATAAATAAAATATATAATTTCTAGCAAAATTTACCAAAGAGTAGGAGTGGTCTGTTGAAAGAATTGCAATATCAATTGGAGTCGTATGATTCGCAACGCAAAAGCCACAATTTTTCGGCTTGAACTGTGCATTGTGGAATCTAATCACCGCGGACAAGGAGCGGCAGATTATGCGGAACGTACGTTTGAACACATAATCATTCGCGCGCACTCGCAGCTTCCGCTGGGGTATTATTCCGACAATGGCAAATCCTATCACGCAATAGACGACCTAGGAAAATTAATTTTGAAAGTTGTACTGCAAGGATTCACTTTAGATGTCTTTTGTTTGATTTTGTTGTTGTTCTTGTCACGTGTGGTCAATGAAGTTGAGATCTTTCTAAATACTTACCCCAACGAAACAGATAAATACTCTACTTGGCATTAGAATAACATATCGAATGAAGAACCCAAACACCCAGATAATGGTTAATTTCAACGATATAAACTCATAATGCCGGTTCGTGCGAGTGAGCAGATTCCAATTTTTCAGCTCTTCTGCCTCGAATCTACTCGTTACTTCATCTTCGATGATTGCTTCCATTCCGGATTTAACGTAATCCAAACAGTTTGATAATTTAAACTCCAAAGAGTCATTTTGCTAAAACAAACATAAATAATATCATAGTACAAAACTTCATACTACCAAATCCCAGAAACAACCTACCCCTTCCTCGTGGTTTGATTCGCGGCTCTTGCTCCGGGTGCCGTCGACGTCCGGCAGCAGGATAAGCGACTCAACACGACTTATAACCGAGTTGCCTCCGTTGGCGAGATCACCGTTCGAGAGATGCTTGTTCGCGTTACCGTTGAGTTTGCTGGCGCAGTCCGGTTTGTCGCCCACGGTACCAGCATCGGCGGATTCTTTGCCAGCTTGGGTGCTGCCGTCATCCGTGTCCGATGTGTCCAGGTTGGCAAACTGTTGCTTCCGGATGGACTCGATATTTTGACGGCCATACTATGGAAACAGACGATAAGTTTAAAAACTGAATCTTAAAACGCGTAAATAAAAAAAATGGATTTCCCCAAATAATTGTTATCAATATTTCAATTGATGGGCGTCATTCTTTATCTAAATTCATAAAAGTATAAAAGTTCGGCAGATTGTCTTGCTTTGTTTTGAAGTTATTTTTTCATCAAAGATAAACACGGGGAAATCACCGCTTATCAAGGTTATTTTACTGGTTATAATACAGGGTGGCCACCATATTTCGATTTTCAATTTCCCGGTTTTCTCCCGAGACCAGAAGGATTTTTCATACATGTGGTTCAATGTTTTTTTTTTTTTTTTTTTTTTTCTAAAAATCTGTTTATTTGCTCAAAATTAAAATATTTACAAAAGTAAATAAATGGGATTCTTTACATCATTCGCTGCGTCCATCTTGTCTTTGCTTATCCTGTAGTATCTTGGCTGCTGCTGCTCTTTTTTCTAGTATTAATTCATCTCGGTCGTCCCAGTATTTCGCAAATTCTTCGTCTATTATTAGCTTCCCTTTCTCGAATAATGTTTGAATTCCTCAAGAATGCTTTCAAATATCTTGAGTAGGGGCAGGGGGGGGGGGGGGGGTGCAGAATGAACCGCCTAAGAGAAATGCACCAAAAACCATAGAAAAACATAAAAATTTATGAATCCAGTGTAGTAGGCTTATGGTTTGGGATGTTCCCTTCAATGTTATATACTTGGTTGATGAAATTTTTTTAGCTTAAAACTGTCTTTGAGCCGCTTTAAAAAAAAAGTTTTTTCGACTAACTTTCCAGGGTGCGGGGCAGAATGGGCCACCTTTGAAAACAAGCCATTTCTTCTAATACAACGTTAAAGGGTGATAAGAAATTACTTGATGGACCTTTCCATTATAGTTTCCATAACATTTGATCACTTTTATAAAAATAGTAATTTAACAAAACAAAGATTTTTGAAAATAGTTTAAATAAGTCGAAAAAAGACACTTTTTCTACAACTAAGCGTCAAAACAACTAAAAAATCAACTTTTGTTGCATTAGGGGCAGGGGGGGCAGAATGGACCAGGGGGGCAGAATGGGCCACCCTTGGTTTTGGGCTTTAGAATGGATTTAGACCAATTGTGAGGCAAGGGTCTTATAAAGGACGTCAAATAACTTCACCATACCGAAAACGACGTTTGAATTCATTGCATTTTTCGAATTATGAGCAAAAATGTAAATTTATTGACAAAACTACGAAAATGTTGTTTATTTCGAGGTTTTTAAATAAGCTTTCTGAAAAGTTGGATTGTTTGAAAAAGTTTGCTTAATGCTTATAACGTTACTAGATGTTACTACCAAGGTATACAAACAACAACGGAACCTTAAAATCATTTAGAGACTTGGTGGTGGAAGTGTTAAATTAAAATCCACTTGGGGGCAGAATGGACCACCCTTATCCTGCCTTATGAAAACAATCAAAAGTTATGAAATTTGGATTAAATGGATTATTTCACTCCTGGTAGCTTCACAAATCACGTTTAATGCAACATTAGTTGATTTTTTAGTTGTTTTGATGATTATTTGTAAAAATAGTGTCCTTTTTCAACATATTAACACTATTTTCAAAAATCTTTGTTTTGGTAAGTGACTATTTTTATTAAAGTGGTCTAACTTCATGGTAACTATGTTAGAAAGGTACCTTAAGTCATTTCTTATCTCCCTTCAACGTTGTATTAGACAAAATAGCTTGTTTTCTAAGGTGGCCCATTCTGCCCCGCAGGGTGGCCCATTCTGCCCCGCACCCTGGAAAAAAAGTCGAAAAAACTTTTTTTTTAAAGTGGCTCAAAAACAGTTTTAAGCTAAAAAATTTCATCAACCAAGTATATAACATTGAAGGGAACATCCCAAAGCATAAGCCTACTACACTGAATTCATAAGTTTTCATGTTTTTCTATGGTTTTTGGCGCATTTTACTTAGGCGGGCCATTCTGCCCCCCCTGCCCCTACACGTGATTTGTGAAGCTAACAGGAGTGAAATAATCAATTTAGCTCAAATTTTTCAACTTTTGATTGTTTTTTATAAGGAAGGAAAAGGGTGGTCCATTATGCCCCCAAGTGGATTTTAATTTAACACTTCCACCACCAAGCCTCTAAATGATTTGAAGGTTCCGTTGTTGTTTGTATACCTTGGTAGTAGCATCTAGTAACGTTATAAGCATTGAGCAAACTTTTTCTAACAATCCAACTCTTCAGAAAGCTTATTTAAGAACCGCGAAATAAACAACATTTGCGTGGTTTTGTAAATAAATTTACATTTTTGCTCATAGTTCCAAAAATACAATGAACTCAAACGTTCAACTCGTTTTCGGTGTGGTGATGCTATTTGACGTCCTTTATAAGACCCTTGCCTTACAGTTGGTCTAAATCCATTCTAAAGCCCAAAACCAAGGGTGGCCCGTTCTGCCCCCATGGTCCATTCTGCCCCCCCTGCCCCTACAAAGTAAGTAAGTTGTAAACGAAGCCGTTTTTATCTGTTTCCAATTCAAACTTCTAATTTCCCGAATGATTGGGATTTTTTACACAGATTTTACAAACTCAAAATAAAAAATAAAAATCGTTTTTGTTTAAAAAAAAACATAAATTATTACTAGAAAGCAGGAAATGGCATTTACAATGTTTTAATGTTGTAGAAACAAATTGCAAAAATACATTCTTATCAACATTTTTGTAAATGCCCGTAAATTTTCATTGAAAAAAGGTTTTGTAAATTTAAAAAGAATGATTCTTCCAATAATTATCAATTTCTGTGAATTAATTTTTGTTTTGGGTTATGTGAGTACTTTCTTTTTAACCAAAAAAAATTTTTTGCGTCATTAGTCCAAACACAAATTTCAAACGACATTAAAAAAAACTTTTGATTTTTGGAATTTTGGGTTGGACTCACAATCCAAAGGTCGTGGGAGGAATCGAAACTAACTTTTAAACGCTCATTGTTAAAAATATTATCAAAAGGTATATACTTGTTTCATAGGTGCCTGTACCTTTTATTATACGAAAAGCAGATTACGCTCATACCAACTAGCTATCTTATCGTATATTCTTTCTGTACTCAAAAAAGCGTTGGCGTAGCGTTCCACCTGTCGGCTGTGAAGTACACAGAAATCAATTCACTAACAATACAAGTGTTGCAATCAGCCAATCCTCCCAGTCCTGATAAGGACCAGTCGCTGGTCGTCGATATCTGCGCGGCATTGCACTTTAAACCTGGTTGAGCAACAGCAGCAGCAGGTTGAGAAACAAAATATTATGATACTGTAAATCACATGATGATCGTTGCGATGATTACTTCTCGTTAGAAAGCAGCATGTTTTCGCGCACGCTGCCAGTGGCGTGATTTGGACGCTGCCGCGGTCGCCACTTATCAGAATTGACCTTAAACTTTTGCCTGTCGTCGTCGACGACGGTCAAAGTACACGCACTGCTGTCGCCGGCACCCGATTTTTTTGGGTGGCGATGGACACAAACGAAAGTATAAGCAGGATATGTTTATTGATAATTTATTTAAAACAATTTATTATGCTTCTGCTAGAACGAAATTTTAGCAGTTTAAAGTTCAGCAGTGTTGCCTCCCTTAGAAACTGAGTGTTTACTTCCGCTGGTAATTAACCTTGTTTACCTTTAGTTGTAGCTACTAACGCGGGCAGCATTGATAATATAATTCAAGTGCATGAACGAAGGATGATAGACACCTAGGAACCTATAGCTCTACTGCTGCTGCTGCTACCAGGCTCGTTCAAGAGCATCAACCGCACAGCGAACGAGTAATGAGGGTTGTTCTTGGCCTTCGAGCCAGCTGCACAGATTTAGAAGCCGCGTACAACCCCGCGCGTTCAATAAAAGTATGAGTAAATTGAACTCTGGGAGTGCATGCATGTGCGCGTGTAGTTAGATTTATAGTCACGGAATGATTCCATGAATGAACCACCCATTGGCATGTAGAGAGAAACTATTGCTTGTAAAGTGGGACAAATACCTGTCCATTTAGAATTTTAACTTTCTCCTAAGGTTGAGTTTTGTGCTGGAAACGGATAAAAGTAGGCTGAGATAAGACACCGATTACATAAATTGCATTCTAGTGTCGCAAGTGTCAATACGCGGCCGGCAAGGATCATGTGTTATTTCCAGCTGATAACAATTTGCCTTTCGTGTACGTTTTCCAAGACTCGGGAATAAATTGTTATTTTTTCTGAATTTAGAGCAAATTAAAGGATATTTAATAAACTTTATTGATTTTTCGGTGGCCATCGCGACCTTTTTTTCCTGGCACGACGCATAATAGACATCCCAAAATAGATATCAGTATGACAAAGGTGAAAATATCTTACCTCAAAAATCTTCACCAGTAGGCTCACGTACATCCGGCGCACTCCCAAGGACTTCCCAATCGAGGCCAGAAATATGATGAAGAACATAAGGCTGATGACGGGAGTTAACGCGAACATCGATAGAACCGAGCTGACCGAAGCCAGAACCTCCATTCCGGCGACTGCTTTTTCCTGTTTCTTCCTAGCCTACAACCGCACAACAAAAACAACTCTTTCGAGAATAACTTTTCCGCAGTGACTTTTTTTCTAGTTTCCCCAATGTTTTCACTGCATCGAATTCAGTCACTTTACAATCATCACCTCGATACTTTTGATTTTACGGTGAACTTTTTACAATCATCGCTGCAGCGGCGGCGGCGGCGTCAGAAGAGGTATTCAACAGCGCGAAGAACGTATACGTTCGTCAACTTCGAGTACAGAGAGCACATTGACGCAAACATATTGACATTAGCAGAGGGGCCAGCTGGCACTGTTTAACTTGACGCTCACATACATTTCAGTATCAGTGCATAAAATTTGGTTGCTGCAGATGTTTTTCCATCTATATACAGATTTTGCAAATCAATAAACTCGCGTAAGAGCATTTCCATCGGGCGAAACGAAACAGAAATAACAAAAAAGAATTCGGATTCCAGTTGTCAAACTGATGTTGACGATTCAACACTACAGATTGTTAAGGGAAATAGATTGGCCAATGTTTGACAGATCCAAACGCGCTTGACACCAACCGCCCTTAACGCCCAGCAAAACTGGCAGTGTTGCAAGCGCAAAACATACCTACCAGTGCACGCAGAAAAAATAATTATCATTTCGATAAATTTCTGACATCAATTCGATAAATAAAATTATCGGTTGGCAACCAATAATTTATTTTATCAAAATCAATAATTTTTCTTATCAATTTGATAAACTTAATTTATCATTTTGACAAAATATATTATCAACTTGATAAACGTCATTAAAGAAACGTCATTTGCAAAATTTATCAAATCGATAAAAATATTGATCATTTTGATAAATATTTTTATCAAAACTAAAAAAGGGGTTTATTGAAATAAAAATTATATTTATCATCATTTTCTAGTTGTTTTTTTTCTTTTTTTACGTCAAATCAAACAAAAACATAATACATATACATCTGTTTTTATTCACAAAACTCTGAGATGCTCAATAGGAATTATGTTATTTTTTCCAACGCTGGTTCCGCTTAAACATCTGGCATTAAAAGGCATCAATGGCGTCGTGGATCTGTACTGGGCAATGTACTTGGAGGATGAGCAAACGGATGACTTCCGGCCGCTGCCGCCGTGTTCGTAGGAATGTTTTAACTCTTCAAACTTGATGGTGGATACATCGCTTCGGAACTCCGCTAGACCAACACCTCCGGTACCGTGTGAGCAGTGTTGACTTGCATAAGCAACACCGTGCAAGCTTCCTTGCCCATATTAAGTTAAAATCCACTCGTAAGCAGTTTGACGATGTCCAAATACCTGATTCAATACCGGATTCAGGGAGTTAGCACAATCAAACGTTACTCTCAATTAAAAAATAATACTTACTGACTCTTCTCTTCAAGCTGGGCATCAGTCTTTTGTTGCTATTTCTCCGGTTCCGGGATTTGTTCTGCCGGAAAAGCCGCCGATTCTCCAGTGTGGCTGGGGTGTGCTTTAAGTTTGGATCGCGGACTCTGTAGTCATTTCCCAACCTCATATGCCGATTCATACGGGGAATACGCAGCAATAGGGACAGAAGTGGCTGCGGCATTTCCGGTCTCCAGAACTTCTCTTGAACATGTTAAATTATTTTTTTAAACTGCTTCCAGCACGTCGAATCGCTTTTTGGTTCTTTGTTTATGTTTGATTGACAGGAGAAAACGTGCTTGCGAATAAAAAGTCGAGTGATAATTTTGTTTATCAAAATAATAAAAATTGTTGTCGTTTTGATGGTTAAAATTTATCAAAACGATAAATCAACGTTATCAAAACAATAACATAAAACTATTGATATTGATAATGTTATTTATCAATTTGATAAGCCTCAATTTTTCTGCGTGTGCCAGTGCCGATTTATTTTGCATCGACCAATCTGTTTCCCCTAGACAATCTGTATTCAACACCATTGTTCCATGAGTGACAGCTGTCAAAAGCTTGAAACCACGTGTTCGGAGATCATGGAAAAAGGAGAAAAGCTCGGAACTTAACCTCAAAGGTAAACAACCGAATGAACTTTTTTGACAGGTGTCAGTTCCGGTTGTTCCGTTTCGCATGGACACAAACACGGCCAGGAACACGGCAAGAACACGGCCACGGGAATGGCCAGGAACAGGCACCTACACGGCCAGGAACACAAAAACGGCCAGAAGCACGGACACGAAAACGGGCAGGAGCCTGGACAAGGTTACTTGACGTTACTTTTTTCAGTTTTTTTTTACTGTGACTTGGAAATTTCAAAGAAAACACTTCAATATTTTTGCTGTATCAGAAAGTACGTTAAATTTGACATAAGAATCAATATTGGGCTAAGGAGTTAACGTTTCGGTTGCTGTTCTACGAGCGAATATGTAGCGTGACGTTACAACGGTGGAGAGTTTAGTTCCTTCAATATTTTTGCCTTCCTCACTGAGGTAAGGCTATAATCCTGCTCTGAAAATGAACTTTTGATTAAAAGCTCATAGACCCACCTTCATGTATAGGCAATCAAACGTCAAAATTACCCCCCTCTAGAGGGCGCTGAAACTTGGGGTGATGTTTCCATTATAACCTACAGCGAGTAAATTGGTTTGAAATTTGAAACTGTTTTACTTCATCATAAAATTGACATTAGTAGCAACTTATACCATTTTTAGGTAAGAAATAAGTAGCTTAATTGATTTAAACCAAAATATTTTTGTGATGGCCGATTTAACATGATCATTATCTGATTCAAAATAAGGAAATGTTTTAATCAACTAAAACCTAACTAATCAATGGAGAATGTAGATTATTCAAGAGGACACATATTTTTTAAAGTCACTTCTACCATGAAAGCAAAGCTCTGCTTGAAAAATGTTAGTTGGAATGATTTTCAAAATTAGCAATCTAACCTCATTCTCGCGTTTTCAATCCGGATCTCAGAATTTTCAATGATAAAGGCAACTTAGCAAAAAAATCAAAAAGTCAATCGATAGAACTTTTTATTTCTTACCTCCTGTTAACTTTATTTTATTCAAAAAGATCGATTTTCTTTTAAAAAACCTTAAAATAGTTTTCACTCCCCTTTGCACTTATCGCGCAAAAACCTAAACGTAACCTTGCACCAAAGTTCTCCTACTCGAATGTAGGTGGCGAATTGAGTTTTTAGCTTTGGTTATGGGGGCCTATACATAACGACTCCGGATCGAAAACTGAACAAATGTCTGTGTGTGTGTGTATGTGTGTGTGTGACCAAAATTCTCACTGAGTTTTCTCAGCACTGGCTGAACCGATTTTGATCGAACCAGTTGCATTCGACTTGGTTTAGGGTCCCATACATCGTTATTGAAATGTTTGAAGTTTCGATAAGTAGTTCAAAAGTTATGTATTCAAATATCCGGATCTCAATTATATGCATGTAAACGATGTCCGGATCCATCATCCGGCCCATCTTTGGTTAGGTAATTGAAAGGCCTTTCCAATAAGTCCAAAACATTGATGATCTGGCAACCCTGTCTCGAGTTATGACCACTTAAGTGATATTTATGTACTTTTTTGAAGCCGGATCTCACTTAAATGAATGTAAACTATGTCCGGATCCATCATCCGACCCATCGTTGGTTAGGCAATTGAAAGGCCTTTCCAAAGAGTCCAAAACATTGAAGATCTGGCAACCCTGTCTCGAGTTATTACCACATAAGTTATATCTGTGTTCTTTTTTTCTGGATCAAAAAAAAGCTGAAGTATGTGTCCAAACCACTCATATTACCCATTTTTGGTAAAAAGTGAGGAAGGCATCAACCACATAGGTGGATTAAGTGAGTTTTTAGAAAAGGTTGTGATTCTGCTCTTATAATCAACCTAATAAACTAGACTTTGTATGTTTTTAACGCTAAATCGAATGCAATCATTGGTTTTTGAAAAAAAGGTAAGGTATTTTTTTTTGTAGCCGCTGTAAAAAGCTTCGTGAAAAATTTACCAATTTCGATCTATCCAGTTGCATTCGACGGTAAATTTATCCTATTTTCAGGATATGATCAGCTTTTGGAAAAATGGTTCCTGACCACCAGAGATATTTCGGGTTTCCGTAGATGGTTTTGAGGTGTTTTCTGCTGAAAACACGATATTTCGGTTTATTACAGTTTATACTTCACTTACGTCAAAAGTCAAGGTTATAAATCTTTGAAAGTTTGTAAAAATAGGTTTTACAAGCCTTAAACTATACAGAATCCAATCAGAACATCTATTTCGACATTGAATCAAGTTTTAACATTTTCCCGCTGGTATACTAGCTCGGAGAAAATTTCATATACTAGCTCGGAGAATGTGTCATATTATTGTTGTTAAATATTACAGTGGATTCCGGCCGAACCCAATTCAACCACATTTCGGGACAACCAAAACGTGTGTGTTTTATTATTTGCATTGCTTTGTTTAGCTTTTGTAATAAAAAAAATCTAAATTATTCGCTCTACAGCATTGCCTTGGCGTTCTCGGTTACGAGATTCCTACTCGAAACTATGTGTTCGAAGGCTTGATTGTTGAGGCAATTGCAAACCTCTTTTTACACCTTAGCTTCCATCCACCCCGGGATTCGAACTGACAACCTTTGGAATGTTAGTCCAACTGCCAGGCCGACTGGGTGAGAGGCAATCACGCTTACCCCTCCACCACGGTTCCAGCTTTTGTGTATTCATTGAAGCGCGTTGTTCCTCGAAATATCAAAAAGATTAGATTAGTCTTAGACTAATCAAGTTAAGTTTAAGTAGCTTGATTGTGGGTATTTATGTCATACTGCTAAGTTTATACTGAATTACATTCAAAATTACATTTAATGTGAAGTTTGAGAAACCGATCAAGGTTATTTGGATTTGATCAGTAGTGGTTGGTGATAGTTAAAATAATACACCGCATATTCTTACATTGTATTATTTATTTCTTTTAACGAATTTCGCTTTTAGATGTATTACAATTTAGAAGTGCTTTTCATTTGTATGTTATAATATTGTGAATTATGTTAAGTGTTACATTCATTTCAGTGCTGTACATCATTTCATTCCTGGTAATGGTTATTTATAATGCTTTTTTAATACTTGTCATTTTTTACGATTTCGTTTAACATCAATACTTTTCCATTTCTTGATTCAACTGTAAATACATATCATTGATGGTGATGCTCGAAGCATCGGATTTCGTTCAGTCAGTTATACAATTAAGGACAATACACTGCATGCAATTTGTTATCATTTAGTTCGAAGTTTCCATCCTGGATTTTATTTTTTATAAACGAATTTTATGAAAACATTCATTGAAGGATAAAAATCGTGCAAATGTTGGTAGAAGCTGGGTTATTTTCGGATATTTTCGGCAGATTTCATTGAATTTAGTTAGAAAACAGTTTGCATATTTGTAAATATGGTAAATAGTAATTTCTATCGTTTCATTAAATACTCCAATACTCTGATGCTACATTATATTAAAATTTGTAGTGAAAACTGATATGCTATACGACTCGTTTTAATAAAGCTTTTGCTGCCACGCAATTTGTATACCCTAGTAATGCGTTTCAATATTCATTGTTAAAATAATAACTTTCCTAAATCAGGATGGACGACTTAATTCGTTGTGCAAGTGGTTGAAAGCGTATGTGCAAGTTAATTGGGAGGGATTTCTGAGCTAAATCATGAAAAGGCGATACGCAAATTTCACTGAAGTAGTTGGGTTAAAGTAGAAAATTATAGATAGATGAATATTTTTGATTTTTAACAGATACATATTTGATTGCATTCTGAAGCTTATAGTAGAGGTGCCATTTAAATAACTTGTAAAACAACAATAACAATCATTTTTCTAATACAGTCTAACTTATAACGTGAATGTTTGTGCCAATCGTTAAGTCCTTTAACAAAACATTACCGTCCTTGTGTTAACACAATTTAGAAACAGAGTATTTAGTTATAGATCAATAACAGGTAAGACTAGACTTAGTTCTGAGTAGTTTTAATGTTTGAACTATTAGTAGTTTATTTGTATACCTTAAAAGCTAGATTGTTATTATGCGTGCTAATTTTTTTTATATACTATAAGAATAACACATCATTGAAGGAAAGTTTAGAAGATAAATTTTAGTGACCTAGAATGATTAGGTGGGTGTGTTTAAGAGCGAGTCCACGAACAGGGCATACCCCTTTGTATGGGACGTCGTTTGGACCTGACCAATCTGCCTGAAATTTTCAGGGGTTGTTTGTACATATAAAACTAGCATCTGGCCAAAATATGAGCACTCTAGGTCAACGGGAAGTGGGGCAAATCGGGACACAAAGTTTGAAGGTTCAAAAACGTCAAAAATCTTAAAAAGGCTATAACTTAGGCAAAATTCAATTTATTTTCAAAATTCAAAATGCATCTGAAAGGGCTTAAAAAATGCAACAAAATGCAGGATAGAGCATCTCAATTGGTTAAATCTAAAGGGAGTTATTGGCATTTTAGTGAAAAAATAGCATAATTTTCAAACTCAAATAAAAAAGTGTTCCATCCAGATATCAACTTGGTTCAACCTGCAGCTTGTAGAGGACATCTGGGACTACCATCTGAGACTGAGAACGCTTTGGGTAAGGCAGTTTAACATATTAAATAGACACTTTTACTTTTAGTGAATTTTTTGGTTGTAAATAATTGCTCGGGGGACCCCTTAGATCCCATTTTCTGGTGATAATTTTATCATATTCGTGTTCCTGAGACAATTTCACAATAGAAACATGCATAAAAATGTTTATTTTGATCCATTTTAACCCTTTAAAAAATAAAAGTTTAAAAAAATTAAGAACCTGCTTTTTTCTGGTGTCATCTAGTATCCTTGGAAACGAGCTTGATTTTCAATAAATGTGAATCGAAGATTTTTTTAACTTTTATTTTTTAAAGGGTTAAAATGGATCAAAATAAACATTTTTATGCATGTTTCTATTGTAAAATTGTCTCAGGAACACGAATATGATAAAATTATCACCAGAAAATGGGATCTAAGGGGTCCCCCGAGCAATTATTTACAACCAAAAAATTCACTAAAAGTAAAAGTGTCTATTTAATATGTTAAACTGCCTTACCCAAAGCGTTCTCAGTCTCAGATGGTAGTCCCAGATGTCCTCTACAAGCTGCAGGTTGAACCAAGTTGATATCTGGATGGAACACTTTTTTATTTGAGTTTGAAAATTATGCTATTTTTTCACTAAAATGCCAATAACTCCCTTTAGAATTATCCAATTGAGATGCTCTACCCTGCATTTTGTTGCATTTTTTAAGCCCTTTCAGATGCATTTTGAATTTTGAAAATAAATTGAATTTTGCCTAAAGAAAAGCCTTTTTAAGATTTTTGACGTTTTTGAACCTTCAAACTTTGTGTCCCGATTTGCCCCACTTCCCGTTGACCTAGAGTGCTCATATTTTGGCCAGATGCTAGTTTTATATGTACAAACAACCCCTGAAAATTTCAGGCAGATTGGTGAGGTCGATGCGAGATGGGTATGCTTTGCTCGTGGACTCGCTCTTAACAACTGAATGATTTTGATGTAGTTTTTTACCGTTCATTTTGGTGTGATAATTTACGATTCCAGCATTTTGTTTTCCTCTCTTGTTACAGAAAGTTTAGAAAATATACTCAACTTGACAATATGCATGTTAAGGGTAATTTTTAGAAACTAAACTGCAATTATACAAAATTTTGGCTTTGATTGAAATGCATCATCATTTTTATGTTGGTAAAACATAAGATTTACTTTTCCAATGACAGTAACACCTGAGACACACTGAGTGTTATCAATAATGATTCCAGATACCATACAGGGGAGCACATCTGCAAACAGTTTCGGTTACGCTCTTTTATGAAAATGGTCGATGAATACTATGAGCCATTATTTCTAACCCTAGCCTACAACGTGAAATACTAAAGCATTGTGTTTAGTACTGATTGCCTCCGTAGCTGTTATTTTGTGGTGCAGCGAAAGGATTGCGCGGAGCTCCGCCAGGAACATCTAGTGCTCCTCCGGTAGTTTGATAAGTTCCGTATCCATTGTCAGCATTCTGGTTGCCAATCTCATTGAGTCGCGTACTGGACAAAGCTCGTGGAATTGGATTGCTAGGAACTCCGTGAGGAGCCAAGTGTGCCATTTCTTCAGCCACCTTTAAATTTTAACCAAAATTTCAGATTGAATCAGTTCAATTGAAACTTGTGCACAAAACATACCTGGTGAGGATCTTCAGTAGTTGGTATTTCCGAGATGAAACCTTGCTCTTTTCGATAAAAGTTGATGAACACAAATGCGGCAAGTACGAAAATACAAATTACACCGTAACCGCGGAAGGTGGCCGTTGTTCCGAAGTAGTTGACAAACATCCCACCAATAACAGCTCCACAACCTCTTCCGAGTCCGTGATGCAGTCCTTGGAGTACCCCTGTTGAAAAAATATATGTTATTAACTAACCATTTAGAAAACCTTTGTGAACTCAATACCTTGGGCCGATGCTCTTAAATGTTGCGGCGTATTGTGAGCAATGTAGGAGCAACAGGCAGCCCAAACTGCAGCGTGAGTAATGCCTGAAATTTAGAAAACAATTAATACACACGCTTCTAATTTTATGATAAAGCCATTTACCTTGCATAAACTCAAATGGAAGAACCCACCATGGATTTTTCAGATAGGAGATGTACAAAAATCTCAAAATATTTCCAACCAAGCCAAGGCAAAGAACCTGTTTGAAAATAAAAATAAATTAAGTTTAAATTGTTATGAAATCTGTATGATATATCAGAAAATTTAAGCGCCTCTTACCTTCACGTGGCCAATTTGGGTGATCAAACGGAAGCTAAAGAAATACGCAAAAATTTCCGAAATGTGATTAATGACGGAAGCAACGCCAAACAGGGTTGGGGATCCACCGTAGTCTTGTAGGTGCCAGAACAAAAACGTAAAGATGAGTCCAATACCGAAGCCCATAAACCAGGCCACAAACAGAAATGAGACACATTTGAGATCCTTGAATTGCCTTAAGACGGTGACCCACTCGGGCATTTCACGTGTTGTTTGAGCAAACATTTTAGTCTGTGAAGCAAAGTAATCATAAGGGTTAAAGTTTTCAAGACATTACAACAGCAGTATACGCACTTGTGCTCCCAGAGCTTGTGGTGGAGGAGCCGCGCTGGCCATGCCACTGGAAGTAGCCAATGCGGGAAGCTGCAGCTGTTCGGCCAACTGATTTTGCATTTGCTCTTCATGAGTTGGCTCTGTGGTAACCTTTTCAGCCTGAGGTTCTTGAGGTTCCTGTATGAAACGTGTTAGGATCAATTCGGACCATCAATAAATGGTCTGTACAACTAACTTACCGAAAAATCATATTTAAAATTAATTTGAGTTGCAGAGATTAGGGCGGCACCCATTAAAACGGAAAATGTGGCAAAGCAAATGGAATAATTTTTCTCTTGTTTTTCCGGACCGCAAGGGTGATCAGGGAAGGCCGTTGAATGATCTAGGGCTATACCCACGAAGAACATTGCCAAGCCCCATCCCAACGAACCGAACATTCTTTGATGCCCGTATCGATCGGCATCCTCTCCTAGAATCGTAATTACTGCCGAATCAGCAAGTGTAATTGCTGGAGCACTGAAGAATTCGCCGATAATAACGAGCAACAAGAGTAAGAAAAATGCTTTTTGAATGTCCTAAAATAAAAAAAAGTAGTAAATTCAATTTAAGTATAAGAATAACCCTATCTTACGGCAGTTCTGTACACAATAGACGAGAACAGTGGAGACACCCAGTCACTGTGCAGTTTCTCATTAAAGTTGTTAGCATAGCTCACACCCAACGGGGATTGTCCGGCTGCAGCGATTGGTCGGGCCGCTCTTTCCACCCTGAACATAAATCAATGTTTTAATTTATCCACGTTCGAGAACAACAAAATTCCCACCTCGAAAAATGGTCCTCCGGCTCGGTATACTTTCCAAACGAAACCTCCTCCAGCATGTGTTCGTCGATCGAACGCTTCAGTATTCGTGGAACTTGAGGCGTACGAAGCTCAAAGTCTGTTGCGTTCTTTCGCTCGATGCAGCTGGTTGCCGGCGGTTGGATGAATCCCAGAGGCAACGTAAAGATAATCCAAGCGGCCAACGAAGCGAGAAGCAGCATTTTTCCCTTTTTACAGCTGGCGGGGAAAAACGATTGCGATCGCAGTTGAATAAGATTTTTAATATTTTCACAGAACTTAAAAAAATGTGACCTTTGCTAATTTTTAGAAGACAAAACAAAAATTAATTAAATTAATCAATAGTAATAAATCAAACATTTCAAGCCTTTTTCAAATTCAATGGTGTTGAATATAAAAATATGTATATAATTATAATTTCACCCTCTTTCTGGTGGTGGTGTGAAGCGTTTCCTTCGTTATTAGAAGTTATCAGAAGTGTATTAAAAAATCAAATTTTATATCAGAACTTTTTACATGTTGTTAATTGTCGTGTCGTTGTTGTTGTTGTTGTTAATGTTATATCTATTATCGTGTATTATCTTGTGACATAGACCATTTTGGTCGAAAATGAGTTAATGATGACGTTTTGCTCTACTTAACAAACACTGCAAGATGCTTTAACCCGATTTTGGAAACTCGCTTCCGTTTCCCGGATATCACAATATACACTTGTGACATAGACCAAATTATCATCAAAATGATCGTGCACACTTGTGACACGTCATACATGTTGTTGGAAAATGTGGAAAAATTTTCTTGTTTTTCACAAATTTATGTTGATATACATTTTCTAAAGGCAATGCAATCTTTTGTTTTTGAAAATATACTGATTAAGTCGGTTAAACTATTGATTTAAGCCTATTTTAGTTTGTATGGGAATTCTGTGCACACTTGTGACACGTAGTACAATTTTACTTTCGAAACACACTTGTGACACGTGCATTTCAGATTTTTGATTACATAATTGACTGTATATTTTAACTGGTGTAACCAAATTAATTGAAACTTGGAGCGTTTGTTGAGCGATAGTATACGAACCGATTGCTTCAAAAGGTTTGGCTCTACCAGTCATAGTTTTGAAAATATTTACCAACAAACTTTAAAAATCGATTTTCTCGAAAAGTACTAAATGGTCGTTGTCACAAGATAGCACACAGCTGACGAATTGCAGCTTTCATAATGTGTTTTTGCCTATTTCAAAGTAATAAATAGCTCAAATAAAAGTGAGCAAGCAAATATATCTCGTTGATGTATCTTAAAATATTGTTTAAACAACGGCAAACTGCAAAGGTGACGCGAATAGATTGATGCGCTTAGTGTGACAAGAATTAGTGTATCTCCCCGAGTTTGATTAAACCTATACCTAATGCTGATAATCTAGAAAAAATGCCAAGTCTCACCTCTAAGAGAAGGTAAAGTAGGCAAAAAAAACTAAACGATTCCCTTACTCGAAATATGGAACAAATCATTTATCCATCAGAGATTTTTGTCAGGGAAAATCATCTCAACATGCTACAATGTTTTTAAAACATTTAAGCACATCATAAGTAGCTAGAAACATATTTGTAAAATATGTTTTTGGGCATCATTTTCGAGCAGAACTACCTCAACATAACAGCTGTAAAAATTAATAGAATTTGTTTATGTTGTAGGAACTTCTTGAAACAGCAGTTGTTTTAGTTGTCTTGCTAAAATGTTATTAGCTTCCGAAAATGACCATTTTTGCGCGGCACATAACAGGTGCATTGGCCCGCTGGCAGGTAGTTTAAAAATAATTGATTCTAGGCAACCCCCTAGAGCTGTCGGCGCGGAATTGGTCATTTTTGGAATATGGAGTATGGTGTCTTCGGAAATGTTTTTTCCAAATTTAATGAAGATTTTAGTTCCGAGAATTTATAAGAATTGGATAGTTATTGCCCCTTCCACGCCGGGTCCGGTGGCGCAGTGGTTAGCGTGGTAGCCTCTCACCCCAATATGGCCTGGGTTCAATCCCAGACGGACCCGGTGGTATTTTTCGAGACGAGATTTGCCTGACCACGCCTTCTATCGGATGGGGAAGTAAAACGTCGGTCCATTAGCGTAAAAGAGGTTTTGGGTGACTCACCACACATAACCTTCGGACGCCTTGAAATGAGCAGAAACTTGCAACAGAGTCCACGAAAGACCCGGGGGTCCTTAAAGTGGATTGCTTTGCTTTTTGCCCCTTCCACAGGTAGAAACTGAAACAATTACTCTTTTCCATACATTTGATGATTTTTTCCCATACAAACTTCAACTTCATGGAAAATGAGCTCAAATTTGGAATTTAACCTAGCGACGGATCAATCTTTGATTTCAGACATTTGTTTAGTTTTTGATTCTGAGTCGATCGATATACTGGAAGGAGGGACTACGAGGTGTTTTTTTTTAATAAAAATGTTATTCCCATTTTACTTACCGATCGGCGTAGCTACCCCAGAAAGGTGCGGACAAAAACTCCACAAACGGTCTGGTTCCGATGAGTAACCCGCACTGGCCAGGATTCATGCCCATTTGCTTGAAGTAAACTCCCATCAGTGGAAAAAGTGACCCGAACGCAGCATAGAAGAAAAAGTAAAAGGTTTTCACGGGAAGCAGCTCCTGGTCCACGGATCCGCACAGCATCTCCAAAATATCGGACTTTCCTCGAATCTTGTGCGTCGCTTCCTTTGCTTGTGGGTAGCTGGAGAGGACGTAAAGAGCAATGTGATGTTTGCTAGTCCGCTTATTTTTAAAATTATTTTACGTACAGATTAGGATCAACCTCTCCCATTGCTTCTGGGTCCACCATTGGCCTGGCGACCCCTTGAGGTTGCATTGGAATGTTTTGTTGTTGTTGTTGATTATAATTGCTATATTCATTCCCACCGTAATCGTTATTCGAGAATGGCTGCATTTTTAGGCTGAGCAATCAATAATTTGCAGCTTCGTTTCACTAACAGATGATTATAGGAACCTTGTTCACCACTGAGTACTCAACAGCCGTTGTTAGTTTTTGGAGATTTTTTTACAACCTTGGTCTCATCACTAGTACATTCTTTAAACTAAGTGTGAGTACGAGTTTCGAGGGAAAATCACTTTTCATTTCACTAGAACCAGTGACATAACATATGCAGATTAAGCTTTTGTGTCCTGGTTGAGGTTCTACCACTTTTCCAATAATCTGACACTCTTGTGTAATATCCTGCAACTCTTATCGAATCCCAAACTGTTCCTAAAGCTTTTTCGACCCAATATAACTCTTTTAAATGGTGTAATCTTATAACAAATGAGATATTTGTAGCAGCGTGAAAAAGTGAATTTCACTAAGCACAAAAGGTACAGGATCAATAAGCACAATACTTGAAAAGCTTTCCCTGATCGATAAATCCTGCGAAATATATCGTTTGCATTGCGCATGACCGTCGAGCACGTTCTTGGCTTTGACAGCCAGTACTGTCGTGGTGACGGATTTTAAAACTGTTATTTGGGGTGAATCAGTTTATTGAGAGGCGGGTTAAATGGAAAATCTTAAGAAATGATATTAGCTTTAATTAATATTAAGGCCAAAACGCCGATGAAATAGGCAAAATACTGTTTTTCTTTTTTTACAAGACTGCTCGCCCCGAAAGATTAAATATCATCAGTCGTTGCGAAACCAGGATACGGATTTTCTTTTTAATTAAAACGCTTAAACGTATTTACCTATAAAACAGTATTTATTTCATTATCATAAACTTAGCATTAAACACTACATTTGCTGTTTTTTTTTATCTGGCGAGTAGCTTAGCAATAAACATAATCAAAAAGGTGTCTTCAAATCTCGTTCAGTCAAATATGCGAGCAATTCAGTATTCGTTTTACAACCGAACAAAAGCTTGGTTGCATATGGTGTGTCTTTCGAATATGTTGTGTGTATATGTAATTTTTATCTACTAGTTGAAATCCAAAAATATGTACCAGGTGTCAGATTAGGAATGGTATATGGCAAACTGTCCGTTTTTGCATCTTAAGGATCTATTAACTATAACTTAGACTCTTAACATGAAAATAATTGTAATGAAATCAAACAGATTGCACAATTGTACAAAGATAAGATAGTTACAAACAAATTGCAGCAAACAGAATCGATTGGTATGAAGACGTTTGAAAAAATAACAATTTGTTGTAAATAAGTTTTAGTAAAGGTGCCAATAGAAATGCTTCTCCAGGAACAAACGTTAACAATTGTGATTATGTCAGTTCTACAAAATAACTTCCAGAAACATTGTAAATCATGTATTTGAGGGTGAGTTGGAACTCTTGTTTTATTTTGAAAACATTGTTAATTTTTAGAGGTTTATTTGAAAAGATCTTATAAACATAGGAATTCCCATATCTTATAGGACCTTTAATTGAACATAACAACGGCTCTAAAACTGCTCTCTCGCTGTCTAGTTCATGTAGCTATATCGCACCAGGAACTATCAAACCACTTAACATCCATCCGGGGTTTAAAAGTTTGGATTTGAAGACCATGTGGTTTAGGTCGTTAACTCGTTAACTGTCTCGATGGATTCGCTTGTAGGAAGTTGGAATAACAATCCAAAAGTCGTCTGTTCGAAACCCGGGTTGGATGGGGAAGCTTAGGTGTAAATAGAGGTTTGCAATTACCTCAACAATCAAGCCTTCGGACACATAGTTTCGAGTAGGAATCTCGCAATCGAGAACGCCAAAGCCAATTGCTGTAGAGAGAATAATTAGATTTTTTTGATTTTTTGTTCCCTGGATTGGACTTTTACAATTCTCGCTTACATTTTCAAAAGGTCCTATGTACATCTGCATAGGAAACCCATGGCGCTTGGGTTGTTTTGAAAAAGTAATCTAGAATGTATGGTTCAAATGTTTGTGAAGGATTGGATGAGAATTTGTATTATTGGATGTTTTGATAACATTAACAGTCTCACAAAATTGAGCTCGATTAGAAAATGCAATAACGAGTCAGTTTGGTATGGAATGACCCCTACAACTGATTGAATCAAATTAAAAAAAAACGAATAGGTAATATTTCGATGCCTCTGTGCTCTCTTGTACTATGCTTGTTGGGATTCCTATCTAGTTAGCGTAAGAGAGCACAGAGGCATCGATTTATTGAAATGAGGTTCTTTTTTTCTGAATTAATGCATGTTTGCAAAACTTTTGCATATTCAATACTAAAACTGGATTGTATTACGTAGACCATAAAAGTGTAATACAGTGAAACCTCTTTTTATGCGGTGCGTTACGTTTTTCTAATTTGTCGATTTCTCTGGAATGACGCAACAATTTGTAGGTTTTGTTCAGATCTACAAAACGCTTTTTGAAGCTTGCAAAAATATTGTATGGTTTAAGAGAAATCTACAAAACAAAAAGCGTAGCGCCACCGCGTAAAAAGAGGTTTCTCTGTATTTGTAAAGAAAGCGAAAAGCACTTGTTTGGTATTACGAAATGTTAAAGACTCATTTTAATATTTTGATTTTGTCGTAACAATTTTTCAAGAAAGCCGTTGAATAAAATGCACTTCTGGATTTGCACATAAAATAGCACCGCGCAACATGGTATTCTCAGTTGAAATCATCATTGATTATTTTTGCTCAAGATTCTTTTTTATTTTATTTCTCAAGCAATAGGACAAATTATACGCATCAAGAATAAATCTTGAAATGCGTTTGTTTAAATCATGATGTATTAATGGATTTTATATTAAAGATATTAAAAAAGAAATAATTCAATCAGTGTTAAATACTTTGTCTAAAAAATGACCTTTCCGAATTAAGTACAATTTTTATTTAAAATTTGAAGTTTTTACTTTTAAAGAGAAGCTTTATTGCTATTTATTGAAATACTTAAAGGGGATGTCATTTCAGCAGGCTCCACACAATAAAATTAATAATCAATGAATAATTTCATCTGAGCCATTTGATTTATCGTAACAGATTTGCGATTCATTCACTGCCATTTAACACGTAGCAATCCCGTAATACGGGAAGTTTCTTATCTACATGGGACAATCATGAGCAGAACGGCAGTTTCCCTGCTTAAAAATATTGATTCGAATTATATTCTAATCTATACGACAGTCTACTCGCATTTCAAGTGGGTTCTTAGTTTATTGTTTTAAGGAAGTTTTCCAACATTTATGCTAAGGCACTGAGGTTTTCAATCTTAATCAATGTTCAGTATGGAACTCAACAGTATTTTCCCATGCGTCTTGGGCTTGCATGTTCAGTAAGTACTTCGGACACTCATTGGTTGTTTTTTCGGTGTACAGACAACGCTCTACGCTGGGACGACTTTTTTATTCGTGGCACGTTTCTTTTCCCACTTGTTGACCATGTTCAACGGGTAGCACAAGACCGCTGAAATGGTGATGAGTGCTCCGCTGATGTAAAACGACACGTCGTAGCTTCCCGTGAGGTCGGTGAAAAATCCTGGAGAAAAGAGGGATGGGATATAGTTGATGCTTGGGGTATCGAATGTATGGTTTAACACATTACCTGCAATTGGCGCGCCAATAGCTGCCGCCAGTCCTTGAAACAGGCACAGAATACCGAATGCATTTGTTAGTTTCTCCAGACCCATCAAGTCAACAACAAGAATTGAACGCAGTGCCGAGAAGCATGCTGAAAAATAAAAGTGGGGTTGTAATTTTTGAAACTTTACAAATTTACAACAATTATTATACTTACCAATGGCAAGTCCAAATATGGCCGCATACGTGAATTGGTATGCTTCGGTGATGTAAAGACCACTCGCCATCGTGGCAAGTCCACCCATGGTGATGGCCACGTTGTTGAGATGAAGCGCGTTAACACTTTTGAATGAACTCAGAAAGCCACAAACGATCCTAGCAATTGTGTTGGAAATACCTGGAATCGTGAAAAAAATATTACGATATTTGTTCCTTGAATAATTGCAACATTTAAAAATAGGCTTACCAATAGCAGAGACAATATAAAGAGCTACGTTTGAGTCCATTCCTCCGGAGGTGGCCCGCTGGGAGATGTACATAAACGGAACGAAAAAGCCCATCATCGTGAAGAAACCACTCACTGCCAGCAGCATAAACGAGGGTGACTTTAACAGGGTCATGTCCAACATGGTGGCCAGCGTGCGTCGCACGGCTTCCGGGCAGATTTTGCATGACTGATCTTCGGCTTCCTCGACATCGGTGTGAGTTGGTAGTCGGGTAACCGACATGTGATAGCCCAGGGACGTAGTCGACTGGTACTGTGGAATACGAACGAGGGATCCGGTGAAGAAGATGTCATCTCGATACATTGGCCGTGTGCCGTCTGTCAGAGTACCACGTCGGCTACCTTGCCGCGATCCAGCTTCATTTGGCCTTCGGCCAGATACTGTGTGACTTCGCTGTCTTGCCCCTGGAGCAGAAGTTGGAACCACTAGAGTCGTTTTCTGTTCTCCGGTGAGCAGAGTTCCATTTTCGGTTTCTTCTTCTTCTGCCTCTCCGACAGTGTTGAGCTCGTGGTGAGGAATTGGGAACCGAGGAGCGTGGATGGTGTCTTCCGGTGTCATCTGGCCAGCCAGACGCTTCTGAATTTTGGACAGTTGTTCCAATTTTTTGGTAGTGGTTTGAATATTTTCGTGAGTAAGTAACCCTGATTGGTTCGATGGTCTACGCTCGAGATTGTGACCACTGCCTCGGAATACTTCAGCAGCTGTTGGATATTGCGTGTTAGGACTCGCACCCATCCACGTGTTGTGAGAGCTGTTTGGCACTGAGTAAGCAAAACGACCTTCTGGCAACGGTCTTGTGTAGACGACAGGAAGTCCATCTCCCAAAAGAGATCCCTTTTCAGCCGGAGTATCTTCATCCTTAGTCAACGTAACGGTGATTGGCTGAATAGGTCTGAATATGCATCCAAATAGAGCACACAGCAAAATAATGGCTGCTTGCACCAGAAGAGCTCCTCTCCAGCCGAATTGAGCGATCAACATCGAACTCAACGGAGCAAACACAAAGGTACCAACACCCGATCCACAGAGAGCAATTCCGGTTGCCAATGCGCGCCACTTCTCAAAGTAATATCCCACAGTGATTACGGACGGAACATAGATAAAGCAGAATCCTATTCCACCGATAACTCCATAGGTAACATACAGGAAACCCAGACTTTGTGCATAATACGACAGAACAAATCCAATGGATGCAATAACGGCACCGATAATGGTTACCGGACGAAATCCCCAACGATTCGCCAATGCGCTAACGAAGGGACCAGTCAGCAAATAAAAACCACTTAGAAGAGAACTAACCAATGCAACCTGGAAAATAAAATAATTGTATTAAACTTAAACTCACATCCCTCCTTATCTATAACCTACCTCTGCTTTACCAACGCCAAAATCTAACCGGATGGGATCCTGAAACATTCCGGCGCTGAACACGATACCATCAACCACGGTATTGCACAGAAAAGATGCTATCATCACTAGCCATCCCCAGCCTCCGTCCGGAGGAACGACAACAGAGGTCGTCGGTGGTTCCGCATTCTTGGCCTGTTTGTTATCGCCATTCTGTACCTTTTTGGTGCCATTCTCCCCTTCCGGCTGCTTCGTGGACATCTCTATCGCGTTTTGTGGAGCCATCTGCAAGGTGAAGAAATGGGTGTGTGTGTGTTCAGAATAGCGTCACCGACAATGCCACCTGAATTTGGAGATAAAAGAAGCGTGTCAACCCAACACATTTGCGCCTTTGGCGGCGTGTTTAACTATTTCATCATTACATTCTTGCTAATTTCGTTTCCAAAATGCGGTACATGGTTGGAAAAATTTTAAATGTTACACGATAATGGTCTTTCTATGCAAAAGCAATTTTAAAGCCTTTACGGGGAATACAGTTAGTCTGTTGATACTAATCTATGAAATAATTCGTAGAACTTGTAAATGTTTGGCCTTTCAAAGCAAATATATAATAAAATAGATATTAAGACAAAATGACAATAATTCTGTTTTTAATGCATTTTATCATCTTTACTGAAGAAAGACAAAAAAAAATTGGTACCGAGCTGACAATTCCAGCAATTTGATCGATACTGAGCGAATGATTTTTGATTTTTGATCTATTCGAAAAACAGTCTGGTTCTAACTCAGGTTTAGGTTATAATTTGGACCTGATCAGAAAACATTAAACTTATATTTTATAAAGAAATCCTTTTATAATTTTAATTGAAAATTTTGTTTATGGATTTCACCCAAAAAATGCACTCCTGGAACTCTTTCTCTTATTTTGGCTTTCATTGTTTTCAATAGCCGATAATCACCTGTGTAGTCTTATGTAATTTATTAAGCCAACGTCTGCATTGAATTACAAGAGGCTGATGTAGAAAACAAAAAAAAAACTGCCGGTAAAGCCGGCCACGTCTGAAAGTCAAGGCCAAACGATTGGGTTTAATGTACGAGCTCGTTACCGTAATGGGGGAGTTTGCACTAGACAAACATGATTTGAATTTAGCGTGTTTTGGCAACAGCATGCGATTCAACGTTTCTTTCAATACTTACATTGTATTTCATTTCTTAGGTTTATATTCTGTAGGAATTCAAAATGCATCATATCAATCGAGGCTTAACGTTATTGTATTCTGTTTCGTTAGCACACGCATGAAACTTTTCAGACTTAATCTTGGTTGGTTGATTTTGTAAATCCAGTGTATACAGCTTATTGCTGTATCATCAGATTGTGTGGCTGTTCTTCTCGGGTCATGACGTCAAATGAGTTTTTCAGTTTTGACGAGCAATAATAACGCTTGTTATTGAAGAAAGGTTCGATACTCTTGGAACTTCGATCGTCATAATGTTATTGGTCGAACTGAAACAATGTTCCGCTTTGAGCATCAAGTGTAGATATTTAAAGGGTTGTAGGAGCCAGCGATGACGGAATTTGAAAACCTTTAACGATCCATATAAAAATCAAGTTGTTAGTTTTTAAATTATTTGAAAATATTGATATTTTCAAATATTTTATGTAAAACCTAGTTATTGTTGTATTAAAATTTATACTGCAACAACTCAGTTAAATTTATTTAGATTCGCCAAATCTACAAAGGCCGGAGTCCGCTAATTTTCGACAACTTTGTATGAGAGTTGTTTTCGGAATCGCTGCACCTGTGAAGCCGGATTCGGAGTCGATTCAAAAAGAACCCGACTCCATAGCTCTGTTTTATTCATACTCATCAATTGAACTTATACTTTCTTAGGATTCAAATGAAATTGGGAAGCAAGAACCATTTTTGTTGAGAAAAAAACAAATTTAAATCCCATTTTAGATTTTGCAGTTTCGAAACTCGCAAAAAAACATTGTATGCGCCCATCCATGCGTTAAATTAGCTGTTTATTGCGTTTTAATTGTATTCCTTATAAATCAGCTATCAAATGCAGTATAAAGGACACTTTCAAATGTAAGAAATTGTCGTCTGCAAACGATGTCGACCGGATTTATTTCTTTTTAGCACAGCAAAAAAGGCAACTTGTTCTCAAGGCAATCGAAATTTTTTAACAAGCCGCTTCTTAATATAACCAATCAAGGATGAAGGATGTGGGAAGTGAAACGAACGTCGTTCATTGCGTTGTGTTGTGTTGCATTCGAGTAGTGGCCGGAAAAGTGACCAACTTGCCGCCAAAATGAACGACTCACGTCGGCTCGCCGTTTCGGTAGAATTGAAACCACCTCCGTTTTTTTTGTTGACCGCTGATGTTGTTTGTGCGCTGCTGAAGCGACGAAACAACTCTCACGTGCCCGAGATTTTTTCGGTCATGCCTGTCTGTTGATTTGATGGGCGCCGGCGTGGTCAGCCGCTGCGTCACATATCCGACTTTTTGACGGGTTTACCGTACCCCCAGAACAAGTTTGGGCCAACCCAATCTTATCGCACTTGCCTCTGATAGGATTGCAGTGCTGCTGATAAACGGAAAGATAAACAAATACACGCTCCCAAAATTGTATCTTTCAATTATACACCCGTTTTAAGGCCCCAACTCTGTGCACAAATTATTAAACAAACAGGAGGCACACGTGCGAGCGAAGAAGAGATGTTTAAATGTTCACTTATCAAGACAACATTAGATTTATGTATTCAAATTGTTCTGATGCAGATTTGTAAAAACATTGACAACTTTTGCACAACTAAAAATCTTCACACTGCAAATCGCTTAAAAGCCTTGAAACATAATGGAATGCAAAATAAAAGCTCGAAACGACAATTCAAAGTGATTTCTAATGACGGAAGCATAACTTTAATGGACCGACCGCAGGGGGGTCACGACGGTGCGTCACCCTTGGAAATCCTTCCGGATTTGCTTCGAGTATTTTTAAGCTTGCATGTTGATCAGCGTATATCACTGAACCAAACAGCAACACAAAAAAATATGGTAAAGCAGTTGAACCAAACTGCGCTGACCCTAGATTTGATCGACTGCATGGCCAATCTAACGTCAGTGGGCGTGATAATGTGCCAAATCGCGTGAATTAATTAACCTTTGAGTCCGTGATTCTCTCTAATAAAATAAAAAAAGACAAAAAACTAAACAATGATATGTATTTTTTGTATACTTGTTGGGATATCGTTAGAAAGACGAAACACAGCTGTGCAATTCTCTGAGATTTCGGTCATTCGAATTTTTTGATCGATTTGGTGTCTTCGGCAAAGTTGTAGGTATGGATATGGACTAGTAGTACCTCGCTCAGAATTTTATTTGGTTCAAATTTGGATTTTTAGGGGAATAAAATGTAAAAAGTACCGTTTCCCCATACTAACGGGTCCAAAATCCAATACAAGTTTGAAATCGAATGGGCACCTCGAATTCTCGACCAAATTGGCTGAAATTTTCAGGAGAGTTTCTAGGGATATGCAACTGTGATATTCTGCCCGCCTATCCGATCTAACTCAACTTTTTGCATTTGTGACCCACCCTAATGGACTACACTGAAAAAAAAATGAAACACGGTAAAAATTTTTTTTGGTGATTTTTAATTTCACTTTTTGTCACTAAAACTTGATTTGCAAAAAAAAACTATTTTTTGATGTGTTTTAGAGGACATCAAATGCCAACTTTTCAGAAATTTCTAGAATGGGCAAAAAATCTTTGACCGAGTTATGATTTTTTTTAAACAATACTGGTTTTTCATAAAATCGAAATATTGGTCGCAATTTTTTTTCAATTTCATTTTTCGATGTAAAATTGAATTTGCAATCAAAAAGTACTTTTGTGAAATTTTGGTTTTCAAGTTTAATCTTTTTTTAGGTAACTTTTTTCAAAATAGTCGCAGTTATTGATTTTTAAAAAAATATTGCCCATGTTTGCCCACTTTAAAAAAAAATTTTTTTTGAAAAAGCTGAGAAAGTTCTCTATATTTTGCTTTTTCGGACTTTGTTGATACTACAGATTGTCTAGGGAACAGATTGGCCAATGTTTCTGGACACCAAACGCGCTGGACACCAACCGCCCTTTACGCCCAGCAAAACTGGCAGTGTTGCAAGCGCAAAACATACGTTGCCAGTGCCTGTTTATTTTGCATTGGCCAGTCTGTTTCCCTAGACAGTCTGTAGTTGATACGACCCTTAGTTGCTGAGATATGCATGCAAAGGTTTAAAAACAAGAAAATTGATGTTTTCTATGTCTCACCCAAACAACCCACCATTTTCTAATGTCGATATCTAAGCAACTAATGGCCCGATTTACAATGTTAAATTATGAAACATTCGTATAATTTTCCGATCTTTTTGAAATTTTTTTTTTCAAAAGTTTTAAATCGAGATCAAAAGATCAAACAAAAACAAGGATTTGATGTTTTGAAGAGTTAAAAACTCTCTCTACATTAAACTTAAAAAATAAAAAAGTTTAAAAATTTAAATAACGAGTCAATGTTTTAACATTTGAATGATTTTTTTTAATGCATAAGACACCTGTCGAGTTGTTTTCACATTTTTTTCAAAATATCTTAAAACCGACGAAAAAAATATTTCGGCGAGATACATTTTTTTCCGATGCTGTGCTAAATAACTAAATATGATTATTAATGCAGAAAAATAAAGTTTTGATTGTTTCCAACTGATTGGAATAGAAGTTTCCATTAAATTCTTAAGTTTAAAAACATATTTTGTTTAACCACTGATTTTTGAAACTTTAAAAAATATTTGCAACGGCCTTATTTGAAATTGAACTAATTAATAAAACAAATATAAGAAAATCAAACAAATTCTGACGAATTTACAAAGCTTTTTTTAAACGATGATGTTTAATAAAATGCTAAAATTCAAGAATTTATTTATTCAAACCCTTAACAATTTTGAAAGTGGCTTATGTTTGAAAGAATGTAAAATATAAAAAAAAACTACTTTTTTTCAAAGATCTGTTCAGTTATGAAAAAATGCAATGTAATTATAAATGTTTTGCTGGATGCTAATTGAACAATCCGGATTTTTTATTTCAAGCAACACAAAAAAATTGCCTTTCTACTCCTTCTTATCTTTTTTTAACGTCAAAATCAGAATAACATATTTCCAAGGGATTACACAACACAAATAAGCTTCAAATTTCATTTAGATCCCAATTTAACTAACACTTCTGTTTAAAATCGATTGGATGTTTTGAAGAGTTAAAAACTCTCTCTACATTAAACTTAAAAAATAAAAAAGTTTAAAAATTTAAATAACGAGTCAATGTTTTAACATTTGAATGATTTTTTTAATGCATAAGACACCTGTCGAGTTGTTTTCACATTTTTTTCAAAATATCTTAAAACCAACGAAAAAAATATTTCGGCGAGATACATTTTTTTCCGATGCTGTGCTAAATAACTAAATATGATTATTAATGCAGAAAAATAAAGTTTTGATTGTTTCCAACTGATTGGAATAGAAGTTTCCATTAAATTCTTAAGTTTAAAAACATATTTTGTTTAACCACTGATTTTTGAAACTTTAAAAAATATTTGCAACGGCCTTATTTGAAATTGAACTAATTAATAAAACAAATTTTAAGAAAATCAAACAAATTCTGACGAATTTACAAAGCTTTTTTTATACGATGATGTTTAATAAAATGCTAAAATTCAAGAATTTATTTATTCAAACCCTTAACAATTTTGAAAGTGGCTTATGTTTGAAAGAATGTAAAATATAAAAAAACTACTTTTTTTTAAAGATCTGCTCAGTTATGAAAAAATGCAATGTAATTATAAATGTTTTGCTGGATGCTAATTGAACAATCCGGATTTTTTATTTCAAGCAACACAAAAAAATTGCCTTTCTGCTCCTTCTTATCTTTTTTTAACGTCAAAATCAGAATAACATATTTCCAAGGGATTACACAACACAAATAAGCTTCAAATTTCATTTAGATCCCTCTGTTTAACCAATCACTTGCCCTGTTAGCAGGCTCTCACTGCTGCTCACAAATGAAACGATTAATTGATCCCCTCTGATCTTCAATTGCCCTATAATACACACTGGCCAAAGAGCGTGCGAGGGTTTAATTCGATTACTACCGGAACGAGCGCCACATCACGAAAATGATAGAGCCAACTAAACTTAACCAAATTGAGAAAGGTTCAAATTTTCTGATTTATCGCTTTATTGCCTTCCCAAAAGAGGCCATTATTGCCGAATTAGTGCCAAGTCTAACCTCGGAACTGGTGTTGGGTTGAGTCTCGTGTCCGAAGTCAAGTGCGTGGGCAAAAGATGAGTGAAAGAAATCCATCCAACGAAGGAGTGAACAGAGAAAATGTGTGTTGGCAAACAAGCGTTAGTATAATTCCATGCATAAATTACCTTTCAGTCTCTTTACGCTTCCACCGAAACTCGGTGTCAACCAGTGTGTGGTCGAGCTGTGCTCTCTGAATCGGATTATCCAATTGATGGTTTTGAAGGGTGTATTTTTTGTGAATGGAGCTTTTGAGTTGTGCGTATTAGGCGCACATGTGGCTGAGCCGGCGCCTTTGATGACGATGACGATTTTGATCTGGCGCGTATTTTTTTTTCGCTGGAACTTTCACACGTCACTTAGTTCCGACACGCTTTTTTAATACTGCGCCCGTCGTTTCGAAGGTTGTTCGCACTGAGGCAAAAAATATGCTAATTTACAAGCTCCAAAACGTGTTGCGCAAAGCACTCCGCAAAAGCCACCTAATCCATTCACTTAATTTCCGATTCTTTTTTGGCGCACAGCACAGAACGATCATGAGTGCACGCTAAAACGAAACACCCCCGGTTGCAATTGGCAAGCTTTTTTCGGGAATCTCATTAACTCGAAGCAACTTTTAATGTTCTCTTCCATTCACTATAACGAGGAAAAGCAACTCGCACAACGTGTAGATAAAATAAACGCACACTTAAAAAACAACGAAAAAAAAAACACTACAAGATAGCACACACCTCTAACCCGAAATTTCACAACAGCCAAAATTCGTAAAAGCTGTTCCAATAGGAACCGGCGTCCTCGTCGTCGTTTTCGGTCTCCTTCGCCGAAAGAAGTAGTAAAGTCAATAAAAGGCAAAAAAAGTCAAACTGACTAAGAAATGCGCGCGCGAGGTCCAAAACTAAAAACGAGCCCACAACACCACCGAACGAACGACGTTCCTGGGCGACTATCAAAGCATAACTGAACTCCGACGGGTTCGTACGGACGAATATTCTAAAAATAAGTTTCGAAAAATATGTTCAACATCGCGCAACAACACATTCACAGTGCCACGAAGAAACCACGATCGGAAACCCGAAGGCACAGTGAAAAATACACGCGTCCAAGACCGGAGTTGGAAGGTTGATAAGATTTTTGTTACTGCTGATAACGGACGTGGACGGTTCAGCTGGCGGGAATATTTCATTGAATTTCTTGAAAGTAAGTAAAATTCGGTTTGCGCTACAGTTTTTGTTGTAAACTTGTAATTAATTTTCTGTCTGTGTATAGCGCATCGAGAAGTAAATTAATAATGGGGTTCTTAAAGCCATTTTTCTTATAGATATTTAAATTGTTTTTTTTTTGGCATCTTATAAATTTAAACTAATGTCTTTTAAAAAAATGCTGATACATTTTAGACGATAGCTGAGAATTAATAACATTTATTTAATATCACATTATTACGCTTATTTGCACAGAAATATAAACTGGTATGTTAACCAAAATTTCATGATTTAAGTTGTAGTGAATGCATGAAACAGCAATACATTTTCTCAATAAGGCTTTCTAGTTGAACATTTACTAACACATTCACACCTCTCAGTGGTTTGTTTGCATCAGATCTGCTTTCTCTTTCTAACAAGGTAACTTATAGCTGGTTTTTAAAAATCTACCGCTCGATGAAAGCTAACATATTTCGCAGGGACAGCGACATCTTGAACTCGATCTCTGTTTGCATCAGGACACTGTTTCGAGGAGTTCGTCATTTTTGAAACATTTTTTTTTCACTATTCAATAGATTTTCGGGATTAAACTATCTTGAAACAAGTTTGATCAAATAACGAGTTTTTGATATATATAAATAATATCCAATGTTTTTGTTGTTAGTTCGTTTATTCACGGCAGCTTTAACCAAAGTAGTAATTCGCTGCCCATAATTTAAAAAGGTTTAATCATATTGGCAAATTTAAAAATCAGAAATGGCTGAAAAGGGTGGTGGTAAATGAAGGATGAAGCGTCCCAATCGATCAAATTAAAATGTATTTATCGTCGTTTTAGTGAAAAAATTGTACAATTTTAAAACTAGAAATAGGTTCACTCGCTTAACTCTAGATATTTTTGGGGCCATTTGCCAAAGAATGCAAAGAGATTCGCCCACTTTGGAGAATGTAACAGAATTCACAAATTCAAGCTCTGCTGGCAGCACTTGCTGCTACTGCAGAAAGGATTACTGTCGATGTCGCGAAGCAAACTGATATTTAGTGCTGCCAGGAGAAATTGAAAAGAAAGTAATTAGTTGAAAGTTAGTTGAGGAATGATGTTACAAATTCAGAGTGGACGCGAGGAAAGATCTCCTTAGTCGATGTTGAAATAAAATGAAAAGGCCAACATTGACAACAAAATTTAACAAAGTGTCGAATATTTATAATATCAAATTCCACTACAGAGCCCCATCGATCCTCGATCGTACCCGCCAGGAGAGGTTGAGCGCCTTTCGCATAAGAAAACACGCATGTGTGTTGAGTGTGTGCAGTGTTGTGGCTAAAAAAGACGAAACATGTTGCTCTTTTTACTGGTTCGCTTTTGGGTTCGAGGATCGTCGTGTGTTGTATATAATGGAACTTGGCCGGCTCTTCGGAAGAATGTCGCTACCTTTTTCGTTGCTGTTGGCAATGGAGAAAGGGTGTGCGATTGTATGAAGTAAGGACTTGGGTTCGTAGACAAAACATTTTTGGATCCAACATTAAAACTAAGCAAATGAATGAGAGATAATGTTATGTTTGAAAATTTACAATCATCTTTGACTATACCAATCAAAAAACATTCATCGTCAGGGATAATTGAACACAATAATAAGCTAATCCAGAGGTTGCTGGTTCGGATCCCGCGGCGGGCGCTCTAAAATTCTAAGTGTAAATATGGGTATCCGGCGCCGTCGCTCCGTGCCGTACTCAAACACTTAGGAGCCCAGGGCAGCGAAGTTAAAAGGAAAACACTAGCAATAGTGGCCTACAGTTATAAAGTCAACTTCGTTTTTAATTAGCTTAAACCACATAATTTTTAATTCTGGGGTTCAATCGTAGCAACCGGTGCTGACCGTTGGAAATTTTTTTCACTCCGTGTCATTTTTGCCAAATTTTGTTTTTTCCCTTTAGGCTGGTACAAATATTTTTAAAAGTTTTTGTCACCCCCCCCCCCCCCTTTAAAATTGGCCCGAAAAATCAGGGGGCAAAAAAAATATTTTTACAATAAACTTCAAAATTTCAATGAAAATTCAAGTGCAACCAGCTGAAATCAAATTAAAATACATTCTCCTGCGTTTAAAATCATTTTTAGCATGTTTGGGCTTATTAAAAAATCTTAAGATTTTTTGAAAATTTTCGATGCAATTTTTTTTTTCGATCATTTTTTTGTTTTTGTCAGATCTTAGATTTTTTGAAAACTAATGATTGCAAAACAACTGAACTAGTTTTAAAATGCATTTTAAAACACTTCTTTCATTTAAATGTGAAAACTATGGCTGGTTATTTTAATTTTTATATTTTTTTGCCCCCCCCCCTTGACCTCGGCCAGGGCCGAGGGACAAAAACTTTTTTAAATATTTGCATCGGCCTTATATGCATTCTTTTATACAGATTTTGACAAAGAACTTTGTCCTAAGGTTTCTATACGGGGTGTCAATCCAAAATTTTCGCGAAGCGAAAACGTTACGTGACGAATTCCCCTCTCGGCAAATTTCCCCTCTTTTTGGTGCACGCTGGTTGGTTGAACAAACGTTTCCCAATCAGTCAATATAGAGACGTGAGATTGATGTATCTAAAATCACCCCCACTCTACCTCATAATTTTCGGATCGTCGACGCGGCAAAAAGCGAATAAGGAGATGTAGGAGAATGGGTGCAAAAAGGCGGGGCATACGTCCCCGATCTAAATTAACAAAACTCGGCTCGGTCGGTCCAGAAAATTCAGTCTGTTGCTGGCCGTCGACGAGAACACATCAGGAGCAGATGGACTGGTGGCCCGTTTGCAGACGGCCTGGAGGCCCGGGAGCAGATAGCCTGGAGGCATGGACACGCCAAGACATTCCAGCCGGCATGAGCGGGAATTGGAATTGGCCACCACTTGGAGTGGCCGGAGACCCCGGCGGGTGTTCCGATAGGGGGACTTTTCCCGAACCATAAGAGTTGGGGCAATATGGGTATCAAACTTTAGGGTTTTTGATACTGGATATGAAATTTGACATTTCGGCAGTAGTGGCCACAATCCGGAGTGGCCGGAGGCCCCGCGGATGTTCCGATGGGGGGACATTTGCGGAACCATAAGAGTTGGGGCAATATGGGTATCAAACTTTAGGGTTTTTGATACTGGACATTAAATTTGACATTTTGGCAGTAGTGGCCACCACCTGGAGTGGCCGGAGACCCCGGGGATTTTCCGATGGGGGGACATTTGCCCAACCATAAGAGTTGGGGCAATATGGGTATCAAACTGTAGGGTTTTTGATACTGCACATGAAATTTATCATTTCGGCAGTAGTGACCACAATCCGGAGTGGCCGGAGGCCCCGCGGATTTTCCGATGGGGGGACATTTGCCGAACCATAAGAGTTGGGGCAATATGGGTATCAAACTTTAGGGTTTTTGATACTGGATATGAAATTTGACATTTCGGCAGTAGTGGCCACAATCCGGAGTGGCCGGAGGCCCCGCGGATGTTCCGATGGGGGGACATTTGCGGAACCATAAGAGTTGGGGCAATATGGGTATCAAACTTTAGGGTTTTTGATACTGGATATGAAATTTGACATTTCGGCAGTAGTGGCCACAATACGGAGTGGCCGAAGGCCCCGCGGATGTTCCGATGGGGGGACATTTGCCGAACCATAAGAGTTGGGGCAATATGGGTATCAAACTTTAGGGTTTTTGATACTGGATATGAAATTTGACATTTCGGCAGTAGTGGCCACAATCCGGAGTGGCCGGAGGCCCCGCGGATGTTCCGATGGGGGGACATTTGCCGAACCATAAGAGTTGGGGCAATATGGGTATCAAACTTTAGGGTTTTTGATACTGGATATGAAATTTGACATTTCGGCAGTAGTGGCCACAATACGGAGTGGCCGAAGGCCCCGCGGATGTTCCGATGGGGGGACATTTGCCGAACCATAAGAGTTGGGGCAATATGGGTATCAAACTTTAGGGTTTGTGATACTGGATATGAAATTTGACATTTCGGCAGTAGTGGCCACAATCCGGAGTGGCCGGAGGCCCCGCGAATGTTCCGATGGGGGGACATTTGCCGAACCATAAGAGTTGGGGAAAAATGACTGTTGAACTTCTGAAATCTGTTTCTGGAAATTTAGAATAACTATTTCGTAATCAATTAGAGCCCTGAATAGGGCAGTTCAGCTCCACATGCAATTTTCATCCCCTTAGTTCGATAGGACGTTGATATTATGTCTTAAAACTTTACAAATCAAACAGCCTGTTTCAGAGCCACGAAATAGACCACAAAAGAGTTGTCTTGTGTAATTATAAGGGAATCATGGGGAAATTTGGATCGGACGTTCTAATCGAAAATTTCAACAATCATCTAGCAAAGTTCTTTGTCATACTGGTCAAGTGTAACATAACCACCTGCACCTTTTTTTTGTGCTGTAAGGGAATTTTGTTTCTAATTGTCGCTGTCGAAGTGAATTTTTTGTGAAAATTCAATAAATCGTTCGGAACTGCCAAGGATTAGGAACACGAAAAGTAAGGGGAAGAGCTTAACCAAGCTGGAGGAGGCCGTTACCTGAGCGGAACTGATCGCCATCAAATCCATTTACGGAGGATATGGCGGATGATTTTTTAAGAGACTGTGGTAGAGTCTATTCAACCATCCTGTATGTGCAATTTAAACCAGCGAAACATCCGAAAATATTTGTTGGGAGTTGACATATTCGGTGCTAAAGGAACGCTTCCACTTCATCCGACCGCCTGTGTCCTGTCAAGATCCTGGGGTCAGACTATCGGGATACCACCACCACCTCGCTGTGTTTTTGAAGATTTGCTGTTTCTTGGTGAGAGCTTATAATGATGGAATTTGATATTTGATTATATTTCCCTATTATAATATAAATTAAATAAACCCTCCTCCCCTCTTCCCATTTTTCCATTCCCCAATCCCGATTTTCCAAACCCTATTTTCCCATTTCCCCTTCCCCCCTAAAAATATAACAATTTGCCAATTTACACTTACACACCACACCTAACTGATTCGGAGCGTTCCTCCCCTGATGATTCAATGATTCACAGAATCTGTCCCTGCGGTAAATGCAACGCAGTAGGCCTGGTCGCTTTAATTTTTGCTATACATTTTCGGGGTAACTCGGATGTACTGCAATTATTAATATTGACAAGAAAGGACTTGGGGCGTAATCTAACCACAAGTTCTTCCAGGATGCTTTCTTCGGACTGGCTGCGTTTGTGTTCGATTAGATTAGATTAGATTAGATTAGATTAGATTAAAGCCACATAATTTTTAATTCTAGTAACTATTTGCTTTCAAACCTGAAATGTCATGAGTTTAGTATTCGAAAGATCTTATGATTAAGCCCAATTGTTTGATATATAAAAACTTTATAAAAAGTGAGCAAGACCTTCTTCTCCAATAGGTGGATAAGGGTGCGTTTTTTTTTGTTTCTTGCAGATCGCATCGTGGCGGGATAAACTTAAAAGCGAGTGATCGAATTCGGCTTCTCTCCTTGCACAAACACACACAGTTTGCCGGACCACGCCACGCCGGTTCGAGAGTGCTCTCTATCTTCGAGGAACGATCAGTCAATGGCAAGCAGTTCTCGATTTCGTTTGGGGTATCTTTTGCAAAATGTTTTTCTTCGATTTTTGGGCCATTTTAAGCCTCCGTAAAATGTCGTACAAGTCGCGTGGGTTTTGAGATTGGAAACGAGCTTTTCGTCGAGTTTGTAACTTTCCACTGGATTTCGTTGCCCGCGATCGGCGATGAAAATTCAGTTTTTCAGTTTCTTGGTGGATTACGACGTGCGGATGCGTGCCAACGCCGTCTTTCTTGTGTTCTTATCTCTGGCTTAAGTTTTATTGTCCTCACGAAGAATAAATTCGGGCTGTAGAGCGTTATCAGAGCGGCTACTCATTACTTTATGATTGAGTGTCTTCGCTGTGATTCGCGATTTGAGGTAACCGTTTTATTGGGCAATAAGGTAACAATTTTGGACAATGGACTCGATGTACAGATGCTGATCTATCGTCATAATGCTATCACCAAGACAAACAGACGATACTCGTGTTCAAAGATGAACCCCGAGGCTGGCTTTCATTGAAAACATGCCGTTACCGATAACTACAGGGGCATGGTTTGAAAGAGTCCCGATTTTTGCTTCCTCTATTTTATTGACTTTCCGATTAGCTTATCAACCAAAGGTCAGCAAGGCCTCCCAACAGTTATCGCGCCAAAACAGCTGAAATGTAATTGTCAGTAATCCTCATCCAGTGGAAGATTACTCTGGTGAATTTCGCTCCCGTGGTGGCACATTGAATTAAACTGTGCGCTAAAGTGACTTTCCTTTCCCTTACTGATGGGGGGTGACGCTGTTTGCATGGGTTGCATCGTTTTGAACATTTTCAGCGAGGTGGATGCACCGAGAATGTTAAGGAATGTCGCTTTTTAAAAATAGCTCACGCAACGTGATGGATGAGTTCCGCTTGGATTTGATAACCTGCGTTGATTGTGTAACTAAGCGAAAGAGTATTCTTGATGTAACTTGTTCTCGATGATTGTGGATTAATAAAAACGGATTGCATGAAAAATAAGAGCAGAATCCAGCATTAAATAAAAAAAATAAAAAAAAAAAACATTTGTACCATTTATGCTAAACACATTTAGAACTAAACTTAACTACCATGAGCTAAGCGATACAGTACAAAAAACGACTATCCGAAGTTTCAAAATCCAAAAATTTTTTAGCGCATTTTTGGGTGCAATTAGTGATTTAATATCGTAAATATTTTTTTTTAAACTGTAGCTTTGTTCTACAAAATCCAAAACCGCACAAATTTGGCTGTAAACTCCACCAGGGCCATATACCAGCGTATATGCTTCATAAGTAATTGAATTAAGCTTCATTTAATAGATCAAGTTCTACATGAAAACACTCCTCATACTTTTTTAGGGTTACGGATACATGTTGAGGATACATGTTTGCCCTTTACCGACAATCACCGACATTCTTGTGCAGTTTGATTGAATTGGTAATTAATCAACATGCGCAATCAAAATTTTACAATACAAGGATTGAATAATCAACTTCACTTGTTTGTTGTTTATAGGGAAAGAGGGGGTAATATGCAACCCCTTAAAAGAGAATCAAGATTTCTCCTTTGAACTTTTGAAAAATTACTCTTCACAGAAGGCTAAAAAAGAATGTTTTTGAGCAACTATCATCAATAATTTGATAAAAAAAATGCCACAAGAGCCAACATAAATATTTTGTAGAAGCGTTTTTATAAACAATGAATTTGACTGAAAAAAAACGATAAGAGCGAGTTATATTCGTTGTTGGTCTGTAATCAAAAGCAGGAATAATATTTTCCAAATCATTTATAGCACCAAATTAGGCATTGCAAATATTTTTCCAAGTATATAAATATCAAAAACAAAGCAATATTAAAATAATTAAAATTTCAAAAAAGGTTTATTTACATCTCTTCACCAACCCTCTCACCTTCAGGTGTAAAACATACTTCTCGTGCCACAGATGTGAAATCCTACACTGAGTGAGTAATGCTAATTTAAACCTACTCGTGCAGCTACCGATCCCCGCCGTGTGCTTGCTGCTGATGATGAATTAATCAACAATATAGTAAAACACGCGCTACTGCTTGATAGTGGTAGCGCATTAAAACCCCTAAAGACTCTTCAAATTCGAATTCCTGAACGATGCCACCGCCTAACATCAAGACAAGAACTCAAAATAGAAGAATGATAGATTTGCCGAAATTGCTGCTTCGTTCCATTCAATACATGCTGTGAGTGTTGTGCCAAACTCTTATTGACTCTGCCACAGAAGCACTCTGTGTATATCTTTTTTTTTTGTCGGACGGACATCCCATTGAGAGGATAGTTATAATGTAATGGGAAATGATTTGCTCGTTTCCTTTTTACCACTCCTACCTTCTTGGAATTTGGGTACATTCTTGGTATGTTTTCATTGCGAACATCTTCAAAGCCGGTTATGGCAGTTTGCACAACTGTTAGTGGTAGTCCATCGGTTGAGTCGATATCGATAGTTAAAAAGGATCGCACAGTTTTATGATGCCGTAACTGTAAAACATAAAAAAAACCCTTATCATCTGCCGAGGAGTCCTAGATATAACTTTCAAATTGGTCTGTTTTATATGAAAAGCTGTAATACATGTAATACACTAAAACCATTCCAGGTATCTCTAGAAAACTAAACATCATGTCCAAGGGACAACATTCTAACCAATTCTCATAATAAACATCATCTCGCATCGTTGTTAGTTGGTGGTAAAAGTTGAGTGACCGTAAAGGCGTCTAGGCTCCCTGTATAGGATCAACTCTGAAACACATGAACTTGCCCTGGTCGATCGATTAGCGGAATATGTATAGAGTGCGAAATCGAACAAATTTCAACACTTTCGGCGTTCCTATGTGTATAGGTATGGCCATCATCAACACCCGACAGTGACTTGAAAAAAGTAAGACGCAATAACCATTCCAAACTGAGAAAACGATCGAGAAGGGTACCTTCATTTGCAAAAATTTGGCAAGATGTTGGATGAAAGAAACTTAAGGGAATTTGTGAACATAGGAAATGTATGAAGGAGCACGAAAAATATCGATACATATATTGGGTACCCACATAAAACAACATAAGTTAACCTGTTTAGCAAATATAGCGTTTAGTTAGTTTTTTTTTTTAAATAAGCAAAATTTTTGTTTTATGCAGCATAATATGAAGCATAATACTTGTTTTCTTGTTTCCGTGATCACAAAAGACTTTTGGACATATTCTAGTAACTTGAATAATTAGGTCAAGTTTGATTTGCAAACGTGTTCGAATAGAGCTTTGTAAAACTTTATCAAGTTAAACTACTTTTACTTTACCATACTTACTGCGTTTGAAGAGTAACTGAGCCTTTTGGCAGAAGAAAAATTCCATGTTTCAGCAAAATAATTGACACTATTTACGCGAGAATTCGATAAATGACCCAACCAACTCAGTTGTTCTTAAACAACTGAAAAACAAAACTGAGTAGGAAAAATATATCAAGGATTGCCTCGTGGCGCGGTGGTTAGCGGCTTCGGCTGCCGATCCCTAAGTTGCTATGAGGCGCGGGTTCGATTCCCGCCTTATCCTCCTGGAGCTTTTCGTTCAATGTTTGTCTCGTTAATATTAGTATTCAGTCTGCAAAGACGGTGTGAATGTCTTTAAAATTTTCTTTTTCTGTTTGATTTTTTGTTAGAAACAAATTAAACAAACTCTAAAATTATTGTTCTGTTATATTATTTTCTACGCAGCTATAATTTTGATATAACGTTTCAATACAATTTATTTGGATCGCCAAAGGAATTCATTCTCAGAAAATTCGCAGTTTAATCTAAATCAGCACCATTAAAGTCATGTGAACTAGACTGTACCAAAAGGCGCGCGGCTGCTCTTAGCATCAAAATATATTCAGACCGTCAAGTGATAACGCTCGTCCATCAAGTAGCAACAATCGCGCGACACGTCAGGAGAATCCTTTGCACTGGCGTCTGAATAAATAGACGTAAGCGTTGTTTTTAAGCGGAGACTAATCTCCCTGTTGGTAACACAACCCAATTGTGCTGCTCCACTTCACGGGTATGTTTAAATTTCGTCATGAACATTCATTTCACTCATAAATCAAATCAAATGGGCTCATTCTAACAATCATCACATCATCAAAAGTAATCAAAAGTTTTTTGAGGCTCAAAAATAACTAAAAAAATATTAGATAGCTGAGACAGCCAAGTTTTTTGTTATTCAAAACTGTTCTACTTTAAACACGAGCAAGCTTTATATGCCTCAACGAACAAACGCGTGTACACCAGCTATACAGTTGCATACTTCAAGGCGGATTATTTCAGAAGGAAGTTTTTGGCCAAAAATGACCTCTCGAAAAATCAACTTTCTAATATTTTTGTTGGAACTACTCGAAAGGTACCCAAATGATTAAAAACCTCTTTTTAAAGTAATGTAAATTTGGGGCACTAATGCATTACTTTTAACATCACTTGTGACACTTTTGTCAAAATCTAAAATTTAACTAAGGATGGTCCAATGCATCTTATATAACTAGAATTTCCCTAAAATATTGTTTAGTTTCAACTGCCGATGCGAGAAACCTATTGGCTAATATCTCATTCTTAATTAGAAATTGCCTTGACGAAGAATTGACTAAAACACTGAAATGCGTTTTTATCGGAGCGGAATACTTTATTTGGCATAATAGCCGAATTTGTTTTTAGGGACATGCCTGCAAACTGTCGTTGATGTTGTTCGGGGAACGAAGACTATGTGATAGGAAGTAACAAAAATGACTTTTTGGCGGGCATTCAGGGGTGGGCGTACTGAGCCCAAATCCCAAATATGAGCTTGATTGGACGTAACAGGAGCTGGCGCAACGTCCTTCAATTTTAAATGGCATTTAACCCGTAAAAAGAGATTTTTTCAAAAAAAATATTTTTGGGGCTCTTTGGCCACCAATGCGTTTACCAAAAACATCACTGGTGTGTAGACCAGATCCTTGCGCATGTTCTGGTATATATAACATTGAATTTTTTTTGCATTAGAGCTCGGTACAGGCCTTCAAAGTTTGGCATTTTTTTCGAAAAATTGGCCTCAACAAAAAAGATATGCGTCGCACCTCGCGACGCTCGAGATGCCATTTGAATTTGCTACACAACTTAACTATTCTAAGATAAGTGATTGTAGGTAGGCCATGAAGCAATGCCCTCTGAGTATGCTTTGATCTCGTTTTTTCCGACTGTCACTTGATCGCTGGGTGTGGCAAAGACGAAAAAAATGAACGATTGGGTTTAGTTGCCTATTTGCTGCGATCCAACCAGGGCCCCGGTGATGGCCTGATATGAGCTACCGAACAACATTGGCAATATGGCGTCGTTTGTTTACAAACATGAGATTGTTTGTGGACGAACCGAAAAATTTACATTTTTGTAAAAAAAATCTATAACCATTGTGCTATAACATTAAGTCTTACACAACAGAAAAAGAATCGTTAAATTGTAGACCAAAATTTGTTTTATTATTATTTTTCAATTTAAACCGTTTTTATCGCGATTCTGATCAAGATTGCACATCAAATCATCGTGCCTTCAGTGTATCTTTAGTTTTGACATCGATTCGCTGTAGATTCGTGTTTAAATTTTGAAATTTAGCATACATTAAAATAAGTTACATAATTCCCAACTTCAGCCGTGTGCAACAATTTCCACATCACCCATGCGGGAAACCGATAATGGGGTAATTCATGCGTTCCAAACTGTCAAAATTCCAAAACGTCATTGCCAATCTTCGGTTCGCTGCTTTTGTTCGTGTTTGAAGTTTCGGGCCGAGACTCTGGATCCAACTAACATTTTTCCTCCTTTACTGCCATCTGTCATGGGTTGTTATTACAATCAACGATTACCGTAAACTGGGGTCAATCTGGGCACATGGGGCGAATTGGGACAGCAGTTTTAACCATGTTGGAGCACAATATTTTGATTTTTCTGGTTGGTTTCGGTTATAACAGAGTCAGGTTAACAAATGTGGACATCCATTTCCAAATTTAAAAGCTTTAAGTGCTCTTAAAACGGCTGTCCCTATTCAGACTGTAGTCCCGATTCACCCCAGATTACGGTACAAAAAAAATGACAGCTATTCTTGGAAATTTCAGAATCAAGACTATTCTCAGCAAACTTATTTGTTAGGTGTAACGGGCAGCGATTTATCGTCAATTTAATCATATTCGTCGGATTTTCAACACGTGGCAAAAATCTTGTTAAGAGATACGGCTTGTTCAAAAATTATTCTAGGAATTTTGGAGGGAGCATGCCTGAAAGCCGTCACGAAAAAAGGTTCAATTACGATTTTGAGTTGCATTTTTAACGGACGAGCTCCGACGAGGTCCACATTGCCGTCTGTCGGTGGATACGCCCAACTATTATGCGTAGAACGTCCGAATTATATTTTTAATATTAGACCGATTCTTCGACTCCTTTTAAAAAATATCCCAAGTTTTCTTCAGCGTTACAGCTGTAGTGGCAATATAAAAGAAGAAACCCCCCAATGTTATTACATATTTGGAAAGATAATTGATTTTCCTACAAAGAAATATCATGCAGAATTAACCATATAGTACCTGTGGTTCCCCTGAAATGAAAATGTAGCGTGACGGGACAACATCGTAAAACTGGACTTTTAAAAGGCACACTTCAAAAATCGCTACAGTTTTGCCAGTTTGATTTTTAAAAACTTTTGCTCTTCTACACATTATCACAAATTAAAAAACGAATCTTTTGCTCCTTGAACTGAACGAATTGGTTGAAATTTGAGTTTTTGCCAACCATTTCTTTTCGTGACGGGACAACGAAAGGAGCAGATTTATGAAAAAACTCCTCTCCCATTCAATCGCTTGCAGACCATATTTGGTCAATATTTTTGGCTTTTGAGGTAAGAAAACGCATTTAAAGCACATTGCAATTATTGAATCATAATAAAAATGAAATCTTTCATATTAAAAATCAAATTGAATATTGAAAAAAGTGACATTTTGGTGTAGCTTCGCTAAGAATCGGTCATTAGTGGAAATATTATGTAAAGCAAAGGCATCGAGATACTTACCGTTTCATCTCTCATAGTTATAAATTCAAGGAAATTTCTCAACAGTAAAACAAATAAAGCACAGGGTTTGGTTTTAGCTTTGTGTTATGCTTTTTTCAACAAATGTTATTTTTTGTTTTTTCATCAGTTTTCTAGATTCCATCATATCTTTTCGACACTTGACGAACGCTTGGGTATAATAACTAATGTCGGGAATTCGAACCATTCGCCGTGCATTTCATGCGAGTGAGAAAAAAAACAAACATAAACAAATTAACAAAAATATAATGGCCGATATCGCGTGACTTTTTTATCCGTTGGTGACTTAAACGCAAGCATGACTATTTACACCAGGTCGATTTTAAACTGGTTTGTGCCTCAGTTGGCAGAATATATATAACAAAGGGATAAACTGTGACAGCGCAAAGGGTCAGCTTTTGATATGTATAAAATAATGTGGGTGAACCAATGATCTGCTGCAGACGCGTGCTGATTTCTGTCGATCAATTTAAAAGTTTACTACTGGAATGAGACGCGCGCACGTTGTGAATGATTCACCGATAGATTCAGTGTGTAGTTGTGAATCGAAGCAAAAGCACGGCACGGCGAATGAGCTTTTAGCGGTAACTAGCTATTGTTTTAGATTTTTTACAGCTTCTACGAGTGGAGTAAACTGACCCGGTTGTCGGATAGCATTTTTTTTTGTTGTTTTTTGAAATATCAAAATATACTATGGTACTTTTGTATATTCTAAAGAAATAAAATTCTTTGTATTTCATGTTTCCATACATTTTTGCGCTTACGTGGTTCAAGTTTATGTTTTGTTGCCGATTCAAGTGCTTTATCCTACCTTTTTTTATGCCAGCTATCCATGTTAAAAACTTTCATATATCCTATCTTTGAGTAAACTTACACTATCCTCACGGTTTTCTCTGCTCACTTGTTTCCTATATAAACTTAGTACCAACTTAATACTCTCGTTCCTCTCATTTAATGTTGCCTAATAAAATTTACTTCGCGACTTTCGTAAACATTGGCTTCAGATTTGAATAGATTGGCATAAATTAGCTTTATATATTTTGTTTCCACAACGGTTTTGGTTTTGTCCACACCGCATCGTTTATGTGAATTTTTAAATTTTAAAAATATACATAGGAATAACGCACAGAAAATTTTGCATGCACACACTCAATAGAATCACACATCGCTCTTAGATCAGCTAGCAAACTATGTTAGGTTTTTTCTTGTCTCTGATTGGTATCTTGACAGGCAACTTTTCATTGTATGACACTGTTTCATTTGTTTCTTCTGTTTCAATTAAATAAAACATAATCAAAACACGGTTGTTCTACATCATAAATGTACAATTGTAAGCACAAGCGCGCGCAAAACGCATGTTTTGTTTGTTTTGTTAATTTGATGACCGGACCGTCACTACGGTGAGAGTGGCAATTACAGTACTGATTCCATCTGGGGGACTTCTTTGCTGGCGTCTTTGTGGTTCCCGCTTCCGTTGACTGTGATGGTTGGCTGTTCCGAGGATGGACTTGGGGCTGTTTGGACAATTTTCGGAACCATTGTGATGGGCTGATCGTCGTCGGCCAAATCTTCCGAGGGTTCTTCGTCGATGGGTGTCAACACTTCAACGTGCACAGGTGCTTCCTCCGGTTTGCGGAATCTAAACAAAAAGTGGCCAAAATGGTTAGTAAATAAACTGATTGATTGACCTAGCCGTGTTACCTCTTCATGGCCGGTGCAGCGAAACTGAAAATAGCCGACAGCCCAAACATGCCTCCGGCAACGAAAAACGGTATCGAGTACGTTTGTGTAGCGTCGTACAGTGCACCCGCCAGTGGCGATCCGACAATCGTGGCCGCTCCTCTGAACAGAATAAGCAACCCGAACGCATTGGTGAGTTTGTCCAGACCCAGCAGATCGACCAGAATAATTGACGTCAGTGAAATGTAACCGGCTGAAACGGGATATTTAACGAATTATTTCGTGTTCTCACCCAAAAAAAAAAGCTTATAGATTTCAAACTCTTACCAACTGCGATTCCGAACGCAATCGCCATGACCACGTACGAGGCGTAACTGTGGCAGAACGGGGTGAGCGAAACGGCAAACGTGGAAATGACCAGACAAATGTTGTTCAGGAACAGTGCGTCTACCTTGGGGAAGTCAGCGACATAGCCGCAAACGATCCTACCGACCGTGTTGGTGATACCGATGATGGAGATAAGGAATGAGGCAGAGTTTTGTTCAATTCCCTGAAAGATGTGAAACAAATGTAGGTTTTAATTAGGATGCGGGATTCATAGGTATATTTGTTTATTCAAATAGATGGCCGGATTCAACGAGTTTTTGAATTAAACAGACCCGTGCCCTATCAGTGGGCGCCCTTGCTGCTGACGGATATATTTTATTTTGGTATTTCTGCATGTTTAACGTAACATATATTCAAATTTGGTGAATATCCATTAAGGGACTATCCTTAAACCACGTGAACACTAACGTGGCTCACGGATATATGAAAAAGACAAAATTGTTTAATTTCGAACGCCTCGACCGGAATTTTGAAGCATTATGGCCCCAAAAGCTAGCCTGACATTTTGAGTGCATTTGGTTAAGGTTCAGTACTTCCACCATTGACCTGAAGATAGTATGGAACTTCTAAAAATTTACTATGAGAAATTTTCACTTTTCACCTCTCAAAAAAAAAAAAGAGAATGTCTTATTGGCAATTGTGGTTTGGTTAAGCGTTTTAGCAGGATGCATTACTATGAATACAAAGAGACGAGTTGTTCCTTTTAATTCCGCTATATATATTTTTTTAATATCTTGACAGATACGTATTTGGTCTACTACTTGCAGACTTCATCAGTGTTCTGTTCTCGAATCGAGATATTAAAAAAATATGTCAAGATATTAAAAAAAATATATAGCGGAATTAAAAGGAACAACTCGTCTCTTTGTATCCATAGCATTATTGGCAATCACGAGATAAAAGAAGAGAACTCAAAAGCTAGAGTGACTATACTCTCTGATGTTTTGGTGAAGGAATCATCAAATGATAGGTTTTTCTATCACTCTGTGATATGTGGTTCGCCTCTCATGCAAATTGCATGTAATTTTAGAATTGTATGCAAAAGCGACGTACCGCTCTCATTCTCCCTACCAGGGCTTGCAAAAGAATTGCCCTATGACAGAGATTGCCTGATATTTTAAAGAGCTCGAGAGTCAGCTATCATCATCGATCCGATCGTTGAATGTTCATTTTTTGTAAACAATAGTGTTTCTCTCTCACACCTTATGTAAACTGTAATTTGAGTGGAAGGCATAAACTCATTTTTAGTTTTCAGCCGATTTTGAATAAATTTTTGACTAAATATTTAATATTGTTATATTTTTATAAGTTTAATATTTGTAAATTGCAAATTAAGCCATTTCACAACTTAGGAATGGATTTGATTCTACGGATTTTGAGAGTGTGAAGAAAATAGCTAATTGGGCTATCTAAAATGATTTTTCGTAAACTTACATCAAGCACTGCTGCGTCCACAAGATACACGAACGGCACATACAATCCCGCCATGCCGAAAATGTTGGAAATGCCGATCATCATAAACACGGGATCCTTCAGCAGGCTCACGTCCATCATCGCCCCGATGGCATTCTTGAACGATTCCGGAAGCTTCAAACACGGACACAGATCATACTCTGTGAAGCAAAATTCACCATTAGCACCGCGCACAACTTGTGAAGTAACTCAAATGTAAAATCTTACGTTCCGTTCCCTTCTCGACGTCCTCGACGCGGACATCGTTCCGGTGGTCACGCTCGAACTTGGTCAGCGAAATGACCGAGTTGCGGTAGTTGGTGAGGGACTTTTGCGACTGGTACTCTTTGAGGTTGGTAACGGAACCCGAGTAGAAGATATCCTTACGACTCAGCGGACGCACCATGGCGGGACGGTCGGCCTTTAGCGATGCCTTCGACGTATACATGCTGCTGCCATCGTCCTGTGCGAAGAATTTGATGGGAAAGAAGTGGATTTCGGGAGTAAAGAGAGAAACATGTTAGTTAAATGTATTTTTTTTTGGGATGAGCAAAACTAAAACCGCAAACAAAGCTACACGTGCATAGTTAATTGCAATGTACTGAATTATGTAAAATTAGGATTTATACATTTGGGTACGTATGCCAAGTAAGGAAACAAAATGTACAGTGTATTGAATCTATGAATGCTTGTTCTATTTGTTGTTATTCCAATAAAAACGGGAAACACTATTATTTAATACGATTTCACTTCAAATTCAATAAATTAAAAAAATACTTTTAGTTATATGTTCAACCAAATTCTTGATACCCCAGTTTACAAATGTTTTAGTCGGGGTTTTAAAAGCAAGTTATGACGATAGCAAAATCAAACTTTGTCGATTTCTGTTCGACTAGAAGGAAATAATCAAAACTATTCTACAGTTAGTAAAATGGTGGAAAAGCATTATGGGACAATTAATGCATGGATATTCTATGGAATGGAATCTTTTTAAACCTGCAGAGATGGACGATTTTTTGTTGAAAAAATGAGTGAAAACATTTAATAAATGTGACAATATGGAAAAGATGAAAAGGCACAGCTACTTAAAATAAAGCTTAAAAATAACAGCGCTGAACACCTAAGAAAGAAAAAAGTCCTGACTAACTTTACTACTTGAACGCGAGCCAACAACAAGCACATCACTGTGCAGGAGACTTGCTCTTCAACGATGGCTGATTAGTGGCTGGCGCATATGCTAATTGATACCAATTTTACATCATCATGTTAAAATGATAATAATACTAATAATTACAAGCTGATTAGAAAGGTGTCGTGAGGCTATACAGGTCCACACGTTCAATGTTAATTGAAGCAAAGTGCAAGCAGCAGGGGAAGAAAAAATCATATATGCAAATTATTGCGATAGCCAGATTGGACAGGATTTTTTGCCTTCGCTCGTCCATCTCACGATTGATTGATAATACAGCAAAAAAAAAAGAACCGGGTAGGGGGAGGAAGGAAAGTGCAACCAAAATAGCAAAATCCAATCAACAACACGCTCAAAACCGATAGGTTAAACCCGTTTAGCTAGATCATACGAAGTAAAATTTCAAAAATAATAAAGAAATGTGGCTGCTACTAACTAAATCTTCAGCGTTATTATTTTTGCTGCCGTTGACAGAGCCGCGTGACACTTTTAAATGCATAGATTTACGTACGTCTCCGTTGCTACCAACGTCACCTCTTGAGCTTGCCTTAATGGCAGCCAAGGATGGCTTAAACCTTTCACCTGTTGAGTGCTTGCGGATCCGGTCGAACGTTGGCACGGATCCGTTCTTTGGAATACCTGTGGGTAATAAAGAAATCATGTCAAACTAAGGCGGCTGGAAACGCAACGTGGAGCTCAACCCTACCTGACTGATGACTAGTGAATGCCGGTTGGGAGGCGTTTCGCGGCAAATTGTTGGAGCCGTACTCGTTGGCATCGGATTCGGAGTTGGTGTTACGTTTCTTCTGCAGTGGCTTCTTCATCTCTATTTGGCTGGACTCGGACGAAGAGTTGCTAGAACCGTTTTGCTCCTGGACCTTGGATTCGGTGATTGTGGGAAGGGTGGCGACCGCGTGCATTCCTCCCTGTTGTGCGGCCAACTGGTCCAGGGCCAGGCTCGAGTGTACGCCGGGGTCGGCATTCAGCGGAGCTTTCAGTCTTTTTTCCATCGTTCCATCGGGCAGCTGGACCATAAAGTAGGAACCACCGATCGAGCCGCGCTCCATCTGCATGCGTTTCTCTTCGTACATTCGCTGCATCAGGGGCTTCACCTTGTCGTCCTCCTTGGGATAACTGAAGAAACAAAAAGAACGAACATTAGCGTGCCGCCAAATACTGGTAGAAAATCGCTTCTTACGTGAGTGGCCGCATCATAGCACCGAACACTGCGCAGTTCAATATTAGACCAGCTAATATGAGGGTGGAGTTCTTCCAGTCAAAGTTCTCCAGCAGCATGTTGGCCAGCGGTGCAAAGGCGAAGGTACCGAAGCCGGAACCGCACACGGCGATACCGGTCGCCAAGGAACGTTTCGTTTCAAAGTAATACCCAACGGCGACGACCGCTGGCAGGTAGATGAAGCCGAACCCGATGCCACCCATGACACCGTACGTCAGCATCATCATGGTCACATTCGTGCTTAAGGTACTGAGAGCAAATGCCACGCAGGAGATTATACTACCAGCTATACAGACTGTCCGGCAGCCATACTTGTTGGTCAGGGCCGAAACAACTGGACCTGCGCTTAAGTACATACCGCTAAGTAAACTGCCCACCCACGCAACCGTACCCTTGCCCTCGCCAAAATACTCCACGAAATCATTCAAAAACACACCGAAGGTATACGCGATACCGTCCACTATCATGTTACACATAAACGACGCAAACACAATCACCCATCCATAGCTGCAAGTGAATAAGCAGAAAAGAAGTACAATTAGTGCAATGAGAAGTTATTTTTGTATTTTTATTCTAAATGAGATTTTGATGATTACCAAATTACTAATAGCTTTAGCAAAATTATAGTTTGGTTCCAGTTTTGTGATATATTTTTTACACTGGACGAGAAGTTGCAATCATTTAGCGAACTGGTTTAAATCAGAAATTTAAATCGTACTACAAAAATAAGTCGAATTCAAACCAGAATGGCACACCATGCGTTTCCATCGAAAGCTCAAAATGTATTGCAAAATGTCACGCTTGTAATCTTCAAAACAATGCGCAGTTATTTTTTCATGCGCTTTTCTTTGATCAAAGCAAATCACTTTTGATGAGCTTTTCCATTCTCAGTGTGTTATGATCATGATGTCAAGCTTGAAGGTAACACTCGGGAAGTCCCGGAAACTTCATGTTTGTGGTTGTCGAGTTTTTAAATAAAAAAATTTAAATACTTGATTTTTATGATTATAATCGCTTGTGTGCTATCTTTTAGTATTTTTCAAGAAAATAGATTTTTTATATTTTTTTCATGACCGTAAGCTGGGGCGAATCAGGACTACAGCTGTTTTCAAAACATTTAAACGCATTATATTAGTAAATCGATGTACTAATTAAGTTAATCTGTATCTGGTCTGACAGAACCTAGCTTAAACAGATGTGAGGAACAAGTTTAACTAACTTATAGATTCCATGTGAGAATATCTTGAGATTTTTGTTGAAGAAGGTAGTTTATCTTTATACTAATGGAGACGCATTAAAATTCAAACCTTCAGCTAAATGTAATACAAGCGATCTCAATTTTCAAAAATCTTCATTTTAGAATTCTGACTCGGCTAATTTGAATCGCACTTCTTATATCCCTTGTAACAACTTTAGCATTTAATTTGAACTTATAAAACAAGTTATTTTCTTAGCTTCACCCGGTTTTTTTAAGTTTGTCTTGTTCTCATTCTAAATTGGTCCCAACCAGGTCCCAGTACCGAAAAAGACCTAATAAAAATAATTTTATGAGAAAAAAAAATTCTTAGTTACATTTCATGCATTTAAGACTTTTAACAAAATAAACTTGATTATTTTTAATTAGTTGTTCTGAATTCTTAAAACCTAGCAAATTGTTGAGCATAATATCAAATGAGTTGCTGTTAACAGCTTGGTTGAGACCTAAATATATTTTTTTTTTTCATAAAATTATTTTTATTAGGTCCTTTTCGGTGCTAGGACCTGGTTAGGACCGAGTCGGCTTTTGTAATTACATTTTACTTAAAGCTAAGAGTAATTACAGAGGATCTTGTAGACCTAAATAATGCCGTCCACCAGGGGCGCCGACTCTGGGGGGGCACGGTACTTTTTGCCCCCCCTAAAATTTGGCTGGGGGGGCAGCCCATACATTGTGCCCCCCCCAGAAATTTTGGAAGAAAAATAATCTTATTTCAAATATAAAAAAAATCACAGGAATAATTGAAAATAATATTTAAAACTTAAATGGAACATTGTTTGTACACACGGATAGAATTCTTGTAAGCGAATCCGTAAAATAGTTCAAAAACATTTGTTGTTTTTGAAATCGCTAAAAAAATTTTGAACAATACGTTTACAATTTTCTGGATTTAGATGCATTTTTTTATAAATCGACAACGTTTTATCTATACCACTGTGTTCTCTAAGAAAATCAGTAAGCTTAGTACAAGAGCACAGAGGCATCGGTGTATGATTTGAGAGATGTCGTCAACATAGATTTTACGGATTTGCTCATAAGATTTCTATCTGTGCATGTTGTTGCAACAACAAAACCAATGTACTTTTTCCATAGCACCTCATCTACAATCAAACTTACGCAAACTCTTGCGAAAATAATCATCAAGTTTTCAAACGCAACATTCTGCGATTTGCCATTGTAGATCAGGATTTAGCGAATAAAACTGGAACACTTTTCAAAATGGTAATTTGTTGACTGCTTTACATTTACAAAAATGCTGATAAATTCGATAATTTTTTGGGTAATTTTAGAAAGGATTTGAAAAGATTTCACCGTTCACCGACCGTTTTATACCAATTTTAGCCAAAAAATACAATTGTTTCAAAAAAAGTAAATTTTTGAAAACTAGCGCACCGCTTTACTGAGAAACTATCAAATGAAAACATAATCTGAGACAATTCTACATTATAATCTTAAAAAACACAAGTGTATCGCCTTCTTCAAGTTATGATCGATTTTAAAAAAATTAAAAGGCTATAGAAATTTTAACTGCACCCTCAAAAAATATGCCAAAAAATCAGGAAGTAGAAAATAATACTAAAAATAGAAAATTTTCAGGAAATCAGCATTATTGAGTATTGGGAATCCATTTTAAAACGTTTTTGGTCGTATTCTTAAATTCTTAAATTCTTAAATTCTTAAATTCTTAAATTCTTAAATTCTTAAATTCTTAAATTCTTAAATTCTTAAATTCTTAAATTCTTAAATTCTTAAATTCTTAAATTCTTAAATTCTTAAATTCTTAAATTCTTAAATTCTTAAATTCTTAAATTCTTAAATTCTTAAATTCTTAAATTCTTAAATTATTAAAAAAATAATTGATGCATCATAATCTTGAAATTTTGATTAAGATTTTGAAATTTGATTGTTATTTCTAAATTTCTGATTGTTTGAATTTCTACTTTTGATTTCTTAACATTTTCAAGCCATGAGTTTTTTTAACCCTAGAATTCTAGAATCATACTATTATTTTTTTAATTTTGGAACATTGAATTTTGTGTATCAGTTATTTTTTTTTCTAAATTGCAGATTTGAAAAATGAATGTTTTTTTTTAAATGTGTATTTGTATTTTTAAATTTCCGAAGTTCTAAATTTTTGCTTTTTACTTTTGTTTTTATTTTTAGAATATTTGTGTTGTTGAATTTCCAAAAATCTGGTTATTTTTATTATTGACTGTTACTTCTAGAAATTAAGTGAGAATATGCCAATGAGAAGGAAGGCCTTCCAAACATATAAAAAATTCCCCCAATTAACATTCTCAATCACGTTTTAATAAATTATCTTTTTCTAAAAACAATTCCGGATGAAAAAAATAGTATTACATCTTAATAAAATTATTAAAATTCGTGATATACAAGAAACTTTAACATCTAATCGCCACTCTTACCTAACGATTTTGGTAAACATCCGTGCCCCCCCAACATTTTGGACTAGTCGGCGCCCCTGCCGTCCACTACAATTTTAGTCCAAATTTGAGCGATGTATAAGCTAAAACGGGTGTCCGGGATTCGTAGCAAACGTGTCCAGATTTCGAATCAGCCTTTATCATAGTCCGGAATTCGAAGCACAACACTTCATTTTAATTTTAAATTCTGATTTAATTTTAAATTCTGATAGAAAAGCCATATTTTTCATGCATCTTTTTAAAATTGACTGTACATCTTTATGATATTTGAACATTTCTAACATATTACAAGATTTTCGCCAGCTAGCTATAACAAAAATGATATGCTACTTAGTAATTTCTAATTTCTAAATTTCTAATTTGGGTCCATGTGGTTTATCTCTTAATATCGCCATCAGATGTGACATTGCATCTGGGGGGTGAGATTGGGACATAAAAATTTCTGCATTTTTGTATGACTCAATATCACCCCGGCCCAATGTCACCCCTGATTATGGTACACTGTAATATTTCAAATTAAATGTGTTGAAATTTTTTTATTCGGACTAGTACGAACCAGTACGAAGCAGTCAAATCCAACTTTTGCCTCTAGAAATTGTTTTCGTCGTGTTGATTTCATAATACTAAATCATACTTATTTGTATAAACTTGCAGCAACGACGTTGACAAAATATTTCCTTAACTTTTGCGAAAGTTTTCTGCTTATCTTTGCATGCATATTCTCAATCCTCGTGAAACGCCTAATATTTGATTTCGTATAGAACAAAAACTGTGATGATTTTGATGAGCTTTTTCATTCATTTTGTGTTCACTTAATGGAGGCGCATGGTGTTTTGTTTGACTGCACAAACATAATTCTGTTTTTTGTTTCTTCTACATGTTATTATGAACAGCATCATCGATAACACTTTGTTAATCGTTGTAATTCGAATAAAATGAATTCGTTGTAAAATGAATAATGATTGAAAAAATAAATAAAATTTACTTACCCGCCATCGGGAGGTGGCGGCATATCGTGATACCCACACATTCCATCGTCATCCTCAGGTGATGCCTCTTCCTGTAGTTCGGCTGTTAACCTGGACGCTTCTTCGCATGCTATATCGCTATCAGTCTGTAAGGAAGAGCAAAGTTGGGAGAGGGTGGTGGTTTAGTGAAATCCTTTGGATACTTCGTGTTGATATGTAGAACAGTTTTTTTTTATTTTAGTTTTTTAAATGAAGTTTCAAAAATTTTAAAATCAAGATATTGACACCCGTGCTAAACCACTTCGATCTTCGTTTGTTCATGCACAAATATCTAGTTCAAGGCTACGTTATAATACGCGTATTTTTACTTTCAAACGCCTCGTGCTTGGCTCAAGTGTCGCAGTGGACGCGTTTCATTACAGGCAATTTGCAATTTAATTTGACGAATTCTATCAGTTCCGCCACTTTTTTTTCTTAAATTTGTCAACGGGGCCAATAGCAACAGAAAACTCATGAATCGAGCTGTCGGTCAGAGGTTTTTCTCTTTCTTGCAACACTAAAAATAGGTCACTTTTACCGATTGTATACATTCTGAGCAGAGACAAGTCTTACCGGTTCAACCCAGTGCGCGTCTGTTTGTATTCCTAGACTTGATCTCGTGCTAGAAAAACTCACACGACAGACAAGACGTCGGCGGTCTTCTGTGACGTTTTTGGGGTGGCTTGCACTTTCTGCAAAAACGGCAGTCAATTTCATGCACTGGCGAACAAAACAAAATGCCCCACGACGATTCGCCCGCAGCTCGGCCGCGAAGATGTTCACCAATTAATAATTTTCCTCAACATTGATTAACGCTAATTGGCTTGTGCAACTTTTCTCTCTCGAGCTCTGAATGTTCTCGCAAGCTGGAAACAGCATGGGACATTCTTGCGCCTAAACCTTACACGAAATTTCGGCAACCAATTTTCCCACTCAATCAGCTGTCCGAAAGCATCGAGAAGAGTTAAATATGTTGCTATAAACAAACGTGACGAGGGTGATTAAGTTCAATTGATGCCACGCTCAGCTGATATTAGGCAGAACATTTTTTTTCCAAATTTTCTAATGTCAATTGCTGCCTGCTAACCAAACTCTTTCGCCGGACATAGTGCGGATTCGCCTGGCAACAGAAAGATGCACAGCCCGCGCGGCTTGAGGCGAATTTATCTCACTTTTATGGACTTATAACATGTTGACATACAAATTCATTAAGGTTGATTATATCAATTTGCTCGTGGTTGGTGGCGACGTCTCAGCTCAGCTTTTGTTCTGCCTGGTGTGATAGAGCTGTATGAAAAAAAGGAGAAACGCCGTCGTTTGTCTGTTGTTTTCGGTAATGTGATACATTCGATCAAAATATTGTTTTAGTTTATTTTCTGTCCCTCCCTGGAGCCGTGCGGCACTTGTCAACAGCTGGGCGATGATGGACACTTTTCAACAAGTTCAGAGTATTGCATCTTTTTCTGCGAACTAAGTAGTCTTTGAAGTTTTAGAGCAATGCTATTTTTTGGTACAATATCTGAATTAGCTTAATGAGTTACATGAGAATTCGTAGTTTGTTCGTTGTCAAATTTTGTTTAGAGCTCAAATATGACCGCAAAAGTGCCCTAACGGTATACAAGAATATGGAAACCAAGATGGCGACCAAAATGATGCATGGTAGAGTATTGAAAATATTGATTCAGTAGAATAGGCAATCGACAACTTAAATTCGACAAATTTGAGGTCAACAAATTCGAATTTTATGTCGAAAAAACAGATAACAAAAACTTCGTATAATCGAGCCTGGACTGTACATCCATTTCCGAACTCAAAGCTAATACAGTGCTCTAGGAACTTGAATCCCGATTCAATCCGATCGTCGGAAAATTTTGTTTGAAGAGATGATCATTTGAATCAGGCCGAACATCTTAATAATTCAGTATCCTTAATAGCACCAGCCACTGCTGTCGAGTCCATTCTGCAGAAATTAGATTTGCTAATCTCTATCTGACAACAAGCAATATAGCACGTATTGCGTACAATAATTCGACTCACTTGGAGCCCTTTTTGATAAAGCGATGGACCGATAAGGTCCAATACTGCCAGCAGCGACCATCAATCACTCTCCACTAGCTCACTGTACGAAGCAAGGACGAAATAACGAGTCTAATCATGATGTCAGCCGGTGATAATTCAATAAGTTGGCAGCAATAAAATAGCCATACTCCAAAGCCTCCACCTATATCACACTCACTCTCGTAACGGGGCTACTTCGTTACGTTCTGATTGTTGCTTAAGCCCATAGGACGATCAATAACGTCGTTATCACACTATCTGGAAGCCATTCAAGTTCATCTTATCAATTCTGCTTCGAATACGTCGCTTCAATTTGGTTTCGAACGTAGCAACAGGGAATTATCATTGCAGCTTTGGAAAATCTTTGATCGGTTATAAACCCCTCGTGTACATGGAGGAATTCCAATGCAATGCCACAAGTGGTGATTTCACTTTCAAATGATAAGATAAATTTAGCTTAAGGTACTCGTTATGGATTGTAACCGACGTGCTAACCAGTAGCACATGATGGCACTTATCTCATGTATAACTAAATTTATACTTTCACTGGGTATAAATAACTTTACTAAGTATTAAGGAGTATAAGTTCCCTTAAGATATTCAAAGAACCTCTTACCATACGATTTTTATCCGACATTTTTGAAAAATACACTGATTTAACACAAATGAACCAATATCTCAAACAAATTTACACTTTCAAAGCACTAAACTAACATCGCAATCGAAGTCGTGCTCCTGTGAATGCACTTTTGGCGGGAAGCACCACTGCGAGTCAAACTGTGACAACCGCTTGCGGAGGTCACTAATAAACTGACTGATGTGGGGGTTTCCAGCTGGGACTCTGAGGAGATATTCCTTCCAATTAAACTCGCGCTCTGCTCACTCTCCGATATCGGGCGGAATAATGGGAGAGTCAAGTGTTTATTGTTTCATGTGCGAACAAACAAGTCACAAAATGATACTGTGCTCCAGATTGGACCGGCCAGAATACAAGCTCAGCCTGAAAACGATTCGAATATGTTGGGAATGCCCCATATATACCAACACGAGTACGACAAATCCTTGATAAGGAGAAAGAGTGTTGGGTTGGGTTTGCGCTGAAAATATTACAAACATTTCAAGAGATTGCATTAAATGGTCACTACTTGAGTGATTAGCGCTGAGCATGGACCAAACATTAGTCATGGATGGTTTCTTGTCTTTACAATTGCTTAAAACTGATACGGAGCGGAATGCATATGGGCTGTTTCACCCCAATCGTACACAAAAAGTGCGAAATTAAAATCAATTTTTTTTTATCAATATCTAATTTGGTTAGGCTATTGATACCATCGAAGCAAGTACACCAAAAGTTTAAGTCCATGCAGATAGTCCTTTCGAAAAGAAACGAGAGGAAAGTACGATTTGGCGAGAGTAAAGACCTCTCGCGCTACAACAACAACAAATCGTGTTCATTCGTTCACAGTTCGGACAGTTCGGATGAACTGTTTTCATCCCATTGTGTGGCTTATATGAACAAATGACCGCCACCTAGTCACCGAATCGTGGTGGCCGATACGGCAAAGGCGCAGTTTAATATGCCGAAGGTCTCGGTATCGACACTTTTTTTTGAATGGTGATTTTTTGGAAAATGCACCCACGAGTAAAGCACTCTCGGTAATTTCGGGATTTATCCTCTCCGTCCGTGTCAGTTTATTACCGAACCGTGCTCTTTATCCTTTCGTATACCGATGCCAAGTTCTGGGTGTAAGAATTTCAATTTTCAAGCTGCGATATCTCTGTGATCAAGAACTCATTTAGAAGAAAATTGGACGTAGAATCGATTGATATGCTTTAAAACGATTTGGGCTTAAGTCAGGAAAACTTAAAAAGGGTGGTTTTGGTAAGAAAACCCGCTTTGTTACATATTTATAGAAAGTTATTTAAAAGACCTATCCAACGCGTCCAAAAGGATCTGTAGATGAAGATCTGACAACCCTATCGATAGTTATGAGTATTTGAAGTTATATTTAGAGGCCATTTGTAGGCTGGAAATTTATATTTTACCGAAAAAAATCAATTAATGTACGGAAGGCATCAACCACCTAACGGTGGATTAAGTAACTCTTGAAATTTCAGTTTCTGTATTTTTTTTTTAAACGGTTGTAGCTTTTTGGGTGCCTTCCGTATGCCCAAAAAAGCCATTTTGTATAATCAGTTTGTTCATATAATTTTCCATACAAATTTGGCAGCTGTTTATTAGGGTGGTCCAAATCTGGGCTTGCTCGGGGCTACCCCCTGTAATCAAAGATTGACTCATAAATAGGTTAATTCCCAAATTTTAGCTCATTCTGACCACGGGAACCCCTCCCTCTAACCGCTTGAAGTTTGTGTGGTAAAAATCGTCAAAATTTATGGAGAATAGCAACTGTTTCACATTTTTACCTGTGGAGCGCCCTCCTATTCAACTATACAATTATTATCAGTTTTCGGAACTTTCCCGAAGAAACCAGATTTTTGGGATTTATTTGCAGAATAGTTACTAGCTTTCAAAAATGACCTCCAGGCCACCCCTTGGTACCGCCAGTAAATATTTGCATCAGAGATACAAACACATTTTACCAAATAGAAAGAAAAAAACAATATATTCATGGAAATTAATTTCCAATCAACAGAAAGGGTTGCGAAATAAACTTATATGCAATGATTTTTTTTTTCAAAGAAATGTTCATTTTAAAAATTTGAATTTTTTTTGATAAAATTGTAAAGCACACAAAAAAAGTTTTTCGCTTTTGAATACACAAAATTGCATGACAACTGTAATCGTGTATAATGCAATTTGCTATCATTTATTCTTTTAAAATTGCAAAACCTTCTCAAGAGTAGAAAAAAATCAACCCAGGATGTGAATGCTTTAGACCTGAGCAGTACAGTCTCATTACTATTTTTTAAATATTTAATAAGCTTTTTTTCACCAAAATTATGTAAGAAACAAACTGCACATGACACAAAATAGTAAGGTTATTGAATGAAACTAGCTTTGTACTCATTTAACATTACATAAGAATAGCTTACCCTCGTGACTTTCCGTCCTTTCCTGTTCGACATTTTTATTCTGAATTTGATAAACTATCTCTTAAACACTAACTTGGCACACTTGGCTTGCTGCTGCTTGGTTTCACTTGCCGGAATCGACACACTATGTTATTCGCACGACTCAAAAGGGATTGACCCTTTCACTGATGACGACACTTTTTTGTTTGCTACTGTTCTCTTAAGGCACTCATTGTTTCCAGCTTGGTTGATGTTGGGCGGCTTTGTGAGTCGTTGCAGACCCGTTTCCGGCCTCGGTTCACACTAGAATGAGCGACTGCGCGCCCCGGACTGTCGAAGGAAAAACGTTCTAGAGTGAGAGACAAAGTCGTTTGCCCAGATCAGAAGACCCGTCATCGCTGTTGCTGGTGTTGTTGACTCTGGTTGGCACACACGTACACCCCGGTGAAGAGTGCAATTTATTCATGCAATTCTCATGGCACTATTACAAACATTCATCCTTCAACATAGCATATCTATCGCGTTCTGTTTAATCATCCTCGAGTGCTCGGGTGATTAGTCGTACTATTATCGGGAAGGAGAGCTTTGAAATGAACTCTCTGTGTTGCTTCGAGTCGTTTTAACCAACACGAATGTGGAGCATCATATGACTCTCTTTGGTGTACTGCACAGTGACGAACTATTGCATACATATTCAGCGTAATCTATACCAGTGTCTAGCCTGACCGACGACAAACGGCCCACAGCACTTGATTGATAATAAATACAATCAATACGCCACACTTGCCGGGGCAGAAATTGTGCTAATACGATTCGATGGACAACCCTAGTTATTGTATAATCATTGTCAGTGTGCAAACCACACACGTGATTTGAGTCGTTTTGAAGCTTTTGTTGTTACGAACCTATCGTTGGGTTTATATTCCAACCAGTGATAAGTCCATCTCTTTTAATCACGGTCAATGCGAGCATTCTAGATCAAATGGGATTAACTTTCCTCTAACGAGCATTGACAGCTATTAGATACTATAGATTTTGTAGTAATTTATAGCCATTATCACATCGGAAGAATCTCCGGCATCGTCTTAATGACACGTTCAACATTGTGATGAGCTCCGCCCACGTGGTTACTCAGATTGCAAACGAGACAAGTTTTTATTGCGCAAAATCTGCCAGACTACGATCGACCAAAAACTGAAAGCTGCGTCTGGTGTAGTACGGCTAACCTGTATTAAGTAACGTACTGGCATTGACCTCTCCCAGCTGGAACAGCCATAGCTGCCAGTCGATCGTACAATAAGTATGGGTATATTAAAATATTGACAAATGTAGCACAAGAAGGCACAGTCACATTTAGCATCTGGTTGGCCCTAACCTTCTTTGTCGTGGATTAACACATCTGCAAATGTGAATGCAACTGCACAGTGCCGGTTGCAGTACATTTTGTTGCACCAAGTGATAGCTTCAAATTTTGCAAATTATGCCTCGCTCTTTATGAAATTTCTTATTGTCATTAAAACTCATCATAATTGTAATACACCTTGCGTCTCCATTAATACAGGGATCAATCTGTTTAAAACAATGGAAATACAACTTAATTTATGAATATCATGTGTAGGAACA